>NC_060182.1:69279403-69605903 GCF_021184085.1 Oncorhynchus gorbuscha | reverse complement strand
GCGGCTTTTTACCAGGGGTTGTCGGAGCAACTCAAGGACGAGCTGATATCCTATCCAGAGCCTAGTGACCTAGACAGCTTGGTCATTTTATCTATTCGGGTAGATAATAGAGTCCGAGAGGAGGGAGAAGCAGTGGGGCCTATCCAATCAATCAGCAACCCGGTTACCATTCGGTTCAGGAACGTATTGATCGTTATTCCCCACACGGGATTAGTGGAGGGGTCTTGCCACCAGATCCTGAACCAATGCAAGTGGGGCGACACGGGCTAACTAAGGAGGAGCGCCAACGTAGACGTGAGACCAACAGCTGTCTCTACTGTGGTAGCTCGGGACATGACATCTCCGCTTGTCCACAGCGCCTGTTAAGCTGCCCGGCTCGCTAGTTTTGGGAGGAATTTTAGCGAGCCAGTTTCAACCTCTCAAAGATTCTGTCAGACCCCGTTTTCCTGCGACCCTTATGAATAAGGATCAGTGCTTAGATATGAACGCTTTTATTGATTCAGGTGCCGATGGCAGCTTTATTGATGCCGACTTGGTGGAACAGCTGGGGCTTTCCAAGGAGCAATTGCCGGAAGCCATTGAAGCAACCACTCTGAACGGCAGTAGTCTGGCACGGATCACTATGAGGACTGAACCGGTTAAGATGTTGTTGTCGGGGAATCATTCAGAGTTTATCTCCTTCTTCATTCTGTCCTCGCCCCATGTTCCTCTGGTTCTTGGTTACCCCTGGCTGAAGGAACACAATCCCTTGTTTGATTGGGTGACTGGTAAGGTAACTAGTTGGAGCATTGATTGTCATGCTAACTGCCTTAGGACTGCCTGTTCTCCTGCCGTTTCCAGTCAGGTCAGTGACTCTGCTCCTCCTGATTTGTCCCTGGTTCCAGAAACATATCACGTGTTGGGTGAAGTATTCAGTAAACAGAAGGCTCAGTCCCTTCCTCCCCACCGACCTTATGACTGTGCGATTAATCTGTTTCCTGGAGCTGCCTTTCCCAAGGGATGGTTATACAGTATCTCTCGACCTGAACATGAGGCCTTGGAGACCTACATCAAGGAGTCTCTAGCTGCAGGTCTCGTTCGGCCCTCGTCATCACCTCTGGGAGCAGGATTTTTTTTTATGAGCAAGAAGGATGGCTCTCTTCGACCGTGTATTGATTATCGGGGTTTGAATGATATTACGGTCAAGAACAAGTATCCCCTGCCCTTGATGAGCTCGGCTTTCGATTCTTTACAGGGTGCTACGGTTTTTACGAAGCTTGATTTACGTAATGCTTATCATTTGGTTCGGATCAAAGAGGGGGACGAGTGGTTGACTGGGTTCAATACTCCGATGGGACATTTCGAGTACCAGGTGATGCCGTTTGGACTGACCAACGCTCCTGCTGTGTTCCAAAGCATGGTGAATGACATTCTGAGAGATATGATTGGTATTTTTGTGTTTGTTTACCTGGATGATATCCTCATCTTCTCGAAGGAGCTTTCTAGCCACGTTCAGCATGTCAAGCAGGTCCTGCAGCGGTTATTGGAGAACCGTCTGTTCGTGAAGGCTGAGAAGTGTGATTTTCACGCCCACACGACGTCCTTCCTCGGGTACATCATCTCCAGGGGAGAGATCAAGATGGACCAAGCGAAGGTTCGGGCGGTTCGGGATTGGGTCCAGCCCGGTACGAGATTGCAGCTCCAGAGATTCCTGGGGTTTGCGAATTTTTATCGGAGGTTTATCCGTGATTACAGCCGGGTGGCCGCCCCTTTAACTGTACTGACGTCTTGCACCAGAAAGTTCTGTTGGTCTCCTGAGGCAGACCGAGCATTTCTAGATTTGAAGAGCCGATTCACCAACGCCCCGATTCTCTCTCAACCTGACACTTCCCGTCAGTTCGTTGTGGAGGTGGATGCGTCTGATGTGGGGGTGGGCGCCATCCTGTCCCAGCGTAGCTCCACTGACGGTAAACTCCATCCCTGCGCCTTCTACTCTTGTCGTCTTTCTCCAGCTGAAAGAAACTACGATGTGGGTAACTGGGAGCTTCTCGCTGTGAAGCTTGCCTTGGAGGAGTGGCGTCACTGGTTGGAGGGAGCGGAGCAACCATTTGTGGTCTGGACTGACCACAAGAATCTGGCTTACGTGCAATCGGCTAAACGCCTCAACTCCCGTCAGGCCCGGTGGGCTTTGTTTTTTGGACGCTTCAATTTTTCCCTGATGTTCCGACCTGGGTCGAAGAACAGGAAGGCGGACACCCTGTCCCAGATGTTCTCCAAGACGGAGGAGAGTGGGGCCAAGACTGAGACGATTCTTCCCCAGAACGTTGTTGTGGGAGCCGTTACATGGAGGATTGAGGAGGAGGTGATGGCGGCTCTTCGGACACAGCCCGGGCCCGGTAACAGTCCACCCGGCCGGTTGTTCGTGCCTGAGTCGCTTCGTTCTGCTGTCCTTCAGTGGTCCCATGCCAGCAAGATAGCTTGTCACCCTGGTGTTGCTCGGACTATGGCGCTACTGCTCAGACTATTTTGGTGGCCTGCCATGGGAGAAGATACCCGGAGGTTTGTTGCCGCTTGTCCTGTTTGTGCGCAGAATAAGAGTACCAATCGGGCCAGCTCTGAGCTTCTTCACCCCCTACCTATTCCCCGGCGACCTTGGTCGCATCTGGCCCTGGATTTTGTCACTGGGTTGCCCTCTTCTGTTGGTAACACGGTTATTCTGACCATTGTGGATAGATTCAGCAAGTTTGCCCACTTTGTTCCCCTCTCCAAGCTGCCTTCTGCCACTGAGACGTCCGAGATCCTGGTTAGGGAGGTGTTCAGGGTTCACGGGTTGCCCTGTGACATTGTTTCTGACCGTGGTCCTCAGTTTACCTCTGCTGTCTGGAAATCCTTCTGTTTGGCCATTGGAGCTACAGTCAGTCTCACATCTGGATTTCACCCCCAATCTAATGGTCAGGCGGAGAGAGCCAACCAGAAGATGGAGTCCACGCTGCGCTGTCTTGTTTCCTCTGATCCCACCTCTTGGTCCTCTCAATTACCCTGGGTCGAGTATGCCCATAATACTCTCCCTTCCTCTGCCACTGGGATGTCTCCCTTCCAGTGCCTGTACGGTTACCAACCTCCCTTGTTTCCTTCTCAGGAGCGGAATCTCTCGGTTCCTTCTGTCCAGACCCACATTCATCGTTGCCACCGCACCTGGCACCGGGCCAGGAAGGCCCTCCTTAAGGTTTCTGACTGGTATCAGATCCAGGCGAATCGTCGCCGTATTCCTGCCCCCGCTTATACTGTCGGAGATAGGGTTTGGTTGGCTACACGGGATCTTCCTCTACGGACTGAGTCGAGGAAACTGTCACCGAAGTTCATTGGTCCGTTTGTAGTGAAGATCATTAATCCTGTTGTCGTCCGACTCAAGTTGCCTGCTACACTAAGAGTACATCCCACCTTTCATGTCTCCTGCCTCAAGCCGGTTCTCCTCAGTCCTCTGTTGCCCCCTCCTCCTCGGATGATCGGGGTTGTTCCTGTCTACACGGTGCGCCGCATCATGGACTCCAGACGGCGGGGTCGAGGGTTCCAGTATTTAGCGGATTGGGAAGGTTATGGTTCTGAGGAGAGGAGTCGGATTCCTCAGCATCAGATACTTGACGATGACCTGCTTCGTGACTTTTACCACCTCCACCCTGGCGCTCCAGGTAATCCGCCCGGTGGCGTTCGTCGGAGGGGGGTACTGTCACGAATCCCGTTTCCTGAGTCTGTTTTTTGCCTGTTTTTTTTTCCGGCGTCCTGGAACGCACCCTGTCTGGTTGCCGGGCAATGTAGCCAGTTGGGAGTTCTGATGACCCGCACCTGTATCCTATCAGCTATCTGCACACCTGGTCCTGATCATAATCTCTCCTCTTCATAAGCCCGGACCTGACATCCATTCCCTGCCGGATCGTTAGCCATGAACAGTATGTTGTGCCATAGTATCAGCCTTAAGTCGGATAGAATTTGTTTTGTTGGTTTTTACGTATTGCTTGCCTTAAACTTACCTCCGTTTGTTCTGTCTTCAGTTACTCACCCGGATCATTTACCCCATTCCCACCTGGTCGTCGGAGGATTCCGCTACCCCATTGGATCCACCTATTTACTCCCATCAACTCACCACCGCTGCCCGCTACGCCACCTGGATATATCTACCCATTCACTTGTAAATAAATACTCACCTTCTTCCTACTCTCCTTGTCCTGGTCTGCTTCTGGGTTCGATTTTGAAAGAACGTGACACTCCTGATTTTCAATATATAAAGACACCCCAATGCCTAAAGTTTTATGAATTCCTCAAGAGTATGTTTCCTGGTCACGTGCCAAAGCTCAAACTTTTTTACCCTAGCACACTTTTATATAAGTTTGCCATATGCAGATATACACGTAGTTGTCAATGGTCTAGACCAGGGCTCTCCAACCCTGCTCCTGGAGAGCTACCGCCCTGTAGGGTTTCGCTCCAACCGTGATGCAGTGCACTTGCTTCTAATAATTAGCTAATTGATAAGGTGAATCAGGTTAGTTACAATTGGGGTTGGATTGAAAACCTACAGGAGGGGGGCACTCCAGGGACAGGCTTGGAGAGCCCTGGTCTAGACCATTCTGTAGGAAAGGAGAGAAATGTGAGGTATTCTTTATTTCTATTATTCCAGGAAATAGTCAGCTCACAGGTCCATTAGAGTGCCTTTGGACTTCAATCAAACCCACAATGCACAACAAAGTCAAACTGCATGGAGGAAAATCATGTTTTCACAAAATCTATATTAGTTTCATCCATTCATGTCAGTCACATATTGTTGTCATTTTTGGTACAGAAACCATGTATTTTGTTATGTGAATGCACATCCTGACAATCCTGCAGTGCAGGTTTAATGGAGTTGCAGCTTAGATCACTCTGTCCTGTGACCTGAACCATTAACTTCAACAGCATACTCAAGGTTATGTAATAGGTTAAATGTAGGTGTCGTACTGTAGGTCCATTAATCAGCCGTTAAATGGATGCCCAGAGTACCGGGGCTGGCAGGAATACTAAGATCTACATGGCACACTAACCAGACTTGTACAGTATGTAAACACGGTCTTAAAGCGACGAAAAACAACGACAAGGCATCCCTGCCACTTGTTTTGGTGAACAGCTGAGAGATGGGGCTACGGAAATGTAACCCTTCTCAAATTCAGACAGCACTCCAGATGCAAGGACTGAGAGTGATGTCTACATGCCACATGAAGATATTGTTTGTTAAAAGTCTTGTTGAACAACAGAGTAATATAGGGTAAGCGCATGAGGGATTTATAAGTTACAGTATATTCTTCAAGAATCGGTGTGTATATCAAGAATTGTAAAGACCACTGTACAGATTCCCAGATCACAGACTGTAGCTTTAACATTTGGAGCACAGCATTAGTTACCAAAACAGACCTGCCCTTTTTCATATGCTCTAGCATTGTGAGGTGTCAGTGGCTACCAGGGTGCTATACAAATACACACCATGCCGGCAGTGTTAGTCAGTACATTCTGTTCACTCACTCACTCGAGAAGTGCTGTCTGTGTGTTGAAAGTGAGACACGGGGCAGATGAGTTCCCTTTCCCTGCATGTTCAGTTTGATCATGTTGTGAGAACACGTGCACACCCAACAGAGAGAGGTCTCGGCAGTACATATACATTTTGGGCTGAGCGCCTTCAGTGGCACTCTGGTCCATATTCCAAGAAAGCCCTCTCTAACTGGGCGAAAGGTTGGAGCCGTAAAAAATGTGCTCTCTTCTAGGAAAGGGAAAGGCAGTTAAGATAGTATAAATGGAATTATAAACTGGGAATTATAAACTGGGTGGTTCGAGCGCTGAATGCTGATTGGCTTACAGCCGTGATATATCAGACCGTATACCACGGGTATGACAAAACATTAATTATTACTGCTCTAATTACATTGGTAACCAGTTTATAATAGCAATAAGGTACCTCTGTGGTACATGGCCAATATACCACGGCTCAGGACTGTATCCAGGCACTACACATTGTGTTGTGCATAAGAACCCTATTGCTTAAGTATAGGCCTGTATGAAGAATTGGACGAATGGAAACTCAGTCAGCAGCACCGTCTGATAAGAACCTTATGTGACTGGACCCCTCTGCGTACCAATAGGCCTACACACTTCAAAACAGAGGCCAACAGCGTATTCATATCAGAGTATGAAATCCTCTGCACTATTTTCAATCATAAGGCATATCTATCAGATGACTCAGGAAACAACAAAGCATGACATGAAAACCATTTGGGCTCCATTTACTAAGTGCAAAATGCAGTCGAGTTGACTCATAAATCCCCACCATAGTTCTAAACTGTTTTGAAAATATCCTCTGTAGTCAAAACACTTCAATTGGCTTTGGAAATAAAATAACCAGTTTGAAAACCTGGATGTATGTGATACTTCCATGTTGCTCTTGTAAAATATAATGTGTCCTCAATAACCTACTTGTGTTTTACTAATATGCAGTGGTGAAATGAGTACCCTATTGTCATACTCGAGTAAAAGTATAGATACTTTAATAATAGAAAGTTACCCAGCAAAATACTACTTATGTAGGCCTCCTGAGTGGCGCAGTGGTCTAAGGCATTGCATCACAGTGCTAGCTATGCCACTAGAGATTCTGGGTTTGAGTCCAGGCTCTGTTGTAGCCTTCCACAACCGGGTGACCCATGGGGTGATGCACAATTGGCCCAGCGTTGTCCGGGGTAGTAGAGGGTTTGGCTGGCAGCGATGTCCTTGTCCCATCGTGCACTAGAAACTAGTGCATAAGCCAGGCACAGTACACGCTGACACAGTAGCCAAGTGTACGGTGTTTCCTCCGACACATTTGTGCGGCTGGGTTAAGTGGGCGTTGTGTCAAGAAGCAGGGTTGTATTTTGGAGGACGCACGGCTCTTGACCTTCGCCTCTCCCGAGTCCGTACGGGACTGGCAGCAATGAGACAAGACTGTAACTACCAATTGGATACCACAAAAAAGGGGTAAGAAAAAAATATATATATTAAAATACTTCTTGAGTAAAAGTCTAAAAGTATTTAGTTCTAAATATACTTAAGTATCAAAAGTAAAAGTATAAATCATTTCAAATTCCTTATATTAAGCAAAGCAGATGGCACCATTTTCTTGTTTTTAAAATGTATGGATAGCCAGAGGCCCACTCCAATATTCAGACATAATTTACAAACAATGCATGTGTGTGTTTAGTGAGTCAGCCAGATCAGAAGCAGTAGGGATGACCACATATTATCTTGATAAGTGCATGAATTTGACCATTTTCCTGTCCTGCTAAGCATTCAAATTGTAACAAGTATTTTTGGGTGTAAAGGTAAATGTAAGGAGTAAAAAGTACATTACTTTCATTAGGAATGTAGTGAAGTAAAAGTAAAAATTGTCAAAAATATAAATAGTAAAGTAAAAATACAGATACCCCCAAAAAACGACTTAAGTAATACTTTGAAGTATTTCTACTTCAGTACTTTACAACATTGCTAAATGTACCTACTAAAGGCAATATAAATGCACTACACTAAAATATGAGAGTTTTTTTCCTAGTATTTAGTCCCTTTATGCATCTGTTCTAGTCAAAACAGGACACTAAAAGGGCTAGTACAACAGGAATACAGTACAACATGAATGTGTACATTCTCATGGACAGTAAACAGAGAGCAATTGCTCTGTTAGATCACTGATGAATCTTTACATGATGACCAGTTGGTTTTCCAGAATTGATTGAGCTGTCAAGCTAACAGCTCTTAGAAGACCTGATAATAAGGGATTACCAATCGATAGAGCTCTTACAAAACCTCCATGAGGGTTACTTGGAGGGGTAAAGGAGTGAAAACATGACCCAGGGGTCACTCAATTAGAACATAGGGATCAGGCACAGGCCATGTCATCATCCCTGACCATCTCCATTACATAACCACATGGCCCTAGCTCACTGTAAGTGGTCATTTAAGACAAAGTGAAAACCTAATTAAATAAAATAAAAAAATTATTGTTTCATGAGGGGCAGACATTTCTAGTTCTGAAATCCCTTTTTTTGTCTAGCTTGATGTTCAATTGTTTCCCCTCTCACACCCAATGACTCCTGTTTTCCATTTTATGGTCATCTGACGTAGAAAAATATGTCACACGTGCTCCGACCTGCGTGTGCATTGATTACAAAGAGTGTGCATTAAAAATGCTGAGGAGGAACAAAGAGCGAGGTCACACATACTGACGATAAAAACAGTCTGTTGGGTTCATTGTCTCTCAATAAGCAGGATAGGAGGCACGCTCCAGAAACATTGTTCCTTGCCAATCATCCCCTCTGCCACCACCTGCATGCAAATGTGTACTCTGGCTGAACCCTGACCCTTGACCTTCTGTGGTCAGCAGGATATTGAAGGTCACCCTGAGAGTGCTTTAAAGAGAAAGTGATTAGGGAACTAATAGAGTCTGGGCACTTAAGAGCTACTGGTCCCCAATACTGGGGTAACCCCAAACCCCAAGGTCCAGACTAGTGTCCACTGAGGATCAACTGACCACACCACAGCCTGGTTCCACAGGACATGAGAGAGAAAAAAACACTAATCTAACACTTACAATAATGGGTTGGCAGAAAATCTGCAACCACCATATTAAAGCTAATGTGTTCATTCTTACTGAAAAGCTATATCAACCTTTTGGCTAACAGTGCACAACATGCCCAAGCACACCAGAAAAAAGTCCAGCTCTCCTTTGTAACAGGGTCTGAGTCAGAACTTAGAACTTACTGTAGGCCTACGTGTTGTTGTTGATGGTTGATGCCTGATTGATGCCTGATTCTGCAAACAGAAACAAAAACCTAATAACAATCATCCATCATCACATGATAAAACCCAAACTTCAATCCATCCCATCCATCACACCTTCATACAGAGCACAGCACAACCTCTGGCTGTTATAATCCAATCTGTGGGGACCAGGGCTCTGGGGGCTGGGGCCTGTACCAGGAATGACCTGATTAGCCTACCAGCCAGAGAGCCTCCCCCTGGTTCATTATCCCGACCCACCTCTGTGGAATGGCACTTTTACTGCTCATAATTTCATTTCTCTAATCAGATTTTCACTCCGGGGCACCATGATCACCGCGTCTGGTTGAGGGGTGTTTTGGGGGCCTTCAAGTAAATAGCATTGTGAGATCATCTCTGGGAGGCCTTCTAGCTTTCACTGATAGATGGGGGGGGGTTAAAATCAATGTGTAGTAATCGAACAGTCTGGAGAGAGGGTTGATTGGGTGTTGGTAAACATTACAAAGACTACTGGACCATTTGGTACTCACTGAGTGATGCCCTATCATCAATATTGCACAATGTTGGTTGTCAACACAAAGAAAACCAAGTGCTGACATGGAAAAAGTTTGAGTCTGCTTTTCCATACAACAGCTGGTTTGAGAGTTGTAATGGTAGGCATCGGAAAATGTAACACACACACACACACACACACACACACACACACACACACACACACACACACACACACACACACACACACACACACACACACACACACACACACACACACACACACACACACACACACACACACACACACACACACACACACACACACACACACATCAAAAATGATGCTACTAGACTCTTATAATTATTGCTAAACACTGCACAATTTAAACAATTGCCCCCCAAAACGTGTAAATATTGGACTAGAAATTGTGGCTTCCTGTACTATACTTATGCTAAAATGTTTATTCTATTCTACTGAGCCATTTACTTTATGTTCATATTGTTATCTTTTAGAATGTATTTTCGTTGTTGCATTGTCGAGAAGGAAGCTGCAAGTAAGCATTTCGTTGGAAGGTGTATACCATGTGTATCCTGTACATACTGTATGACTAATAAAACTTGAAACTGGGGGAGGATGAGCTAACAGCTCCCCCTGTTGGCTGTGTGATATAAGAGGGAGGCATGAATAAGAGAAAAGAGGTTGGAAAAAGAGAGAGTTGACATAGTACATTGTCAGAGTACATTGAAGAGAGGGCAGATTATGGGTGACCTTTCCTGAAAGTCAAGAACATTCTATCTCCATTCTGACATTCCTGGGTACCAACCCTTTGAGGACCACTGCCCACTTCGAATCCCACAGCAGAACTGAACGCTGGGAGAGGAAATAGTTTTACCTTCAGTGGTCTTTCTGGCCACATACAAGGTCTGGAACATTTCCCCTTTCAAGGGCCATCTCAAACTTGGAGAAATGCAACATACATTGTACTTCTATGTAATATTTACAAGCAATAAATAACATGTAATAACTCATATCCATATGGGTTTGACTTCCCTTGAATTATGTTCACCAAAGAGCAAAGATTCTTGGTATAGAGATGTCCCTGACATATGCACACTGTAAACACTTATGTACAAAACTTACTTAGCAAATATCAAAAGGCCCTGGATGTTTCCTGCCATTTTCTCTCAAAGAACAGGAAGCAGAGCCAAGTTTTCCCACAGACCAGCAGAGGTTGGATCTCAATGCCATTCCACAGCGGTTCTACGTTGTACTTACAGAGGACAACAAAGGAGAAGCTAATCTATTGTGAGAGGGACTCTGTGCCGGGGTTTCTTGACCTCCTAATTACAGGTAAGGAACACAAAAGCCCTTTAACTGTAACTATGTCTGCAGATTGTTTCATTCATACCATGGGTTCAGTTCTTCAACGGCACATTTTATATTTATCTAGCGTGAAGCCTCACATCATTGGAAGCATAGAAGGTCAAACCACTGCAATTTGCAAGTGGTGTGGTTAGACAGTAGATTTGATATTGGCCAGAATTCCTCTAATGCAAAAAAAGGATAGGCCAGGAAATGTAGCTTATTGTCAGGCTAGGCATAGGCAAGGCACATCAGACTATTAATGGAGTGTCTTAGATTTAAACCAGGCTCATCTTTGCAGAGATTTAATGTTGGAACATTTCTGCACTTCACCAGTCATGACAGTTTATTCCTCCATAGCCGACAGCATTTCCATAGTCATTCTGAATTTTTAAGCTACTTTCCTGCAATTCTACACATATTGCATAGGTACATAGAGGGAAGGGGAAGACTGAAGACAGACCCCTGCCACCAGGGTCCCTCTCCTCTCCAGAGCTGACAGGCAGACAGACAGGGGTGGGATAGGGGATTCCTGGGGGATCCCAGAGACCTGGACATCTGACCCACTGGGAGACAGGGATAAAACCAAACCATTTGGATTTCCCAACATAGGAAAAATCAAATGGAATTACATGGTCAGGCATGCATGTTAGGGAACATGCATGATGGGGACAAATGCTGTGGTGATGACAGGTAAGGACTATAGGTGCTTACATGTATGAAACTGGTTCCTTCCTTGGTGCTGTTGCAAGAACTACATTACATTTCAAAATGGGCTTTACCACACAAAATCAGCTGACAGGCGCAACACCATTTAATATGACTAGTGCAGCAGACGGAGCTCACACTGTTAGACTTGTGGTCGTAGAGGTGCTGACAGACAGAGGGAAGAGATTCAACTTCCCTCAGCTAAGAGAGGATTGCCCCAGCAGATCCAGCTGACTCGTGGGCCCAGAGTCCGACAGGAGAGACGCTCTAGAGTGTCATGTTCTAGGATATGCTAGGCTTGAGCTGGGAGACGCACCCACAAGGGGAACCAGCCCCCAGGACCCACTGAGCAAGACACTCCTCCACTCCCAAAGTGCTGACAGAGGACTGGCAATGTTGCGGTTTTGTTTCATTTGTTCAGATACAGTTTATTCTGTACAGTACAATATGATGGATGAGTTGTTTTTCATGATCCCTCACTAAGCAAATCAAATCAAATCTTATTTGTCACATACACATGGTTAGCAGATGTTAATGCGAGTGTAGCGAACTGCTTGTAGATATATTAAGCAAGTGATCCAATATATTCCCATCTGAAACCTAACTCCACCAGCCTTAATACACTAAGGATGAAGCTACCTATGATGTGGACCAAGCATGTAGGCAAATGAGGCATTACTTTACCAACCTCCTAAATCTCCTATGGCCATCCAGCAGGCAGAGTGATGAACATTAACCTTACTATTAGTTTTTTGACTGTTTTTTTGGATTAGGGGATTGTATTCGGGGACAGACCCCTGTGGCTTTCTCTTGAGGGCAAAGTGGGATTAGGGGACCCCCCTCCTCTTGGACCCCTGCCAAGGCTTAATGGAGATACACACAAGCTCGGGTGACCCCCAAATCAACACTTGGACTTTACTTAAACTGGGCCAACAAACAAGGAGGAATCATACTAGTGTGTGGGATTTACTATGAATAATTTCTGCCATCTCTGATATTACTGGCGACATGTGAAGAATGTGAGCAACAGGGGAGATTCACAAAGGTCTTAATTCCCATGAATCAGTCCCGTTATTGAAGGAGCCAGGGAGGTGACCTGGGAAAGGGCTGTATCCTGTCTCCAGTGAGAGTGCAGAGGCAGACTAAGCCACTCTGGCACTGTCAACATCTGGTACCTCTCTGCCTAACCATACACAGGATGTAATGGGCCTGAGTAACATACCGATATAGACACTAACTGACAATTTTGTCTGGCTCTAAATATTCTGAACTAAATTTGAATTTTTGACTATTCAAGTGTAAAGTCTACCTTGGGTTTGGTCATGAAAAGTTCTGCCACAATCACACACCCCTGGAGGAGTGCTATAGACTACGACACTCCTGCACTCACCCCCTCTAGTTAGAGAGACACAAGATGGATGCCACTGGACCCAAACGGAAAGAGGATTCGTAAAAACATCATCACAGGGGGTCCCAGAAAAAGCTGTAATGGTAACCTATCTCATTTGATGGAGGTGTGCTCTGCAAATACTCAACATAGCACAGGCTTGAAGGGAACAGTTGCTTTCACTGATAGATTATTCAGGATAATGTACCCCACATATTCAAAGAGCTTGTTTTCTACCCCATTTGACCCTATCTATGCCAGTGGCACATTAATCTCCATTTTACGATATGTAATCTTTTAACACCTTTCTGACAGATATTCTATTGTGCTCCAATTCGGTCTAAGACGTGAACTTCCGTTACTGTGTTCACTCTTTAACAGATTGTAAAGAATTGGTTCAAATGTATTTAGGTTGGCTGACTGTTGTATACATTTTCTAAAGCTGCTTCACAGACCACAGCTTGGATAGCCCTGAGAATGGAGCCCTGTACACTACTGCACTTTAGACTCTGTTATGGTGACCTGCAGATATCCATTCAGAGACCATTACTAAGCAGATTACTTCTTCAAATCTGTGTCAGGACATAGTTCTCATGTCTGGTGATGCTGATACAGAGCTGTGGAATACTAATGATTTTTATTTCACTTTTATTTTGACAGGGAAGACATATTAAGACCTGGGTCTCTTGTCCAAATGTGCCCTATATAATACAATATAAAATACATATTAAACACAAAATATATACTGTATATATATACATATAAGAATACAAAAGCACAGTCATGGTCAGCACAAATAATGCATCACATATCACCCAGAAAAAAGTTACATTCATCAATAAATATATCCCCAATCAATACTTTAAATTGCCCAAACGGCACCAGAATAGAAAGATGAAATGTATTTTGAATTTTGTCCCAGCAATATGGTGCATTAAAACTAAAAGCAGATTTACCTAGCTTGGTGGAGATCCTAGGAACCTCAAGAGAACCAATCCTGTGAACGTGTTAGGCAACTCAGGTGTCTATACTTCAACAGCAAAGAGATCTACGGGTCTTTAGCGAAGTTCAGTCAACCTTTTGATACAGTATGCATTGATGAGTATCGGAGCTGCCGCCTGTAACAAAACGAGGGGCACTATGGTAGATGGCATCCAAAGGTTTAAGAGAAGCAGCAGGCAGCTACATTTCCTGCCACTTAGAGAAAGGCAAGATTTGTTTCTGTAGAAAAAGCCAACTTTAAATCTTAAATTCTTAACCAGCTCATCTGTATGTTTTTTAAACATCAAATCCACATCAATTCACATGCCTAAGTATTTATATGCGGGAAAACTTAAATCTGAGAACCATCTAATTTTTTATTTGACCTTTATTTAACTAAGCACACGTTTTAAATCAGCAAAGGATTCCTGCATAGCTATAAAACTGACTGTAGTTTTTACACAGACAGATCGACAGTAGCATACAGTCGCTGCAGTATCATCCACATATAGATTAAGTTAACAATTTAAACCACACAGGAGGAATGCAGAAAAGGTCAGTACTGTGTATCAAAAACATGTTTACAGTGACTGAGGCGTGGGAACTATAAACACTAAGCAGCTCTACACTGTGCAGTACAATGAAGCCTAACTGTCAAATCATCCTGAAAACAGAGTGCTGCTGACCCCTACAGCACAGGTCAGTATATGCAGCAAATAGCAATAAATAAGTGTACGCCATTTACACAAAAACGATTCTTCGTCACCAACTTCTTGCAAGCTATATAATCACACTAAACTTGCGGGCAGGTCATAAATGTCAAGAGCAGCTATTTCAGAAAAGGGAAATTGGAAATCCAATGATAACGGTCTGTTTCCTGTGTATGGCAGCGTTACCTTGGATGTGGGAATGAGCCTTGTCAATCACTGGTGGCAAAGTGCAGCATGGAGACTGGCTAACTGAGATTAGGAGACTGGTGATGCCATGAGGAGATGTTGTCCTGCTACGGAGGGGAATACAATCCCTATCACTCACACTGCAGGTGGGAGAAAGAGAGGGGGGGGAGTGAGGAACAATGTCAAACAGGAAATAGAGAACTTACAACACAATGCTCCCAGAATTTCCTGCAGGCTTCAATAGAAAAGGAAGTCCATCTAATTCTATATTTCCCCCATAAATATATCCCTACTGTCCCAAGTCACATATTGTGCTTTCTGCACAGTAGGCATATACTAGGACATTGTGGTGAAACAACTTCAAAAATACATAACTGTGTCCCTCACAGACTGAAAAGCCATCGTAGAGATTCAATCAAATATGTGCATTAAAAATACATCTTATTCATTAATCTTATTAATTTATCATCAAATGATGTGAATCAGGTAAATCAAAATACTAAGAAGTTGTAATTTGTAGTCTTTCATCAAGAGAATGATTGCATACACAACCATGAGGGCTCTAACACATTTCTATCACCAGGCACAAGTGCAAGACCATGTAAACACCTGCAAGAGATTGGTTTATGTGTACTAGCAAATCACAACAGAGACGATTCCACCACCGCAGTGGAACTTGGCACATGCTGCTGTAGCAGAGGATCCTGCGCCTGCATCTGACAGCTGTGCTGAGCAAAAAGCAACTGTCCAGCTGTTGACGGAGCCACAATGTCCACACAACTGAGCTATTTTTTTCAGAGGACAATCAGACCTGGGAGAGGAGAGGAACCAAAAACAGGTCTGGAACAGAGGGAGCAGGCCACACAAACAGGGTTGGATGCAGAGATTATGTCTGACAGTAGAACAACACTGCCTTTTACAGAGACGGGTGACAGGCACACATTATAGGACTACATGGCACAGTACACAGTCAAACTACAATACGTAAATCAGTTGACATTATTATCTGGTAACAGGACAGTATGCACATCAAGTCATGTGAGCACCTTTCCAGTAAACTTTTAAACTGCATTCACAGGTCACCTAAAAGGTGAAATATGTAGGCCTGGTTTAATAACTGTGGGATATCTGTTTAAAGATGTGCTATGAGGAAATCGCTCCGGCATTACCTGGTTGCTATAATTCAAATAGTTCGCCTAATTTCAGTTTATGTGACAAAACAAGCAAGTATAGTGCAGATAATAATTGTACAATATAAAGTGCTGTGAAATATATTGTCCATAGCCAAAAATATTGTATTTTCAGCTGTTTGAAGCTGGTGTACAAAACCGAAAGTAAAAATGAAACTTAAGAATGGGAAGCATAGAAATAGCACACATAGAACAGATCTACCACTTCTTAGACTTGCTTTCAATGAGAATGACATCTATAACTCCCATTTCTATGTGAATCTGGTCAGGTCACCCAAAAGGTTACATATTGCAGCTTTAAAGGTTGTTGTTTTTATAGTTTGTTCTATTAGGACTTCAGCAACTAGAGCACAATGGATGTTAACCATAGAAATGTAAACAAACCATCTGTCCCAACAAACCATCCGTATCATAGTTTGTAGCTAGATGGAGTAGGCCTACAGCTCCATCTAGTTATCGCGTCGGGGACAACAGTTGTTGACAACTGTAGCATTTTAGCTAAACCTAACTCTTAATCTTCTCCCAACCGTAACCTCATTCTCCTAACATGCCACGTTAATTATAATATCCTAACCTGCTACGCTAATTCTCCTAACCTGGTATGTAAACAAACCATCAGTTCCTAACCTCCCTCTCCTAACCTACTGTGCTTGTTCTCCTAACCTGCTACACCAGAGAGGAAGAGTTGAAGCGAGAGGCTCAACTCCGCCCACAATCTGCGATAAACAGACCAAGTGGGATTGTTTGTAAGGAGGTCTATGAGAGAGTGTCAATTTTGGTCAACACATTATGTTTTGGCTAATTTGCTAAGTGAGGCTTATTTTGATCGAACATACGTTTTATAATGATTTGTAAACAACAGCTTTAGACAGTGAATTGCTTACTATGCTACAAATGTAGGCCTACTGATATAAGTGGACGCACGTGGCATTACGGCAACGATTTTATATTTGTGATGGGCATTCCGAGTCTTTTCGGTGAGCCGGCACATTTGGATCTGTTCAGGTAAAAGAGACGACTCATTTGGCTCCCAAATGGCTTTTTGTTCAAAATGTTTGATGATCGACCTAGAACCTGATAAAAATCCACATCTCTAATGTAAAAGCCCAAAAGGTAGTCTACAATACCATTATGTCAGATTGTGAAACACGCCAAATTATTCGATGGCCTGCAAAATAATTATAATAATTGCACTGAAAAATCAGCGAGGACCTGATTGACGCACAATCGCCACTATCACCCTCTTTAGATAATTATTTTGTCATTTATCTGCAGAAAAAAGTTGTTTTGAGCTAAAAAAAAAAAAAAAAGCAGCACTAGCAGTATGCAAATCAGGGCGCCAAATGACGTCTCTTTCACGGATGGGATTCGACTCCCGACGTTCACCGAAAAGATTAGTTGAAAAAGAGCTGTTTCATTTGCATCACTATTTTATATTGGAGTTTGGTCTGCTGTTTACACGCATATCTGACCTTTCATAGAATTGAATTCCCCATTAATTTTCTGGATAGAGCCCCACAGCGGACATGTCATAATACCCATAAAACCTAGCAACATGAACCTATGGTTCCATTCATTTTCCCCACAGGGAATTTTAGAAACACTTAAAATAAGGGCTGTTTCGTGAAGGTTTACACTGGTGTGTAAAAATCTCTCTCGGACAAGGTGACTTTTATCAATGGATTCGCGTCAATTTACTCTCAGATTCTAAATAGTTCATTAGTGTCAAAGTATACATCATGCAAAACTGTAGTGAGAGGAAAAGTATGGTAGTGAGAGGAAACCCACAGGAGGGCAGTGGGAGAAAATGGAACGAGATTTTGGTTGACATTCTGTACATTTCCTTATCAATTAAACATTTCATCTCAATAGTTTTCTGTTCCCCAAAATCAAATCTGTTATGAACAGAGTGGACAAAGTTTGTAGACTTTACCCATCGCAAAAGTTTTTAAAAATCGCGCGGTTTAGGAGTACAAAGGCAAATTGAGTTATTGCACACAGCACTTCAAAGTATGTTTTTCCTAACGGAAATATGCAGATATCTACTAGAACGCACCAATAGGATATCTCTAGCGTGCTTGGCTCTGCCCACCTCGCTTGTTCTGCCCTCTGACTCATTTGTTCCCATTTGAAACGACAAGCTATTGTCTATCTTGGTTTAGTTAGAAAACCCTTTGGTCGTACTCAAACATCGTTTTAATCTTTGTTTTACTATTGACAGTTATAGCTGATTTTGGGGATATATATCGATTTTACCTACTTAAATAGAAGTAATCTGATTTATTCGTTTCAGTCTCTGAATTGTTTCATCAAACTTTTCGCCGCCAGGTCCTGAGATCAGGGCATAGAAACTACAATCGGTCTCCTGAATTAGCCTAGTGATGGCCCACATGCGCATGTATGTTCTAACTCTTTTCTCATCTTTCCATGGCTAAACTAGCTGGCTAGCTGAACTATGCTAGTTTTCGTGCTTATTGTCAAACTTAATAAATACTGCACTCTCAACTTCAAACGCCTTTGTTAGTTAAACAATAATGTAACCAATAAATTTGCTGGAAATAAACTTAAATTAAGTATTGTTTTGTTGAATAGTCATGACTGGTTCGAGGTATCTTTTTTGTAAAAAAAAATTTTTACATTTTATTTTATTAACAACAAATCAATACATAAAGCACATGAGGGAACACAAGCATACATAGGTTACAAACAATGGACAATCAAGCTAGGGGGTACAATATCACATTACAATTACACAAGGACCTTAAGGGACATATATATACCTACAATTCTAATAGCTTTTTTGTTAGTAGAGCATTTAACCATCTTAAAATACAGTTCAATTTATTTTTGTAGGGTATGAAAATGTGGTTTTCTGTTTGTAAATTTGCATTTGTGTATATGAAATTTAATTTCATTATTCCAAAAGAATAATGAAATTAATTACATAAAAATATTTCATCTTATTTCTATTGTATGTAAAGAATCCAAACAGTACATCTCTCCACAATAGTGTAAA
This sequence comes from Oncorhynchus gorbuscha, assembly GCF_021184085.1. NCBI lineage: Eukaryota > Metazoa > Chordata > Actinopteri > Salmoniformes > Salmonidae > Oncorhynchus > Oncorhynchus gorbuscha. The sequence continues at coordinate 69,587,068 of NC_060182.1, read as the reverse complement.
ATCTTCATAAATGTGTTCAATTATAAACCTACTGATATCTTGCCAGTTTTCTTATATGCATACAATGCCAAAAAAGATGCAACACTGTTTCTGGGTGGTCATTACAAAAGGAGCAATTTGAGTTGATGTTTTCCCTAAACCTCTTCATATAGTGGTTGGCAGGATAATATTTATGAATCATTTTAAAGGAAACTTCCTTAATTTTGTTAACAAGTAGGCATGTGTGTGGCAACATCCAAACTTTTTTCCAACAGATATTATCAATAAATCCATTCCAATAAGGCAACATAAATATCCTGCTGAAACAAGGATCGTATCGCTCTGTTGTTGAATGGACCAAAAGAGAAACAAATCTTTCCTACTGATGAGTCAAAGGGGTCAATAGAAGGTAGGCTCTGAGGTAGGCTCTGAGGTAGGCTCTGAGGTAGGCTCTGAGGTAGGCTCTGAGGTAGGCTCTGAGGTAGGCTCTGAGGTAGGCTCTGAGGTAGGCTCTGAGGTAGGCTCTGAGGTAGGCTCTGAGGTAGGCTCTGAGGGTCACGTTCCTGAATAACATAGCAACACCTGAGGGAATGGCATCTAAAACAATTGCAAAATCTTTAGGTGTTACAGGGACCTTGTAAAGTGATAAGAATTCTTTATAACTGAGTAAAAGACCCTCTGCATTTACCAGTTAGCTCACCAATTGGATACTATTTTGGAACCAATATTCTAAAAACAAAGAGGTATTTGTATACAATATATCCCGATTATTCCATATATAATATCTGTGTGGAGAAAAATTGTGTTTATAAATTAAGGACCATGACAAGAAAACCTGCTGATGAAAAGCAGAAAGTTTCACTGGAACTGTGTCAATATTATAATTGCAAAACAACATGAAATTAAGGCAACAAAAAGTAGAGAAGACATGATGAGGAATAAAATTCCAGATAGAAGTGGGTCTTCTTAGGAATGTTTTATCCAATTGATCTTAAAAGTATTATTTAAAGTAGTAAAGTCCAGAAAATTCAGTCCACCATTCTCATAAGTGTTTTCCTAATGTAATGGGTACGGTTTCTCCAAAGAAAGTTGAAAAGCATCTGGTCTATCTCCTTGCTTATTTTACTGTCAAGATATAAAGATAGAACACCATATGTTAGTCTAGAGATGCCTTCGGCCTTGGTTATTGGGACTCTACCTTTTAAAGATAAGTCCCTTCATAGCCATTGATTTAGCTTCTGGGTTTTTTTAATAAGAGGGTTCAAATTTAGTAAGCCTCTAGACTTTTAATCCTTTGTAATGGTTATGCCTAAATATGTAAGTTATTTTACTGGAATACCATAATATGAAGGTGTCACACAATCTTTGACAGCTATGAGTTCACATTTATTAATGTCAAGATATAGACCAGACGCTTTGGAAAAGGATTGTAATCACATTGATCGATATGGGAATTTGGTTTGCATCTTTCAGAAAAAGTGTAGTATCATCAACCAGCTGGCTTATAATAATTTATTTACCAGCTATGGAAATACCTTGTACAGGACTATTAATTTAAATAATTTGCAAGAAGTTGGGTGATTAATAAAAACAGGTACGGAGAGATAGGACAACCTTGCCTAATTCGAGGTATTTATCGTAAGACAACGGTGGCGAAGGACATCATTGCGCCTACGTTAGCGTCAGGACGTTTCTGACTGGTCTTTGAACTGTGAGCCTCTCCCCGCTTCGTTCGATGGGATATGTAGTGATTTTGCTAACACAGCCATACAATGACACAATCTTGTACCCTTATTTTTTCCCCAACTGACTATCGTACTTGTTGATTGAATTTGACTTTGTTAATTATGAGTAGTTCAGGAATGACACGAGAAAATAGCAACTTTACAGATCGCAGATCGACTACAATGAATGGCTAAATTATTTCCGGACACTAAACTACTCCTCACCACTCTATTGGCTATAATGATCCCGCGTCCTCCCGCCTGCCTTCCGCTTTTGCAGACATGTATTTCCATTGTTAGAACGGTTAGTCGCCTATCTTATATAATAGATCATCTTTGGCTACGTTCATTCTCCTAACCTGCTATGTAAACAAACCATCAGTCCCGACAAAACCATCAGTATCAGGTATTAATCAAATGGTATTGGTCACATACCCATATTTATTTTAGAATACAATAGAACTCTCTCATTGGTAATTTGATTTGTTCACCTGACCTTGTAACTAATTTACCATCATTTTGTTTTGCGATTATAATTGGTCCCTGAACCCATAGGCTATTTCTGAAATATATAAAAGCCTCCTTCATTTTTCTCTGTAAACTTCTAAAAATAGCCGAAACAATAAAGAAACCCTCATCAGCTTCCACTGGCCACTAAGAGTTGCTAAATTACCTTTTCACTTAAGTTTGTCTCAACTCCTGCACCTTGGTCGGAGAGGTTGATTTGATTTAGGTAGCCTTTCGCGCTGAAATGCATACAGTATCCAGGCCATCGATCCACAATGGCCCATATTTTGTCAAGTGGCCGATGGCCGCTGTAGGAGTGACTATGCAAATCAAGCGTGTGAAAATACTTTTGCGTTGAATTGAGGGTTGTAACTTGATTGGGCGGCATTGTTCGTTCAAACTGGAGGTGGCAAAGTATCCGCTACATTTGTTTCAACCATGTGCGCTTTGATGTAAGATGAGACAGTGATAGTTCTGTTGGATAAGAATTTACACTTTTGCTGAAATTCCACCAGATAGTGAACTCAGTAGCGGAGATAAGATGATGCAGACCCCTGATGATTTCCAAGAAAAGCACAATGAGACAATCATTAGTTGTATGTTGGTTGGGGATGGTGCTGTGGGGAAAACCAGCATGATTATAAGTTACATCTCAAATGGATACCCAAACGAATACCGTCAGACGGCCTTTGACGTCTTCACCGGTGAGTTGCATTTTTTTTTTGCATCCTTTAAATACTGTACCTTAACAATTTTCCTTTGGCAGTAACTTGGGCTGAGTGAAAGAGGGTTTGAGAATGCATGTGGTGAAATGTGCTCTATTCTACAGGATTGGTTAGAGTAGATGGGATTCCAGTACAAATCCAGTTGATGGACACTGCAGGACAGGTAACTAGGCCAATGCAATGAGTAGGCCTACCAAATACATTATGGCAACACTAAATGTTGGCTACAGTGAAAATATATTTATACCATGAATTAATCTGCCACTTCCTTATTTTCTGCAGGAGGAGTTTGATCATTTTCACTCCATGTTTTACAATCAAATAGATGTCTTCATCATTTGCTTCAGTGTTGTCAACCCAGTGTCTTTCCACAACATCACTTCAAAATGGATCCCACAGATCCGCACCTTCAATTCTGCTTCACCCATAATTTTAGTGGGGACCCAGTCTGACCTCCGGCATGATGTTGGCATCCTTATCCATCTGGACCAGCTGAGGGTCAAGCCAGTGGTGAACTCCCAGGCCAGGCGTCTGGCAGAGAAGATCAGAGCCCACGACTATGTGGAGTGTTCCGCACTGACCCAGAAGAACCTAAAAGAAGCATTTGACTCTGCTATCTTTGTTGCCGTCAAGCACAAGGCCTGTGAGAAAGCAAAGAAGCTCAAACTATTTGGTCGTGCAAAGACTTTTTCTAGTGGGGGGTGGAAGAAGTTCTTCTGCTTCATGTGATCCAATGGCATCACTACCTCAATACAGGACACAAAACCCTCTGGTGTTGAATACTAGGGGGTGGCAGTAGCCACTGGCTGGATTACTAAGAGTTAGTTATTCTGGACAAAAGTTGTCATATGTTGTGCTTATTGAAGCTCAAAAGCCAAAAGTTCCCCCAGCAACCTGTGATCGCCTTCCACCATTGTATGCACTGTGGAAAGTCTTTCTTATTCACAGGATTCAGACAGCATTGTATTGCAGTTGGTGTCACGGCCTATTTGCGACCTGACTATCACTTTTCTAGCGCATATACTGCATAGTCGAGTATTTTGTTTGTAGGCTTTATAAAATGTGAATATCTTCTAGCCATATATGCTTCTTGTGGAAGCCACGTTTCAAACAATGTTTGCTTTGTCGTTTTATGTCACGTTTACTTGTCTCGTTACACATTTCACTTTAAGTGTTCATTTTTTTGTTTATTTTAAGAAATTAGGAGTTTGTAAATGTGAAAATATAAAATCAAGAATGGGTTGGCAGGTAGCCTAGTGGTTAGAGTGTTGGGCCAGTAACCGAAAGGTTGCTGGATCGAATCCCTGAGCTGACAAGGTAAAAAATCTGTCGTTCTGCCCCTGAACAAGGCCGTTAACCCAATGTTCCCCGGGAGGCTGCCATCGTAAATAAGAATTTATTCTTAACTGACTTGCCTAGTTAAATGAAGGTTCAATTTAAAAATATAAAGATAATGTAGATCAGCCCTCATTATAGTTGTGGAAAATTATATTCACTAATGCCTTGGACCTTATTTTAATTTACTGTTAACATATGGTAAGGTATATTGATCACTGAGGGAGCCCAACAGTCTGAGGTAAATCCTCAGAAAACAGAGGGAAAGACAGAGTTGAGAATATTCTCACCACAGGGTTTTGTTACCCAGCTCACCAACAAGGGACTACGGTCACCTGCTGTCACATTGAGGATCCAATTTACAAGACAAAGCCTCTCCGTTAAAGCTGTTCCCTTTGCCTTTGTAATACAGCAAATTGGTTTAAGCCTTGGAAAGAGGAAAGTCATAATATATATACAATCGATTGCTGAGTACTACATCGACGTACATAGTTGTTGGGTATTAGAAACCTTGTGCGTATTCATTACGGAAACTTTAAGAACCAAACGGAAACATGGAGGGAACTACCTGAATTTGTCCAATAGAAACTTTTACGTTTGGAGTAAACATCTGTTGCAAAACATTTTGCAACGGAGTCGGCATAATGATTACAGCACTGGAAAAAAGTCCAAAGTGATTTGTTTAAGACAGAACATATTTTTTTATTTGTATGATAAGTGGTAAAATGAATGTGCTATAAAGGAGTCAACAATTGAACTACTGAGTGATTTTACTATATAGCCTGCATATACAAGGCCTAATGTGTCTACTGGATAAAGTTGTGTGTCATGTAAGGGTGGCTGTGTTCCTGGGGATCGGCAGTGTCCGGTGCGAGAGAGGCAGGTTAGTGTCCGGTGTGAGAGGGGCAGGTTGAAGTGGTCAGAGTAGTGCAGAAGGTGTCCTATGCTGAGGCACTGAATACATTTGAGGAGGGGTCAAGGGTGAGGGATCCTGAGAGGATCTAAGTGAGGAGTAGATTTGTGCCAGCACAGAGGGGGATAGCCCACGAGTGATAGTGTATATTCTTCATTAGGTTTGATTTCTTAGCATTTTATAGCAATGGTTATCAACTGTACCGCAGAAATGGAACATAAATAACATGGATGTTGTGGAGGTAGCTGTAGAGAAGATTTTGGGTTTGTGATTTGACCTCAGAAGAGTTACAGGGTGTGTTGGGTAGGGGTGTCTCCTGTCCTCCCAGGCTGTTTGCTTGGGCAGGAGCAGATAGGATCAAAGTAGTGGAATGGAGAAGTGGGTTGTTAATGAGTATAGGTGGCAGCTGCAGATAAGTACCTGGGTGTAAGAGATTTTACTGCGGAAGTTATGTTTTGAGATTTTTATTTTTGTGAAACAGCGTGTGTGTGGTGCAAATTTGTATCCCCCTGCCTTTTAAAAATGTTTATATAACAACTATAAAGTGATCGAACACACACTACGGCACAGTAGGTGGCGGCATGCACAAACAAAATGTGAGAATGCCATTATACCAAAGAAGTAATTCCGCTGCCTGAAGTTGTAATTCCTCCGAAGTTTGTATTTCCTCAGCCTGCTGTGTTAACGAGACATCTCATATATCCAATCTCTGGAGCCTGTCAAACTAGATACGTGCCTGCTATTCTAGCACACTGCTGAGATCTGGGGTGTATTCATTATGCCTTGTAACTGAAACCATTTACTGCTGAAGAACCAAACGGAAGCAAACAGAGAAAACGGAACGGAACTGGGAGGGATCTACCTGAATTTGTCCAATGCAAACTCTCGTTTTCGTTGTATAACATTTTCCTTTTGGAGTAAACTTTCTGTGGCAAAATGTTTTGCAACAGAATCGGCATAATGAATACACCCTTGATGAATCTCCAATGTTTTCTGTTGGATCAATCAATCTGTCAATTCCTTAACATCGTCAAGGAGACCATTAACATGTATAGTGGAGTGAATCACTGCTTTCTCTCCTAGGTAGTAATTAGCATTCTGATAACAATGGTTTCCTCACTCAAAGGCTTCTCTAGTAGAAAACAATGTGGTGACTAGAAACTGTATCTGCAAAAGGAAAAACAATTATTTTGGAATATTAGTTATCAGTAAATATATATTTGATTATGGGAGATACTCCTGACAGTTTTGTTTCCCTTAGGCTGTGTTGCACACAAATCTAAATGATTCTGGTGGAAATGACTTGGAATGAAGGAGTGGTAAAATCTAGGACAAGTTAATCATCTTAGAAATGTCTGCGCTGAAATTCACATTCCCAGGAAAACATATCAACTTGATTTAAAAACAGCAAATAAGATGATGCCTCCATATGAAAAAGAGAACACACACACTTTTGGGGTTAATCATAGCCTACTTTATTTTGAAGGGGAACCACAGCTACTAAGGTTAAGAAATATGGCTACGTTTACACAGGCAGCCCTATTCTGATCCATTTTTCCACATTGGTATTTTGACCAATTACAAAATATCTCTTTCAGAGCTGATCTGATTGGTCAAAAGACCAATTTGTAAAGCGTGTGTGTGTGTGTATATATCAGAATTTGCATAATCTATTTGAAAATGTGTAATTCACTAAACTGTGCATGTGGGTCCGTGCTGCCAGAATTACATTATGGACATGTTCAAACCCACTGATATGATCAATCCATTGGAATTTGTTAAATTGAACCAAGGATTTGAACAATTAGTTATATACTGCTCTCTACAGGTGTGTTGATGTACTGAATCTTACATAAATTACTTTTATGTTTTTAGTAGTGCAAACCATACACATTTTATAACAAATCGTTTTCGGGGTAATTCTGTCCAGTAAAAACAATTTTTCATAATTACCTAATTCAAGGACTTGCAATATTAGTATATTAATTTATATATTCATATATTTTTAATGAAAAAATCTGCACACTGCTGCTCATGCTCCCAGGTGATTTTATTATAACATTTCGACCCTTCATCAAGCATCTATATCTCAGGTGGGGTTGGAAGATCCTATATGTAGGGGAAGTACTCACTGACATCACTTCCTGAATGGAGGTTAAAAAAAAAGGTTCGCAGAATTAAGATTTAATGTATCAAAATATATGATCATATAAAAGGAATGTCAATATTTATAGTGCATTTCGAAAGTATTCAGACCCCTTGACATTTTCCAAATTCTGTTACATTACAGCTTATTCTAAAATGGATTAAATCACTTTATTTATAAAAAAATGAAAACTGAAACATCACATACATAAAGTATTCAGATTCTTTACTCAGTACTTTGAAGCACCTTCGGCAGCGATTACAGCCTCAAGTCTTCTTGGGTATGACGCTACAAGCGTAGCACATCTGTATATTTGGGGAGTTTCTCTCATTTTTCTCTGCAGATCCTCTCTAGCTCTGTCAGGTTGGATGGGGATCGGTGCTGCAAAGCTATTTTCAGTTGTCCAGATATGGGCCACTCAATGACATTGAGACTTGTCCCAAAACTACTCCTGAGTTGTCTTGGCTGTGTGCTTAGTGTCTGTTGGAAGGTCAACCTTCGCCCCAGTCTGAGGTCCTGAGCGCTCTGGAGCAGGTTTTCATCAAGGATCTCTCTGGACTCCGCTCCATTTATCTTTCCCTCGATCCTGACTAGTTTCCCAGTCCCTGCCGCTGAAAAACATCCCCACAGCATAATGCTGTGGCATTAGTCCCCCTAAGCATTAGGGGGACGTTCATTGAGGTAAAACTTGAGGGCCACCATGCTTTCCATGAGTTTGCCTACAACTCCAGCACCTACGGAAAGTACCTAGATGTGCAAATGTTCTTCAGATTTTATTTATGTTGAAATGCAAATAATATAACTTACAAATTTGATAGATTCATGACTACAACGCTAACTTGTTTTATTCAAAACAACTTAATTTCCCAGCATGCGCATTATACCCACCCCTGACCCTTGACTCGAAATAATCTGTTCATCTGATTTTAACATGCAACAACATAGCACTCAGAAATCCGCAAGGAGTGGGCTGGTGATGAACAGAACAATGACAAAGCTAGGAATGATTTCAACGCAATAACATATTCATAACAAGACTTCTGAAGCGTATTGTGCAATTTTTATTCTTGTAATGAAACAGCAGGGAGCAGGTCTCGAACCCTCAACCTTCTAGCCCAAATTCCATCTCGCTATCGACTGTGCAAAACCATGCTCAAGCGGCAGAGTCGATATCCGCGCTTATAAACCCAGGGTTGTTACAGTATGTTTCATTTTGTTGACTGAACTGCTGTTATCCTAGTGTTTGGCTATGGTTATTATTGACGTGTTTACCTGAACTGGCTAACTGGCTTGGACAATACAGCTAACTTTAGCTATTTCAAACAGGGCGATTCGGATTTGTGTAACGTTTAACAAGTTTCGTCGGACGAAATATGTTTTAGTTAGGTTGTGTCACATTGACGGAATAATGTTGTTTTAAACAACATATTGCTTTAAGCATTGTCAGATTGTCCGTTCTTTAAATTCAGAGTGTTTTTCTCTCGGAGCATTCAGAGCGCACGCTGGATGCTCAGGCGGATGAGTAGGGTTGATCCGAGCGTTTTGACCTCACAACAGCAGTCAAGCACCTAAGCTAACTGGCTAACGGTGGCTAGCTTGCTAGCTACTTCCAGACACAAATGAGAGAACATCTCACTCTAACCATTTTACTCGCCCTAGCAGAGCAGGTTAGGTTGTTTTCACGTTATCCAGTGCATTGGTGACTTTCTGTGCTGATGGAAACGATTTAAATATGCTTTTTTTGCCGACATTTACCAATACCGGACATATTCGTTATTCTGCGCTCTGGCACACTCTGACGGGAGTGTTCTGAAATTGGAGTAGAGTGAATTTACGAACGCACCCTTCATTATTATGAAGCCAGTCATAAAGAAAGTGTATTTTATTGTCAAGAGCAGGTTGACTTAAAATAGCCAGAACATATTCAACCAGATTGCCTCACTTTAACGTTACTGTGTTTGAAATGTCACATATTGACATTTTGACATTAATTGTGTTGTCTAATAAGCTGTTGAAATTAGTTGAACCTTTAAAAAAAAAAATAAACCTTTTTTTCTCCCCAATTTCATGGTATCCAATTGTTTAGTAGCTACTATCTTGTCTCATCGCTACAACTCCCATACGGGCTCGGGAGAGACGAAGGTTGAAAGTCATGCATCCTCCGATACACAACCCAACCAAGCCGCACTGCTTCTTAACACAGCGCGCATCCAACCCGGAAGCCAGCCGCACCAATGTGTCGGAGGAAACACCGTGCACCTGGCAACCTTGCACCGCCACAGGAGTCGCTGGTGCGTGATGAGACAAGGATATCCCTACTGGCCAAACCCTCCCTAACCCGGACGACGCTAGGCCAATTGTGCGTTGCCCCACGGACCTCCCGGTCGCGGCGGGTTACGACAGATGGCACAGCTGCCGTTGCAGTACATCGCCCTTAACCACCGTGCCACCCGGGAGGCCTGGATTTGAACCTTTTTAAAGGTAAAAGGAGCACCATACAACCTTGTTAAGTCTACTTGCATCAAGTTGTCTATGTTCAAAGGATTGTGTAGCCTATATAGCACACAATAAGGTCATGTGCACCCACAATGGAGGTAACAAGAAGAAGCTCTAACGCTGCCTATCCTCCTCCACCCAAACCTACAGAGGTCTACTCCCTCCCTCTGCCGGAAATCATAGAGGTCAAATCAACCCCTCAATTTAAACCTGCAGAGATCAACTTAAGCCCAGTGGTAGATGAGGCAGAAGTCCCGAAGGCAAAACTTCTGGAGAAAGTCTTAAGTTATCTTCTGATTGACGCAAACGAGGCGATGCAGATGGGTAGTGAATGGAGTCAAAAGCCTTTGAGTTTTTGCTTCCTGTCAGTTTTGTATCCAACCAAAATTCCTTTGTGTAATTTTATTTCAATCACTTTTTGACCAGAACCCTTTTTTTTAAACAAAATTTTCCAGAGTGCATTCGGAAAGTATTACAGACCTTCACTTTTTCCACATTGTGTTACGTTACAGCCTTAACTATTCATTTAATCTATTTGAGATTTTCTCGTCAATCTACATAGGTTTTTACAAATAACGGAAATACCTGATTTACATGAGTATTCAAACCCTTTGCTATGTGACTTGAAATTGAGCTCCAGTGCAGCCTGTTTTCATTGATCATCCTTGAGATGTTTCTACATCTTGAAGAGAGTCCACCAGTGGTAAATTCAATTGATTGGACATGATTTGGAAAGACACACACTTGTCTATATAAGGTCCCACAGTTGACAGTGCATGTCGAAGGAATTGTCCATAGAGCTCAGAGACAGGATTGTGTCGAGACACAGATCTAGTGAAGGGTACCAAAACTTTTCTACAGCATTGAAGGTCCCCAAGAACACAGTTGCCTCCATGAATATCTAATCAAATGGCTACCCAGACTATTTGCATTGCTCCCCCCTTTTTACGCCAATGCTACTCTGTTGTTATTATCTATGCATTGTCACTTTAATAACTCTACCTACATGTACATATTATCTTGACTTACCGGTGCCCTCGCACATTGACTCTGTACTGGTACCCCCTGTATATAGTATTGCTATTGTTATTTTACTGCTGCTCTGTAATGGCTTGTTCCTTTGATTTCCTATTCATATTTTTTAAACTGCATTGTTGGTTAGGGGCTTGTATGTAGGTCTACACCTGTTGTATTCGGCGCATGTGACAGAAATTTGATTCGATTTTGATCATTCTTAAATGGAAGAAGTTTGGAACCACCAAGAGTCTTCCTAGAGCTGGCCGCCCGGCCCAACTGAGCAATCGAGGAAGAAGGGCCTTGGTCAGGCAGGTGACCAAGAACCCGATGGTCACTGTGACAGAGCTCCAGAGTTCCTCTGTGTAGATGGGAGAACCATCCATAAGGATAACCATCTCTGCAGCACTCCACCAATCAAACCATTATGGTAGAATGACCAGAGGGAAGCCACTCCTCAGTAAAATGACAGACCGCTTGGAGTTTGCCGAAAGGCACCTAAAAGACTCTGACCATGAGAAACAAGTGTCTCTGGTCTGATGAAACCAAGTTTGAAACTCTTTGTCCTGCATGCAAAGCATCACGTCTGGAGGAAACCATGTACCACTCATCACCTGGCCAATACCATCACTATGGTGAAGAATAGCGGTGGCAACATCATGCTGTGGGGATGTTTTTCAACGGCAGGGACTGGGAGACTAGTCAGGATCGAGGGAAAGATGAACGGAGCAAAGTACAGAGATCCTTGATGAGAACCTGCTCTAGAGCGCTTAGGACCTCCGACTGGGGCGAAGGTTCACCTCCCAACAGGACAACGACCCTAAGCGCACAGCAGAGACAACGCAGGAGTGGCTTCGGGACAAGTCTCTGAATGTCCTTGAGTGGCCCAGCCCAGCCAGAGCCCGGACTTGAACCCGATCAAATATTTCTGGAGAGACCTGAAAATAGCTGTGCAGCAATGCTCCCCATCCAAGTTTGAGAGGATCTGAGAAACTCCCCAAATACAGGTCTGTCAAGCTTGTAATGTCATACCCAAGATGACTTGAGGCTGTAATCGCTGGCAAAGGTGTTTCTGAGTAAAGGGTCTGAATACTTACGTAAATGTAATATGACGTTTTTAAAAACCTGTTTTTGCTTTGTCATTATGGGGTATTGCATGTAAAATTGATGTTTTTAAATCCATTTTAGATTAAGGCTGTAACCTAACAAAATGTGGACAAAGTGATGGGGGTCTGAATACTTTCCAAATGCTCTGTTGACCCATTTAGCATACCCACCATACTATGAGACGTCCATGTTTTCATCCCTGGAAAAGGGAAACTGTTACATTTTATATAATTGAAATTTTACACTCAGGATGGTAAAAAAACATTAGGGATACCTTTTTAAATGTAGACTTATGTCAACCACCCTGTATTCAAGAGTATGCTGTTTCAACTGGAGACACATCTGAGGGAGGGCACAACACAGACTTCAAATGATGTAAATTAGGGTCTAAACTACAACATACGAAAACCTTTATTATTTGATAAATACATGTTGGAAGAATTTATAGTATAGTTTGACAACCCTAATTGTAAGTTTTTAAATGATATCAAACCCAACCGTTAATATTTTTCATTGATTAAGAAATGGATTTCTTATGCTATGGTTGGGTTTGCAAAATGGGTCAACTTTAAGCACCTCCTTCTCCTGATTGTTTTGGTATTCAGGTCCAAAACGTCACTTTCTGACCACTTATACCATGGGGCAACTACAGTATGTATGGAAAGTTTCGTTCAAATCAAAAAGGGGTGCAGCCAAAAAGTGATTGAATTAAAATCTAAGGACCCTTTTGTGAAATGAAATCACCTCATCTGCCAACATTACTCCCTGTTTTTAGATAAAGGACGAAGGTGCGTTTGTGAAGATATTTAACTGCAAGCCCAACAAGCTGATCAAGGTGGTGTCCACCTTCGGCAACACAGGAGAAGGCAAATCCTACACTCTGAACCACACGTTCTTCATGGACAGGGAGGTGTTCAAGACCCCCCCCCCCCCACACAGGAGTCCTGCACGGTGGGGGTGTGGGCGGCATTTGACCCCATCCACAAGGTGGTGGTCATCAATACAGAGGGCCAACTGGGTAACAGCTCCAACCAGGGCCACAGCACACGGCTCTTGCTCAAGGTGCTAGCTATCTCCAACAGCATCTACCGCACCATAGCCGACCGCATCCATGACGACCTCTTCAAGTTCCTGGGCGACGGGTCAGAAGCCTACCTGAAACATTTCACCAAGGAACTGAAGGCCACTACTGCCCACTGTGGCCTGGATGTGCCTCTGTCCACCCGAGGGCAGGCCATCATCATCTTCCATGAGACTGTCCACACCAAGCTGCTGGGGTCAGGTCAGCGCTAAGAAATCCTGTAATCAACACTGACCATAGTGTACACAAATCGAACATTGGTGTGGTTACTTTCTGCTCTCATCAGTCTCATTTTTATTTCACCTTCCTTGACAGTGTAAACATTAGGGATACAGTAGATTCATCCACTCATTGTCATGAGTGTTGCTACAGAAGATCATATTACATGTAATTTGATAATTACAGGTACAGAATCTCTACTCACCCCGCTGACCCTTTGACACGCTAAGACTAGTAATTGTCATTCCAACAGAGCTGTTTTGAAACGGTGTGAACAGTTAGTTGGCCAGTCAAGCAGTTTGAGTAATCTAGTATCATTTTCCTTTCAAAGTATGTGGCTGTTAAACTGTACAAATTGATTTTCTATCCATTTAATGTTTCCCTTTAGAGTAGAATTTGACTTATTTTTCTTAGAAATCATTTTTGGTGAGGCATCTTCCATCTCAGTTTTGATTGAGCTAGAAAAGGTTGAAGACCCCTGATCAAAGTGATCTGAAGTGAAATGTAATTTTATGAGGGGCTATATATCAACTCAAAGTTAAGTCGGTCTTCTCATCCTATTCCATTTGATCACCTTTTCGTTCTCTCATTCTGACAGGAAACTCATCAGAGTCTGTGGATTGGCTGCTGCTTGAGCGCTTCAGGAAGCTGGGCTGTTTCCCAGAGGTTTTCAGCTCCATCCTGTACCTCGGCACGTGTACCTGTAGCCCCCCAAATTACTTTGGTGGCCTGCAGCACACCCTGGAGCAGCTGCTGGACAACAACTCCACCCGCTTCCCAGTCGTCATCTTCAAAGCCCTGCAGGTAGTAGACATTATAGCTCAGTCATCTGGCTGTAAACTGGTTTCAAACAGGCTCACATTTACATAAAGCAAACACTGAAACCATGACAGTCAAATAAGGGTGTCAAGCTGTGTTCAAGAATGGAATGTTTTAGCATTTCTGTCTACTGGAACATTTGATCTTCATTAAAGGGGTCTTAAAATCAAGCACATAGAAAGTTCCAAATGTTGCTATTCAATAGGTGACCGTTAGTTTTACGGTCACCAATCTAGTCAGACTACAACAATGTCATTTCTGATCTGTTGTTCTTCTCTGTCTATGGCCTAAGTGGGCGCTTCAATGGGCTCATAGCCCATAACTGCTTCTTCCCTGATGAGTACTTCACCTGCTCCGGGCCTCTGCCTCGTTTGCGGGTAAGTCATCTGTTTCCTTCTCTTCAATTATTTAATTCTCTCCATCTCATGCCACTGACTATACGATGTACAAGTACATGTCATCCTACGTCATACTTCCGGGTCCTTCTACACATTGTGCCTACTCTCTCTTCAGGCCTGGTGAAGGGTGCTGCGCGTCCTGCCTACTGGGTGCCTGACCACATATCCTCTCCTGCCACATCTGCCATCGTGACTGCCAAGCTGTCTAAGCACCACTGTCACGCCTGCGAGCAAGACGTGTGTGACGAATGCTCCCCAGAGCGTCGACCGGTCCACTTGCGAGGGTGGGACCACCTTGTCCGTGTTTGTGCAAACTGCAACCAGAAACCTGGCAACCTTTTAATGGGACTGGCCCTCCTTCCTCAGAACACTGGACTGAACCACTCTCTCAAACCTCCACCTGCCCACTCATATACCTCCATTATTGAGAAACGTTTATTTATTTTTTTGTATCAATTCTCGACACAAGGCATTGTTTGTAATGTTGAGGGGATAATGGCACCACTGCAGGTTCGTTGCATGCTCTACTACACTATTTTAACATTGCTCTAAGTCTGTTGCGGCTTTACAAAGCTGCTGCATATCATATGGCCCAAAAAATTAAACTGAGTCCGAAGTTAGGTTTGATTTGGATCTGCATGAACATCCATAGATCCCATTTTTAAACCGTTCTGTTTTTGTCTGCAAATAGCATTTCAGGTAACTGTTTCTGTGTTGACAACCTCTTTGGTATACATGGTGGTAATGGTTGTATGAAATAATGCTAGAAGACAGGATTTTAGATATGGAAAATAAACTTTTGTAGAAAACGTTTGTTCAGGTTGAAAGTCTGAGAGATGCATTTGCCTTTGAGGTGTTGTGAGGTAGTCTGGGTACCAGTCTCTCTAACATTCCACTCCTTGTACGTCATGTCATGGGCCAAATTGGCAAGTAACACGGCGTACAAGGAGTGGAATGCATTAGCTGAACAGAGACCCCTGGAAAAAAAATCTACTTAACCTCATTATTTAATTTATACTGGATGGTATTTTTGTAATGTATCTGACCATTTCTGTTACTTGATGTGCATTATGCACCTAGAATTGAATTGAGTGGCAGTAACTTCCATTTGTTTGAATCTTGTTGAGCTGCTGTTTGTTGAACATGCAGATTCTCCTCTAACCCAGTTTAACATAACAAACACAAGACTACAGATCGCCATAAGCATAGGCTGATGGGACAATGAACTCAGCTTTTCAGTTCCAACACATTTAATGATTTCTTTTGTGCCAATTGCTTCTGTGGCATTATTTGTCATCCAGGCGAAAGACTGTTTTTGTCAAATAGATTGCATGCTTGTTCTTTCATAATTTGTGCTTTTTAGTCATTGAGATGTTATACGTCGTGTTAAGGGTAATTTTGAGTATACTTGCTTTTTTTTTACTGTAATCTGTTCTTTGCATACGACACTTGGATATGCACAGTCAGCTGGCATTTATACCTGAACCATTTCACATCTTTGGTTATATGATTATGTGGCTGAAATGTAGTTAAAGCTTTAATTAATCAAATAACTTCTTTATATCCACATCTATTAAAGTGTGTTTTGAAAGAGTCATTTGAAAAGTTCAACCAGGGGAACAGTTTTACCTGGATGCATGCTATGCATGACACTGGACATTTTATTACCTTTACATTGGAGTTTGTAATAAAAAAAAGTGAAGACAAATAATATTTGTCCTGTAAGCCTTTTAGATATAATTGTTGTTTTGTTTAAATTGTTTACTTTTGTCTAACTTTTGTCAGGTTCAATTTCTATTGAGATGTTCCCTTCAACCCTGCAATGTTTATATGTTGCATTGGGGGAAAGAAAACACAATATCTTTGAGAAGTCTATAATTTACTCAGTTTCGAGCTCAATTTGTATCAAGAGACCAAAACATGTTCCAGGAAAACCTTCCCCCCACCACCACCACCAGCCTGTACCGTTGACACCAGGCAAGGCTGGGTCCATGGACTCATGCTGCTTACGCCTAATCCTGACTCAGGTATCGGGATCAGGCAATGTTTTTCCACTCAATTGTCCAGTGTTAGTGAACGCGTGCCTGCTGGTGCCGCTTCTTCTTGTTTTTAGCTGATATGAGTAAAACCTGGTGTGGTCGTCTGCTGCAATCTGACATCATCCGTGACAACGATGGTCTATTGCAAAAGACGGAGATGTTCTGCACACCACTGTTTTTCTGCTCTGTTATTTGCCTGTTTGTGGCCCACCTGTTAGCTTGCAAGATTCTTGCCATTCTCCTTCGACCTCTCATCAACAAGTTTTTTTTCGCCCACCGGACTGCCGTTGACTGGATGTTTTTTGTTTGTCCCACCAATCTTGGTAAACCCTAGACACTCGTGCATGAATAGCCCAGGAGGCCGGCCGTTTCTGAGATACTGGAACCAGCGTGCCTGGCACCAATGATCATACCACGCTCAATGTCGCTTAGGTCACTCGTTTTGATCATTCTCACATTCAATCAAACAGTAACTGGATGCCTGTCTGCCTGCTTTATATAGCAAGCCACATGACTCACTGTCTGTAGGAGCGAACCATTTTCTTGAAGGGGGTGGTGTACCTAATAAACTGGTGTACATCGTCAGCATTCAATTTTCTATAATATAATACAGGGAGAACCCTATTAGATTTCCAAGGCAAAATAGAGTGGAAAAACAGATTCATCTTTGAATTTGAAAAACAAAAATCTGAAATCGACTTGTTTTTCTCATTTATTGTGTCAAAATTGGACATAGAATAACGGAAAACAAGTAACTAAATGTATACAACTTTTAGATTTTAGAGTACAGTCCCCCTCATAGAATATTCACAGGGCTTAAGGGAGGTTACAGCCTAAGTAGGCAACACAAAGAAAGGAATAGACTATGAAAGTGACAGGAAGATAAAAATAATAAATGTTATCTAACCCTTTTTTAAAATTTTAGATCATTTGTTGGGCTGGAATTTCTCCTGTTGTCATTTCAATAAGTGTTTGAAAAAGATTATAAGAATACAAAGTAAAAATTGTGATAAAAATATCTGACTGCCTCTTTATAATGCTTTGTGTTTGTGTTTAATACACTTGGCATCTGTAATTTCAAGGTTCTACTGTACATTCACGTCTCAAATGGACTCCAGGGTTAACTCCTGTTTGCTACTGCTGTCCAGAGGACTTTAAGAGTTACTACATGCAATTGAATTAAATAGGCCTTTTTCTGAAATTTTAATATGAATGGCAAAAATCTTTGTTTATATCCATGAAAGGACACATTTTTGGAGGTTGTCAATACTGATTACTTTTAGGATTGCATAGGAAAGGATTTTTGGAATCATTTTGTGCTTTTTGGACCAAGAAACAGGTGTGAGGAGTCTGAATCAGAATGATATTCCCTATAATAAAATGTAATCAATAGACACAATTCAACATTAAGACAATTGTGTAATTTCCACAATTACAAGTAACTTTGCATATAATGGGAAGTGGATGTCTGGTCCTCAGTAGCTGCATCTGCTGACTACATAGAGGGACCAGATCAGTGATCCTAGATCAGCAATGCTACCCTGAGACACTCTGATCTTCCTTGAATTGTATGTCTGTAAGTAAGTGGGGTGGGGAGAGGAGTGTACTGTAGGTGTGTGTGGTGGCCTGGCTGGTAATTTGTTAGTGGGCAGTAGGCTCAGGCCTTTGCCTGTATTCAACATATGTATGTGGCAGTAATCCTGCATTTTTTGTTGTTATTTTATAGCAGAGAGAACAAATGGGAATATTTGTTCACTCAAAAGAGAATATTCACAAGGTACAGACCACACCATCAACTGTATATGTTTAAGATATTTAATGGAGTGAGTGACAGACAGGAGTTGGGGGCTCAACATTACCCAGTTTGTATGACAGTTGAACTTTGTATGTCACGTGTCTGGATCACAACCAGTCATAACTAGTGTCTATCAAAGCAACATTTGCATTGCAAAATCAGGAAATGTCCTCAATTTGGACATTTGCTCAGTACTTGAAGGATAGTGGCCAGTAAAGAATAGAATTGTAAAGATAAAGTAATATCATTAAATCTAATTTGTCTTAGCTTGTAACTCATAAAATATTTGATTTTGGATCACAGGTAAAATGCAGCAATTACATTCACTTGTATTACTTATCTAGTGAAGGAAGGGAGGTAGGGGAAGGTTATTCTGCCAAACCCATCTATACCCATGTATCCCCTCTCCACCCACACCCACATCCCTCCATACATGTTCCATCTATCAAACTTTCAGTAAAAAAAATCACTTGGAGCAAATTTAAACATTGAATTAAACTGATTTAATCAAATGGCAGTTGAAACAAGAGTGAGCAATGTTTAGTATGAGGGGAATAAAATAGTTGATTTGGCAGCCTGGCAGCATGGGATTGGTGCTAGGGTTGGACAGTATCTAGATTTTCATACCCTCATACTGTGCCTGTGCCATCCCGGTGTTGTGTCTTTGCTATGCTGGATAAAGTGATATGACATGCTATTTTATAAAATAATTGATCTGTAATTAATATTACCTGATTAAACTAATCATGTAAATGTAATTAACTAGAAGGTCGGGGCACCACCGGAGGAATGTTTATAGAGCTGTTATCTTCTGAATAAACTCTTAAAGACCTGGTAATCTTTTATATCAATAACAGTCAATTATTAATCGTCACCTTATTCAGTCTCATCTGAACGTCGTAGAATTCTTGGTTATCTTCACGAACCCTGGCTAACAAGTTGAATCAGCAATACAAAATTTTGTTTAATTATTTATTTACTAAATACCTAAATAATCACACAGAATTATATATACACAGGATGGATCATATATTGATTACTAATTATGTCATAAAAGGAAACGTCCCTAGCGGCCGAAACCGATATGACGGCTGGTTACACAAAGAAAGGGGTTTGGGTTTGAATGAAAGCACAGGAAGACTAAGGAACGAAAGGATTGGGTCTCTATCGGACCTTATGAAGCTATGCTATCGTAAATACAGAATCTTATGCATTCTAAATAACCGCCCATTTGGAAAAGGAAAATGCAAGAAATATTTACTCTGAGCTGCGCTCCCATAGATTGATCGTAGATGGAAGGCTGGGTTGCCCAGCAGAGATCTCTTGTCCTTTGAAGAATATGTCTGGTGGTAGAATGGAAATGTTGTAGTACTGTCGTCGTGTGGTAGAACGGATACATTGTAGTACCCTGTCTTTCTGAAGAGGTTGTCTGTCCTTTCCTAGCCACACACGTTTACAGCTGCTGCTGCTGCTAACTCAACATCTAGGATGTATCACTTCTTTAGTGAATAAGAGTTCAAAGTTCATACCAAGTTGCCATACTATAAGCTCATGCTATATTCTGGCTGGTATAGTCGAAATGCATCCTTCCAGCATGTCGACCGTCACCTCCACGTTGAAATCCCCCTTTTTTAATGTATGGACAGCAGTCCTCACGTCACCGGGAACACTTTGCTAATTTTGTTAGGTTGTTGTCGTTCAATCTTTCGCAACCAGAGCTCACGATGAGGTTGGCTTAGTTCTGTAGTTGATATTAGACCTTTTAACGTACGGACAGCAGTCCTCACGTCGTCGGGAACATAAATTGACTTTCGTCAAGGGGTTTTTGTAGTGCTGGAGAGAAGAGCGTGTTTCATAGTTCACAACCAATGTCTGTTCACTTGGGCGGGGACTTTGAGTGAGTAGAGTTTACTTTTATGAAAACAATTTTCTAATTTAGAAGCTAAAATTACATTTAATCTATTCACAAATAGCTTCATATTTAAACATTTAAATTGCACAACAATTCCATGTGAATCTGATAACTAGAATGTGTAGACCTTCCAAGATACAGTTAATGTCATCCTATCATCAGTAATAATGTCTCAGACGACAACTGATCTGACATCATATTCTTTAAGTACGAACGGATATTTTCAACTGATTGGATTACCGAAATATGGTTCCGTTCCCCACCCTTTTGATGTTACCAGACTCTCCCTATGTTA
This sequence comes from Oncorhynchus gorbuscha, assembly GCF_021184085.1. Classification (NCBI taxonomy): domain Eukaryota; kingdom Metazoa; phylum Chordata; class Actinopteri; order Salmoniformes; family Salmonidae; genus Oncorhynchus; species Oncorhynchus gorbuscha. The sequence goes on along the minus strand of NC_060182.1, from coordinate 69,566,564 downwards.
ACAAAGGGCTTTCAAAGAGTCAAATCTGTAGAGTAGAGAGAGGAAAGGGGAAAAGGTATTTATGGGGGTCATAAACCTCACCAACAGGGCAACGTCATGACACAGGGATATACGGTATTACTGGTAGTGCACTTAGCTAACATTAGAAAGTTAGCAAAACCCAGCAGGAGAGTCTCAGGGTCATCTATAGGCAATACCATACAACATGAGATAAATGGAGAGACACACCCTGCATGCCAAACAGGAAGTGTAAAGAAGGAGCTTTCCTTGAAGGATGGGGAAGAAGATTCTCAGCTGAAATCCAAGAATTCTGATATGTTCTGTCCAGTTGTCCTTCAAACAGGCCTGCAGGTGCCAGCAACCAGCTTACATAGCATATGTGAATGAACTGTGAGGATTGTCGGTCGAGAGAGAGAGAGAGAGAGAATTAACAGTTGATTTGTGATTGTTTATTCCACTTGCTTTGGCAATATTAACATGTTTGCCATGCAAATAAAGCCCTTTTTAATTGAATTGAGAGAGAGATAATCACTGTTGAGCATTCAATTTAAAATAGTGTTAAACTGTTCTTGAGTCATATTGTCTCAGCACAGTAGAGTACAGCAGGGTTAGAGAAATATGCAAATTTACAGTCATGGGGACAGGATTCTTGCTTCTCAACCCGGGTGTGGTAGGAGGCGGTAGTGCATGACCTTGAGAGCATCATGTCCACTTGATAGAGCTGAGTGAATGGTCCTGTGTGTGTGTGTGTAATTGGTTTAATTATTTATTTACTAGCAAACTAAATGATAACACAGGATAAACATACACCCTCAATACATCAGGAAAAGGTCCCTAGCGGACTAACACAACATATGGTGGCTTGTTACAAAGAAGATGAAGAGGGAGAGAGAGAGAAAGAGACACTTATCATTGATACATTTTAGGAACTATTCTCACAGTAATCATATACTTTTTACACAAACCACCACCCATTTGCAGTAAGAAATCATGAATGTGGGCTCCCGAGTGGCGCAGTGGTCTAAGGTGCTGTATTTCAGTGCAAGATGTCCAGGCTGCATCACATCCAGCTGCGATTGGGAAACCCATAGGTCGGTGCACAATTGGCCCAGCGTCGTCCGGGTTTGGCCGGAGTAGGCCGTCATTCTAAACAATAATTTGTTCTTAACTGACTTGCCTAATTAAATTGAAAAAAAATCTATTTACGTTTAAATGCCTTCTTTCGCTGTGGATTTCTGTCATAACCAGCCCTCAGGAAGGGTGTTGGGCCTTTCAGCGGCACGCTTGTAAGGCTCTGATTGTCCAAAAGGGGTCGTCTTCTACTGTTGTTTAATCTGGAAGATACTCCTTGGAAGGTAGGCTAGCCAGCCGTATCAATGGTTCCCATTGGTGATGAGAGTAGTAGAATAGGATGCTTTGAAGAATGGTCCCACGCTTTTCTAGATATTTTACTTAGGACAGCTAATCAGCCATACCGATTATTGTCCGGGGGGTGAGCTTCTCGCTTTTACCTCGCGTTGATATTCAGAGTTCAATCCACTTTGTGGATGTGTGCTGCAGCTACACTGGTCCCAATGTTAATTTCTTTACCGATCCTTTTATGCACTCTGGTCGAAAGGGACGGTTCCGTCAGGCTGACACGCTCTCTGACCTCACTCTGGGCGTGGCTAGTTACTGTGCAAAGTTTATAGGAGGCAAATGATCCCTTATGGCTCCTAAAATCACATTCATGTCTAAACAAAAATACAACGTAAAGGATGGAGACTTCATACTGGTGTTTAGAGCGTTGGGTTGCTGGATCGAATCCCCTAGCTTACAAGGTAAAAGTAAAAATCTGTCGTTCTGCCCCTGGGCAAAGGCAGTTAACCCACCGTTCCCTGGGCGCCGAAGACATGGATGTCGATTATAGCAGCCCCCCGCACCTCTCTGATTCAGAGGGGTTGGGTTAAATGTGGAAGACACATTTAAGTTCAAAGCATTCAGTTGTACAGCTGACTAGGTATCCCCCTTTCCTTACATGTAGTGTATATACTTTCCAAGTTACAGTATTTCCTTTATAACACTTTTAATGACATCACAAAATAACAACCCATATGACATTTTTATTATTTAGCTCGCCTCTGACCATTCCCTACATTCTCTGTTATGAATATTGTTTCAGTATTTGCTTTAGAACGCGTTAGAGTTTAGGCGGGAAAAGTCTCTGGAGACAAAGAAACATTCCTGTGTGAATTTGGAGAGGGATGTTCTCTCTCCTTGATTTATAACAGGGTATAAGGTGTCAACTCCCCACCAGGTCCCTCCTCCCCCCTCTGTGTGTGAGAGAGGGTCTGGTTACTGTCATCCATTGCCAAGCTGACCTGACCCATTCGGATCTTCACAGGACAGTCATGACAACCCGTACCAATAAAAAGGCTTATTTTAACTTACTGTATAGGCAGATTTAACTACATGACGTTCATGGTGATCAGCTAAAATGCAGTACTGTGCTTTTCTCCTGCGGTAAAAGTCAGATTTCACACACACACACACACACACACACACACACACACACACACACACACACACACACACACACACACACACACACACACACACACACACACACACACACACACACACACACACACACACAGTGTGTACTGACTATAGCTTAATTGGATATTGTTGTTTGTGTAAGCAATAAAGATTTAGGATCTTCATTTGATCACTCTTTTGTTGCTGATAATTCTGCACAGTAGGAAATGCAAAATTGTATTGTATTCAAGGTTTCAAAAGGCTTCTAAAGTTTGTAATTCTATTTTAAAATGCCAGACTTGAAAATGTATCACCCCCTACAAAATGTTTTCATTAATTAATAATCTACATTTCCAGTTGCTGCAGGATATTTTTTCTGCTGCAAACTGACTCAAATTAAGATCCTACATCTGTAGCTAAGTTAACTATGCAAAGTGCCAATTATTTCCAGTAACTGCTCTTCATTATTACTCTGTCAATAAATACCATCAGCTGACAGAAGATCTAGCTAAGTTAGCTACAGAAAGTAATGGAGAAATCTCACTTTTCTGCAGTAGCTCTGGTTGGGCAATGGGTAGCTCTGGCTAGCATGACTATAGCCAGTAACCAGTTAGGGCTAGCTGGGCACTGGCTAGCTAGCCCTAGCCAGCCAGCCAGCCAGCCAATGCAAGACAACTTTATTCAGTTGTTGTTGAGTTTGTCATATTGGCATGCTAACTTCATAATTAGTTCCTGTCACACTCACACAGTCTAATATTTTCGTTGTGCTGACAGCCTAGGCTGTAAACACAACCCTAAGCACCATGAATATTATATAAAGGGGCGTGTACTTCCAGGTGGGAACAAAACCAAAATCAGAAATGTAATAGATGTTGTTATTTGTTTTCCATTATTCCATGTCACATTCTGACACTATATATGAGAAAATAAGTTGATTTCCGATTTTCGTTTTTATAATTCAGAAACGACAAACACGAAAAACGATAAACAGACCTTTTTCGCTTTTCCATTCTCCGTTTTGCCTCGGAAATTAAAGTAACAAAACCTTCACGGACCCACCCCGAGCCCCGATTGGTTGGTTTTTCGTAGGTTTCACTCAGAACTGCAAGACGCTGATATTGCGTTACCGTGTAGCAAAATGGCGGCTGTCATTCAGAACCCACTTAAAGCGTAAGTAAATTAACAAATTGATTAAATTCTGTCGTGTTACTTTGTTGTCAATACTTGAATTACATGGAGCCGTACTTTTAAGCAAATACAAGACGCGTGCAAATGTGGGAATAATGCTGTCGTAACAATGTGTATTTCTACTTGCTGAGCCGAATTAATGTGTCAGTGCTTTCACCGAAGTAGACTGCTTAGTTTATTAGACATTTCTGCATATTATGGTTTACAATCTTATATGTGTGATATGCGGATTATCCCATGTGTCATGCTAATTGTGTTTCAGGCCTGTAACCTCAACATGATAATTTATTGACTCATTTGAACCGACTCTTGAATTTATCTGAACGTTGCTTCAAAATGTGGCACAAAAGTGTTTCAACATGCACTCTGCTATTACGAGGACGAGTAAAAGACAATTGTACGAATTTCCATATTTCCGTAATAACATTGACATCCCGAGTCTTATAGTTGGTGTGTATTGTCGAGATGTCAACTTTGGCTGAGCGCAGACGTGACAAGGACCCAGTAGGTAGAGCAAGGCAGGAGGCATTTTATATTTGCATGCCTTTCCGCCCGAAAGCGAAGTGACAGCAATGCGAGCCCCGGAATTTCCTTTGGAGGTAGTTCTATGCATTTTGTAAAGCGCCTGTGCAGTTACTTTAGTTTTATCCTATCCTCTGTGTGCTCACTAATGAGTCAACAGTATTTATCCTGTTTTGTCCGTGACGCCATTTTTTCTATGAGAGTTTATATTGTCAGATAATATATATTAGCTGTAGAAGTTGGAAAAAAACGATTGCCAATTTAGAAGTTTTTAGGCAAGTTTGTATTGAGTGATATTTCCACCTCATGTACATTTTCTCAGAGAAAGATAAACAAGGCCTACTGGTAAGTCATTTCTTTGTTTACTACCCATGTTTGAGCACTGACAGACTGTAGGACAGTTAAGGTATAACCAGACCTTTTGGACTGTGCATTAGAGATGGTGAGACTTTCTGGAGGTGAAGAACGAGGGATGAAACTTGACTGTGCCTTTAAGTGGAGGAGTAGTGCAGATTAGCCAGGTCCATGATCCTGGGCCCATCTGTCAGGACATGCTCTGACCAGGAGGAAGTGTTGGGCACAGGCAGCAAGGCAGGAGACCCATCTGCTCTTATGTAGAGGTACCCTGGCACCCCCATGGGCCCTACAGGATTAGGGAAGCGTGCTCCTCGCCCACCACTTACATATAGATGCATCATTATTTTACACTTATGACTACATAAACGAGCTTGAAGAGCTCTACCACTGACAAGCATAAAGGATGGTCTTGTTTCATTTCATGGCTGTGGTGGTTCCCAGTTGGCACAAAGTAGCCTAGTTTGAGACACTGCCATTTTTATCAATTTTGTGGGACTAATTTCCTTTAAACCACTTTACCCTTGTATCCAACAAGATCAACCTAATCATTCTACTGTGCCTGAATGGGCTGCTTCTTCATCTCCTAGAGGTTTTACCATGTATAATGTCTCCTCGCTGTAAACTGTGCTTAATGAAGTGTTTCAATCTGCTATAATTAGCTACTTTTTCAGGTTTCAGACTTCATCTCACACATTTGTCAGATTATAATTAGTCACACTTGACACTAATTGGATGTTGCTCATGTGGACCAGTTTGACCTTTTAAAAAAAAATCAAGAGTATTCTCCTTTGAGATGAGGCAAATGAATTCGAGTCTTCTTGGCTTTGTTATAGAGAAGGAGTCTTGGCTTTGTTGGGGAGAGAAGGATATGGCAATCGTGGGTGTAGCCAAAGTGTTGCTCCTCCCACACTGTGTGTGTTATGCATGGAGAGTGATGAGGGACAAGGGGCTCTTCAAGCTACTGATAAAATGGAACTCAAAATATTGAGTCTGTACGTGCACAGGCCATGTGTGTTATTGGTATTCTTTCTCAAGATGACTGTGAAATGGCTTTCTTGCTAGAGTCGACGTGTTCGATTGGAAACACTCTCTCTAGAACCTCCCCTCTTGCAGGGCTGCAGCTATGGCTTCCTGTAAAGCTCAGATGCACCTGCAAAGAGCGACAACATTTGCCTGAACCAATCGCAAAATGCAGAAGTATCTGAAGAAAATGAGTATTCTGAAAAATGTGTATTTTATTGCCCTTTGTCAGCCTGTAGAGTATCAAGGTAAAGACAACAAGATTGCTGCTAACTGTAACTCCACCCCTCATAGGCCCAAAGCTAAAACTATTGGGGTTTCTCAGATGTAGTGTAAAAGACAATGGAATTTATGTTCTGATTTAAGCTACTGCAGATCGCTTGCCTGGCCTCCTGGAAACTGGGTTGAGAGGTCATTCTCTTTTATGCAAAATGTGCGTTTATGTAATGCTCACACTAAGGGCTGGGCACAGATATGACACCCCAAACCGTTGACAGGAGCACACTGATAGAGGAGGCCCCAGCAACCAATAGATTTGCTTTTGGTTTCTCCCCTCACTCACATCTGTAAGATGGTGTGTGATCTTTTGAGGTAGGCCTTACCTTACTGTAGCTCAGTTGCACACAGTGTCTGTCTGGTTAGCTGTGGTATGTCTTTTTACAGTTGGAACAACCTTCCAACCACTTCAATGTCACAAAGGCCCTAAAAAACGAACAGTTGAAAAAAAGAACTCATGCAAGAGGAAAAAACCGGAGAGCAAAGACATGAGTAAGTGTTAGCAGGGCCTCGTTCACCTCCTGTGCTCTCAGACGCTGATGCTCGTCACTCATTATGAGTGTTAAGGAGATCTCTCACCTAGGCCACCGCACCTGCTGCTCAGGGCACTGAGGGCAGTGCACTCGAATGAAAGAGGGCAGGAAGCTCTGAGACAGTTAACACCTCATAACTGAGGGAGCTATCAACATTCCTTTCGCTGCTTGTTTTTCTATCCAATGGCTGTATTTTTTTTGTCAGAAACATTATCCTCCACTGAAGCTTGACGGAAGTGATCTAGGTACAGCAGTCAGATTCACATGACAAGATAATGGCTACTCTAATTTGTGGGGTAGTTTTAGGTTTAGGGCCAGCACTTTTTAAGTAGGAGGCTAATGATTGTATTGTTAACAGGTACAACACACGTATGCCAAACAGCAGTTACAATCTTGAAACATGATTGAGGTGCCACGAAATGTTAAAATTTACTAGGGTGCTCAGAGGCTGTATAGGGCTGTATAGGGCCATAAGCAAACAATAACATGCTCATCCAGAGGAGGTGCTCCTTCTTATTTTTTTCAGTTTTAATAAAAAAAAAAAATCTTAGTACAGATAGAGAGGAAAAACACACAACCCCTACCTGATCTAACCCCCCCATGTTCCAACAGAGCTCCACCTTAAATGTAACATCCATTTTTATAGTTTACTTCTCTCATGGAGAGAGATTTTATTTAGAAATAACCAGGGTAAAGCAATGAATGTACAGGATGAATGAATAATCAAGATTGTGGTGGCAAAATGATGTACTAATATGATGGGCTAGAGAATAAATCACTAACAGTTATTTTTGATCTTTCAGAATGAAACTAGGCAGGGATTATAGGATAAGTATAGATACTAATCATAAAAGTAACAGGTTTCACGCTCACATTCAAATCGGAGAAAAGATTGGCGAGATTGATCTGGATACTCTTAAGCTCTTGGAACTACCCATCCGGGAGAATTGTCATAAACTACACTAATTAGCATAGTGCAACGGTAAAAAAATATTACTAGAAAATATTCATATTCATGAAATCACAAGTGAAATATAGTGAAACACAGCTTAGCCCTTTGTTAATCACCCTGTCATCTGAGATTTTGAAATGATGCTTTACAGCCAAAGCAAGACAAGCGTTTGTGTAAGTTTATCGATAGCCTAGCATAGCATTATGTCCAGATAGCAGCAGGAATCTTGGTCACAAAAATCAGAAAAGCAAAATCTGGTTGATATCCCTTTCAATGGCCAATAGGGGTGCATAGGAACACAACGGTTTCAAAACATGAGTCACTTCCTGATTGGATTTTTCTTAGGCTTTCGCCTGCAATATCAGTTCTGTTATACTCACAGACAATATTTTTACAGTTTTGGAAATTTTAGAGTGTTTTCTATCCTAAGCTGTCAATTATATGCATATTCTAGCATCTTGTCCTGACAAAAATATCCCGTTTTACTTTGAGCACATTATTTTTCCAAAAATGAAAATAGTGCCCCCTCGCTTCAAGAGGTATATCCTGTCTGGAACCAACGGTCTTCAGCGAACTCTCCATGGTGTAGAGTCCAGACCAAACCATTTCAGTAGTCCAGTATCTCAAGGTCCCTGCGCGTGGTAGTCCTTGGTGGTTCATAAATGACAGCAACCATACGGCTGGTCGCTGTCCGAACACAAGGATTGGTGTTCACACATTCAGAGGTGAGGCTTCCTGTCATGAGAGCTGTGATTGGCTCGGGTTGAGGGAATAGTTCCTGGGGCTGGGTCCACCCCCATTCATTACCTGCATTGTTCTGTGACTTATTCCAGGTCATGCGTTAATCAATTGTTCACGTACAGTTGAAGTCGGAAGTTTACATACACTTAGGTTGGTCATTAAAACTCGTTTTTCAACCACTCCACAAATTTCTTGGTAACAAACTATAGTTTTGGCAAGTTGGTTAGGACATCTACTTTGTGCAAGACACAAGTACATTTCCAACAATTGTTTACAGACATTATTTCACTTATAATTCACTGTATCACAATTCCAGTGTGTCAGAAGTTTACATACACAAAGTTGACTGTGCCGTTTAAACCGCTTGGAAAAATCTTTAATGATGTCATGGCTTTAGAAGCTTCTGATAGGCTAATTGACATTTGAGTCAATTGGAGGTGTACCTTTGGATGCATTTCAAGGCCTACCTTCAAACTCACTGCCTCTTTGCTTGACATCATGGGAAAGTCCAAAGAAATCAGCCAAGACCTCAGAAAAACAATTGTAGACCTCCACATGTCTGCTTCATCCTTGGGAGCAGTTTCCAAACGCCTGACAGAACCACGTTCATCTGTACAAACAATAGTACGCAAGTATGAACACCATGGAACCACGCAGCCGTCATACCGCTCAGAAAGGAGACGCGTTCTGTCTCCTAGAGATGAACGTACTTTGTTGCGCAAATCAATCTCAGAACAACGGCAAAGGACCTTGTGAAGGTGCTGGAGGAAACGGGTACAGAAGTATCTATATTCACAGTAAAAAAAGTCCTATATCGACATAACCTGAAAGGCCGCTCAACAATGAAGAAGCAATTGCTCCAAAACCGCCATAAAAAAGCCAGACTACATTTTGCAACTGCTCATGGGGACAAAGATCGCATTTTTTGGAGAAATGTCTTCTGGTCTGATGAAACAAAAATACAGTATAACTGTTTGGCCATAATGACCATTGTTATGTTTTGGAGGAAAAAGGGGGAGGCTTGCAAGCCGAAGAACACCATCCCAACCGTGAAGCACGGGAGTGGCAGCACCATGTTGAGGGGGTGCTTTGCTGCAGGAGGGACTGGTGCACTTCACAAAATAGATGGCAGCATGAGGTTGAAAAATTGTGGATATATTGAAGCAACATCTCAAGACATCAGTCAGGAAGGTATGCTCGGTTGCAAATGGGTCTTCCAAATGGACCCCAAGCATACTTCCAAAGTTGTGGCAAAATGGCTTAAGGACAACAGAGTCAAGGTATTGGAGTGGCCATCACAAAGCCCTGACCTCAATCCTATAGAACATTTGTGGGCAGAACTGAAAAAGTGTGTACGAGCAAGGAGGCCTACACACCTGACTCAGTTACAACTGTTCTGTCAGGAGGAATGGGCCAAAATTCACCCAACTTATTGTGGAAGGCTACCCAAAACATTTGACCCAAGTTAAACAATTTAAAGGCAATGCTACCAAATACTTATTGAGTGTATGTAAACTTCTGACCCACTGGAAATGTGATCAAAGAAATAAAAGCTGAAATAAATCATTCTCTCTCTTATTATTGGAAATGGAGGATACTTTGTACACTGTCTTCCACTGCCTGTTTGAAGACTGATCGCACAGATATCAAACAGGGTGTAAGGGTAATATAGCTGTTAATTGTCAGAAAAGCACACATTCACTTTAAAAAAATCTCATTACACACATCTCAACACATTTAGCCATGTTATTTTCAGTCTGTTTACACAGTGAGGAAGTAATGCTTGAGGAAATAATTGTTTGTTGCACTTTTTCATGCAGTGTATTTTTCATCCGTTCTCCAATGGAGAAGTTCTTTGGCTGAGTCTTTGTCATCGTCACTCTTCGTCAGAACCTAGCTGTGTCCATGTCTCTGGCAGAAGTCTGAGTACCCTTGTTGCTGATGGGAGGAGCTTTGATGTAGACTAGAGTTGTAAGATGAGCAGAAGAAGGGAAAGATGACTGCTGGGAATGCTTCCCCGCTTCCTTTGTTCTCTGGCCAGTGAAGAGGTCCATGTGTATTCTTATTGTGGATGTGTTAATTCGACCATCCTCTACAACTGATTTCAAATGAAAACCCAGCTGTGAACCTACCAGATGAGCTAAATGCCTTCTATTCTGGCTTCGAGGCAAGCAACATTGAGCCATGCATGAGAGCACCAGCTGTTCCATACGACTGTCTGTTCATGTTCTCTGTAGCCGATGTGAGTAAGACCTTTTAAACAGGTTAGCATTCACAAAGCCATAGGGCCAGACTAATTACCAGGAAGAGTACTTAGAGCACCTGCTGGACAGCTGGCAACTGTCTAGACTGACATTTTCAATCTCTCCTGGACCCAGTCTGTAATTACTACATGTTTAAAGCAGACCACCATAGTGCCTGTGCCCATGAACGCAGAGGTAGGCTGTCTTGAAAGGCTGGTCATGGCTCACATCAACACCATCATCTCAGACACCCTGGACCCACTCCAATTCACATACCGCCCCAACAGATCCACAGATGACGCAATCTCTATTGCAATCCACACTGCCCTTTCCTACCTGGACAGGAGGAACACTTAAGTGAGAATGCTGTTCATTGACTACAACTCAGTGTTCAACACCATAGTGCCCTCCAAGCTCATCACTAAGCTAAGAACCCTGGGATTAAACACCTCCCTCTGCAACTGGATCCTGGACTTCCTGATGGGCTGCCCCCAGGTGTTGAGGGTAGACATCAACACATCCGCCACACTGACCCTCAACACGGGGACCCCTCAGGGGTGCGTGCTTAGTCTCCTCCTGCACTCCCTGTTCACCCATGACTGCATGGCCGCGCACGACTCCAATACCATCATTACTTTTGGTGACGACACTGATCACTGATGACCATCAGGACAACAACCTCTCACTCAATGTCAGCAAAACAAAGAAGATGATTTTAGACTACTGGAAACGGAAGGTCGAGCACACCCCCATTCAGATCAATGGGGCTGTAGTGGAGCGGATTTAGAGCTTCAAGTTCCTGTGTCCACATCACTAAGGATCTATCATGGTCCACACACACCAACACAGTCATAAAGAGAGCATGACCACGCCTCTTCCCCTTCAGGAGGCTGACAAGATGTGGTATGGGACGGGCCCTCAGGCAGGCGTCTGGAAATGCAAATGCGCTACGCTAAATGCTAATAGCACTTGTTAAAACTCAAACGTTCATTAAATAATGCAAAAACAAAGTGTTGGAAAAGAAAGTAAAAGTGCAATATGTGCCATGTAAAAAAGCTAACGTTTAAGTTCCTTGCTCAACATGAGAACATATGAAAGCTGGTGGTTCCTTTTAACACGAGTCTTCAATATTCCCAGTTAAGAAGTTTTAGGTTGTAGTTATTATAGGAATTATAGGACTATTTCTCTCTCTATCATTTGTATTTCATATACCTTTGACTATTGGATGTTCTTATAGGCACTTTAGTATTGCCAGCCTAATCTCTGCAGTTGATAGGCTTGAAGTCATGAACAGCGCAATGCTTGATGCACACCGAAGAGCTGCTGGCTAACGAAGGAAAGTGCTGTTTGAATGAATGCTTACGAGCCTGCTGCTGCCTATCAAATTTATTTACATAGCCCTTCTTACATCAACTGATATCTCAGTGGTGTACAGAAACACAGCCTAAAACCCCAAACAGCAAGCAATGCAGGTGGCTAGGAAAGACTCCCTAGACAGGCCAAAACCTATGAAGAAGCCTGGTTCCTCTCTAGGTTATGAGGGGTGGCCCCCTCTAGCTGTGCCAGGTGGAGATTATAACAGAACATGGCCAAGATGTTAAAATGTTCATAAATGACCAGCATGGTCAAATAATAATAATCACAGTAGTTGTCGATGGTGCAACAGGTCAGTACCTCAGGAGTAAATGTCAGTTGGCTTTTCATAGCCGATCATTGATAACTTCAACCACCAACTTACCATCCTGAGACGAGGCCGAGTATAGCCCACAAAGATCTCCGCCACTGCATAACCCAAGGGGTGTCAGACTGCTCTATCAAATCATAGACTTGATTATAATATAATAACACACAGAAATACTAGACTTAGGTCATTAATATGGTCAGTTCCGGAAACTATCATAAAAAAAAAAAAAAAATGTTTTATTCTTTCAGTGAAATACGGAACCATTCCGTATTTTATCCAACGTGCGGCAAGTCTAAATATTGCTGTTACATTGCACAACCTTCAATGTTATGTCATAATTATGTAAAATTCTGGCAAATGAATTATGGTCTTTGTTAGGAAGATATGGTCTTCACACAGTTCGAGCCAGGTGTCCCAAACTGCTGAATATACCCTGACTCTGCTTGCACAGAACGCAAGAGAAGTGATTTCCCTAGTTTAAAGAAATTCATGTTAGCAGGCAATATTAACTAAATATGCAGGGTTAATTTTTAACTTTTGTATTGATTTTAAGAAAGGCATTGATGTTTGTGTTTAGGTACACATTGATGCAACGACAGTGCTTTTTTTCGTGAATGCGCTTGTTAAATCATCACCTGTTTGGCGAAGTATGCTGTGATTCGATGATAAATTAACAGGCACTGCATTGATTATATGCAACGCAGGACAAGCTAGATAAACTAGTAATATCATCAACCATGTGTAGTTTTTTTTTTTATAAGAAGTTTTTAATACTAGCTAACAACTTACTATGGCTCCTTGTTGCACTCGCGTAACAGGTGGTCAGCCTGCCACGCAGTCTCCCCGTGGAGTGAAATGTAATCTAACATTATCGGCGTCCAAAAATGCAGATTAACAATTGTTATAAAAGCTTGAAATCGGCCCCAATCGGCCATTCCGATTAATCGGTCGACCTCTTAACGTCTACGCTGTATTTCTGATCATTTTGATGTTGTTTTAATGGACAAAAAATGTGCTATTCTTTAAAAAACAAGGACATTTCTAAGTGACCGCAAACTATTGAACAGTTTCGTAGATATTTGGACGAGCAATGTCAGATCGGCATAGACTAAGATGCAGTACAATAGAATACAGTAAATACATATGAGATGATTAATGCAAAATATGTTAACATTACGAGTGACTAGTGTTCCATCATTAAAGTGTCCAGTGATTTCAAGTCTATGTATATAGGGCAGCAGCCTCTAATGTGCTAGTAATGGCTATTTAAGTCTGATGGCCTTGATCGAAGCTGTTTTTCAGTCGCTCGGTCCCAGCTTTGATGCTCCTGTACTGACCTCGCCTTCTGGATGATAGCGGGGTGAACAGACTGTGGCTCGGGTGGATGTTGTGCTTTGATCTTTTTGGCCTTCCTGTGACATCAGGTGCTGTAGGTGTCCCGGAAGGCAGATAGTTTGCCCCCGGTGATGCGTTAGGCAGACTGCACCACCCTCTGGAGAGCTCTGCGTTTGCGGGTGGCACGGTTGCCGTACCAGGCGGCTATACAGCCCAACAGGATTCTCTCAATTGTGCATCTGTAGAAGTTTGTCATCTGTATCCCAATTAAATCAGAAAAACAAGGTCTATAAGTCTATGCATGAATATGCCTAGGCTACATCTTGAATTATCCAGTTTATCAATAGAGATTTACCATTCAAATAAATTATTACCGTTATGTCGTTAGATTGATAAAAATAAAATTAATCGTATAAATCATTAATTTAATAATGCATACCTGGCTGTCTCTGAAAAATGTTGATGTAATTATTTTTTTAAATATATATAATCAAATCAAATGTATTTATATAGCCCTTCTTACATCAGCTGATGTCACAAAGTGCTGTACAGAAACCCAGCCTAAAACCCCAAACAGCAAGCAATGCAGGTGTAGAAGCACGGTGGCTAGGAAAAACTCCCTAGAAAGGCCAAAACCTAGGAAGAAACCTAGAGAGGAACCAGGCTATGTGGGGTGGCCAGTCCTCTTCTGGCTGTGCCGGGTGGAGATTTTAGCAGAACATGGCCAAGATGTTCAAATGTTCATAAATGACCAGCATGGTCGAATAATAATAAGGCAGAACAGTTGAAACTGGAGCAGCAGCACGGCCAGGTGGACTGGGGACAGCAAGGAGTCATCATGTCAGGTAGTCTTGAGGCATGGTCCTAGGGCTCAGGTCCTCCGAGCGAGAGAAAGAGAGAAAAAGAGAATGAGAGAGCACACTTAAATTCACACAGGACACCGAATAGGACAGGAGAAGTACTCCAGATATAACAAACTGACCCTAGCCCCCCTGACACACAAACTACTGCAGCATAAATACTGGAGGCTGAGACAGGAGGGGTCAGGAGATGCTGTGGCACCATCTGAGGATAATGATATTGAACTCATAAAATGCCCAACAATTGAACAGAGCAGTAGCTGACTATCTGTCTGGATCAAGTGCGATTTTGTGACTTTGGTTAATATGCCTTCTTTTTTGCAGTGGTATCATTTTGGTATTGAGTGTTGTGATGGTATACTTAACCTGGTATCAGTATCGAAGTCTGGTATTCTGACAACACTACTCGGTACTGATACCCATTGTGTATATAGACAATTTATCATTACCGATGGTCTATTTATTACTTATTGTGTAATATTACTTTTCTATTTCTCTTTTCTTTCACTGCATTATTGGGAAGGGCCCCTAAGTAAACATTTCACTGTTAGTCTACACATGTATATGAAGCATATGACTAATACAATTCGAGGCCAGTTTTATAACCTTTGAATGCACGTGTGAGCTCACTGCTCTGACATTTCCACAAGGCCTAGAATAACATTAATAATGCCAATCACTACTCACTGACTTTGTTAGTTTATAACATGATGATTTTTCCAAGATGCCATCCTATCTGATGGTTAGGCTAGCATTTAAACTTCATTCTCTCTTTCTCGCTCTCTCATGCGCTCTCCTTGCCTTGTGTACCTGGAACTGTTTACTCTTCACAACCACACACGCGGGCTCTTTCCCAGAATCTTCAAACACTGTGGCTTTCTCAAACTGCAGAGCCTTCCTTTTTGTGAGGGACAACATTCCAAAGCATGTCTGTTTATTTGCTGGAAGCTGTCTAATCAGGGAATTAGGGAGAAAGAGGATAGGGTCGTAGGACAAGAAGGAGAGAAGGCAGATTTAGGCTTTTTTGCTTGGCAGATTTTGGCTTTTTTGCTCGGCCTAAGCAGGTCTCTTCTCTGATCAAGACTGGGAGAGCTGCGACTAAAGCGCCTCCATTAAATGTTTGTCTTATTAAAATGGCTGCCTGTGGGTATTGTAATTGAGAACATGTGGTGAAAATTAATTACAGCTATATGTGTTGCCATGTTCAAGAAGCTGTCTGCCAGTGGCAGGCCCAACTAGGTAGAACTTTGCAGAGGCAAATGTTGCTGTCTTTTGTCTTAGATTCAATATTCATCCTCATTTGATATAATCAAACCTGTCTGTGTGCTAGAGGCTCTGCTTCGATTAATTAAGCAGGATAATTATGATGTGAGGCATGTGGCAGAGACTGAAGGTTTGAATGTGAAATCTCCTCCTTTCACAGCAAATATTAACATTGATACCCTAAACTATCATATATATATATTATATATATATATATGCGGCTTTTATCCAAAGCCAAATGTGTGCTATTTTACACCGGCATTGATAAAGCGCCATGCTCTACCAACTGAGCTCTCAAACTCCAGGGTCATTGATGATGATGATGATAGTACTGTCTGAACACATTCCTATTGATGCCCTAGCCTAACCCAATCATCCCCTTCATTGATTCAATGCCCTAAATAGAAACCAAACCTCACTGCTCTGTAGAATGTCATGTGACCGTCCCAGCAGCCCAAAGGTCATGACGCTAGGCTATATGAAAGTCACTTCGGTCTCTGCAAAGAGCAATGTAAGCATCACACGGACGACAATATTCAGCTTAGTCACATTGTTTGTCCATGGTAGAGCCACTCCAATCAGTGAGTAAAGATCCTGAGAATAGTGTTTGTTTGATTCTTTGATTGACCCTGGTGATTAACGGTTGACTGTAATCATCATTTGCATTTCTGCCGGTTGCTAGGGGACAGCCCTTAATCCTCCATCCCTGATTGTATGCAGACGGATCAGGAGAGAGGGTGAAGAGGTGGAATTATGCTTCCAGAATGTAGCCGATACCAACCCTGTAATGTTTTCCTCAAGCACATGGAGTAGCCAGTCAAATAGAAAAAGTAGCCAGTCAAATAGAAAAAGTAGCCAGTCAAATAGAAAAAGTAGCCAACCAGGCTCCACCCATTTTTTTTTTTTTTTTTGCAGAACAAGCTCTATTTTGGTGGCCTTTGTTACATTCTGATTGTATTTTCAACAAACTAAGGAAACGGCACTAATCAAATGTTTTCACACTTAGTGTAAGGCTAGGTTTCCATCCAATTGGCAACAGATTTTCATGCGAATATTCTAAAATATGCTTTTAAACAATATGCGTGTTTTTCCACCAGAGATGTTCCCAGCAAATTGCCTCACTGTAGATAAAGGCTGTGCTTGATGACGTAGTACACATACGTACCGAATAAAAAAAATACAACTTATATAAGTTTCCATCACATTTTGAATTCTACTGATGGTTTTCTGATAACAACAAAAAATGTGTTTATATAGGCAGTTTGCCTACTCTGGTATTGGCACGTGCGTTTTAGACAATAGCGCTATCTACATGATGAGATTATTATTATTATTATGGACAAAAGAGCAAGATTATTTTTCAAACGGCAGCCAAGTATCGACTCATGTCACCAGAATAAGGCCCTCAATATTTATTGGGGAGGAGCATCAAACTCATCACCTTGTACTTTCACTACTCTGTGAAGTTCATTTATTTCATTTGTAGCCTAATAAACTGCATGCTTTCCCGACTAGTCGTAGTGGGAGGACCACACAACATCATCGCGTGACTCCCAAGTTTACTTTGATATGATGTTTATTATATCAATATTTGCACATTTGTAGCATAATTCATTTGACAGACATCAAGATATCACCACGTTGTCTAGTGTATTTTATGTCGACATTCTGAAAGTGAACCAAATAATGTTCTATTTCCGTCAGGCCTCATGACATTCTTTTTCTCCGATGTACTTTACTTGCATAAAAAGGTTGGATGGAAACCTGGTTTGTATTACTTTCATCAGCTGTGGTACAATATGATATAAAACACAGAATAAACATATCTTAAAGAAAAACCTAAGCCTTTAATGAATCCTGTAAGTGTCTGCTGACTAAGACAGGCTTGGAGCTTACTTTTTAAGAAGCATTTTGTCAGCTATCTGCAATACAGGTATTATTGAAGAATGAAAGAGGTGTTAAACATTGGGTTTACTACACAGAAAGCAGCTGTTTACTACTCCATTGTCAACACTGAAAATAGTGTATGCAGTGCATTCGGGAAAGTGTTCAGACCCCTTCAGTTTTCCACATTTTTGTTTACGTTACAGCATTATTCTAAAATGGATTAAATAGTATTTTCCCCCTAATCAACCTACACACGATACCCCATAATGACAAAGTAAAAACAGGTTTTTAGAAATGTTCGCAAATGAATTACAGAAAATGGAAATATTGCATTTACATAAGTATTCAGACCCTTTACTCAGTACTTTGTTGAAGCACCTTTGGCAGTGATTACAGTATTGAGTCTTGAGTATGACACTACAAGCTTGGCACACCTGTATTTGAGGAGTTCCTCCCATTCTTCTCTGCAGGTCCTCTCAAGCTATGTCAGGTTGGATGGGGAGCATCGCTGCACTGCTATATTCAGGTCTCTCCAGAGATGTTTGATTGGGTCCAAGTCTTGTTTGCTCCAGTCCTGACACTTGGCATTCAGGCTAAGGAGTTCAATCTTGGTTTCATCAGACCAGAGAATCTTGTTTCTCATGGTTTGATAGTCCTTTAGGTGCCTTTTGGCAAAATCCAAGTGGGCTGTTATGCACCTTTTCTACTGTGGCGTGGCTTCTGTCTGGCCACTCCAACCTAAAGGCCTGATTGGTGGAGTACTGCAGATATGGTTGTCCTTCTGGAAGGTTTTCCCATCTCTAAAGTGGCACTCTGGAGCTCTGTCAGTGGCCATCCGGTTCTTGGTCACCTTGCTGACCCAGGCTCTTCTCCCCCATATTGCTCAGGTTGGCCGGGCGGCCAGCTCTAGGAAGACTCTTGGTGGTTCCAAACTTCTTCCATTTTAAAAATTATGGAGGTCGCTGTGTTCTTGGGGACCTTCAATGCTACAGACATTTTTTGGTACCCATCACTAGATCTGTGCCTTGACATAATCCTGTCTTGGAATTCAACGGACAATTCCTTTGACCTCATGGCTTGGTTTTTGCTCTGACATGCACGATCAACTGTGGGACCTTGTATAGACAGGATTTGGAAAGGCACACACCTATCTAAACAATTGAATTTACCACCGGTGGACTCCAATCAAGTTGTAGAAACATCTCAAAGATGATCAATGGAAACAGGATGCACCTGAGCTCAGTTTCTAGTCTCATAGCAAGGAGTCTGAATACTTATGTAAATAACGTATTTCTGATTTTCTTATTTATTCTAAAAACCTGTTTTCACCACTGATTTTGGGGTATTGTGTGTAGATTGAGGGAGAACCTAGATTAAATACATTTTAGAATAAGGCTGTAACATAGCAACATTTGGAAAAAGGGAAAGGGTCTGAATACTTTCCGAGTGCACTGTATCACGTAACGCAAGGGTTGAGGGAATAGGGAATGTTTTTCTTAAAGAAACTAGTTATTTTGGTAAAATACATTTTCAGTCAAAAAAAATGGTTGTAATTATGTTGCAGCATCAGGGCGGACAGTGCGATAAACACTTGCTGTAGTGCCTGTTCACTGCAGCAGGGAGGAGAGCGAGACAACGGGCGCCAGTCACACAGGCACTCCCTGTCATTTTTAGTTTGTCTCATTTGTGTCTTAATTATTTAATTGAACAGTGCGCTTAAAGCATCAGACTAGCTCGGTACGTATACTGGATTTTATTCAAGCACATGGTGTGTGTGTATATAATTATGGGACGGCAGCGTAGCCTAGTGGTTAGAGCGTTGGACTAGTAACCAAAAAGTTCAAATCCCTGAGCTGACTAGGTACAAATCTGTCATTCTGTCCCTGAATGCTGTTCCTAGGCCGTCATTGAAAACAACAATAATTTGTTCTTAACTGACTTGCCTCGTTAAATAAAGGTAAAATAAGATCAATATCTATGGAGAAATACATGTTAAAACATTTCGACCAATCAATTGGTCCAAAAAAAGACATTTGGTCGTCCAATTTTTTTTTTTTCGGGAACAACCCTACTCTGTTTAAGGTTTACCTTGCCTTGCGTGTGCTTGGTGAAGGCATCAACTCATGTACCGCTCGAAGTTGGGACTCGAGCGTGATGGTGCTTGAATGAACTGCTAATCATATTGCTCAAATACAAATAGCATGACATTTTCAAATACAGTCTTCAGTTGTTGATTGTGATTAAGCAGGTAAATGTTGAACTGGAATGCAGCAAAGAGCCAAAATGTTGCTGGCCCTTTTGAGCCAGTGACTGATGAGATCCAATGGCCCAACACCTTTTTTTTACTGGCCCAGGACCAACGGGCCATCATTAATGTCTGACCCTGCACGCAAAAGAAAATGAATGTGCCAGAAAACAATAGGCTAAGTGGATTTTGAGTCTTCGTTACGACATTATGGGATGTACAAATTCATGCGCTTTCCCTCCTTGTAACATTTTTGGACTGCAACCACCACGCACACACCCAGGTACTGAGAGGCGGGACAGACAGCAGACTGTCAAACCAGCAATGTTCCTGGTTTGGTTCCTGTCATTGCTCACTTTGACTGACAGGTGGTTGTCCTATAAATAGATCCCCAGAAGATGCACATTGTTCGTTCTAGCAGGAGCGGGCTCGGCAGACTTTTTCTGACTAGTAGCCAAGTTATTTTAAGTGGGAAAAGTACCCGGCTGAAAATGGGTCTGTAATCGTTTGTTTTGCCGACTGCCGGCACTAGTGGAAAACACTGGTTAACATGGTTTATAATCTGTCTGATCAGAACCTTTATGCACATCTAGGGCTGGCACAATTACGTATACAATTACGTATACGAACAGCTGACTGGCTGGGCATTCCTTCGGTTGAGTCTGTTATTTGGTAACATGGACTCTTAACAATGTGAAACTTGCTTGTTGCTCCTTGCTGACACAAGCAAGGTGTTGCAGCAAATGAGCACACCAAGGTGCAGCAGCAGAACACAGAAATATAATCTATTGTAGCACATGCAGAGGGAAAAAAAGTAAAAAAATAAAATAAGTATGCTATTCAAACGGTTATTATTGAGACCGCAGTAATTTGACTGGCCAATTACTGTCATCCCAAATTCCATGACAGTCACAGCCCTATGCATTAGGGATGGGCATTTGAAATTCACTAATATAATATCATTTTTTGGGGAGATATCCGGACAGTCGAAATACATGTTTTATTTACAGTAGTATGAAAAAGTTTGGGAACCCCTGACAATTTCCATGATTTCCATTTATAAATAATTGGGTGTTTGGATCAGCAATTTCATTTTGATCTATCAAATAACTGATGGACACAGTAATATTTCAGTAGTGAAATGAGGTTTATTGGATTAACAGAATGTGCATCAAAACAAAATTAGACGGGTGCATAAATTTGGGTAAACCAATAGAAAAATCACATCAATATATAGTAGAGCCTCCTTTTGCTAAAATAACAGCCTCTAGATGCTTCCCATAGCCTCTGGATTCTGGATGAAGGTATTTTGGACCATTCCTCCTTACAAAGCATGGACAGCCCACTTCAAATCATCCCACAGATTCTCAATGATATTCAGGTCTGGGGACTGGGATAGCCATTCCAGAACATTGTACTTGATCCTCTGCGTAAATGCCCGGGTAGATTTTGAGCCGTGTTTTGGGTCGTTGTCTTGTTGAAATATCCAGCCCTGGCATAACTTCAACTTTGACTAATTCTTCAACATTATTCCCAAGAATCTGCTGATATTGAGTGGAATCCATGCGACCCTCAACTTTAACAAGATTCCCAGTACCGGCACTGGCCACACAGCCCCACAGCATGATGGAACCCCCACCAAATGTTACTGTGGGTAGCAAGTGTTTTTCTTGGAACGCTGTGTTCTTTTGCCGCCATGCATAACGTCCCTTGTTATGATCAAATAACTTAATCTTTGTTTCATCAGTCCACAGCACCTTATTCCAAAATGAAGCTGGCTTGTCCAAATGTGTGTTTGTATACCTCAAGCGACTCCGTTTGTGGCGTGTGTGCAGAAAAGGCTTCTTCTTCATCACTCTCCCATACAGCTTCTCCTTGTGCAAAGTGCGCTGAATTGTTGAACGATGCAGTGACACCATCTGCAGCAAGATGATGTTGTAGGTCTTTGGAGGTGGTCTGTGGGCTGTTTTTGACTGTTCTCACCATCCTTCGCCTTTGTCTCTGTGATATTTTACTTCGCCTGCCACTTCTGGCCTTAACAAGAACTGTGTCTGTGGTCTTCCATTTCCTCACTATGTTCCTCACAGTGGACACTGACCGCTTAATTCTCTGCGATAGCTTTTTTGTAGCCTTCCTCTAACCCATAATGTTGAACAATCTTTGTTTTCAGGTCATTTGAGAGTTGTTTTGAGGCCCCCATGTAGCCACTCTTCAGATGAGTCAAAGGGAACAAATTGCAATTGGCCACCTTAAATGCCTTTTCTCATGATTGGATGCACTTGTCTATGAAGTTCAAGGCTTAATGAGCTCACCAAACCAATTGTGTGTTCCAATTAATCAGTGCTTACAGGTATTCAAATCAACAGAATGACAAGGGTGCCCACATTTTTTCATAGCCTATTTTTCACATCTGATTTAATTTCATACAACTTAATATTGCTACACTAAAAATCTTTGTCTGGACAATACCACACTACTCAGCTTTTATTAGAAAATGAATGGCATGCCACTGTGATAATTTTCTATGACGACAGAGTAAATATATATATATATATAGTTCGACCGATTTTGAATTGGAATGGCCGATTTAATTAGGACCGATTTCAACAATCGGAAATCTGTGTTTTTGGTGCCGATTTAAAAAAACAAACATTTTATTTAAAAAAGTAATTCAAATGTTTATTTATTTATTTGTATACCTTTTTCAAATTTAACTAGGCAAGTCAGTTAAG
This sequence comes from Oncorhynchus gorbuscha, assembly GCF_021184085.1. Classification (NCBI taxonomy): domain Eukaryota; kingdom Metazoa; phylum Chordata; class Actinopteri; order Salmoniformes; family Salmonidae; genus Oncorhynchus; species Oncorhynchus gorbuscha. Next base: position 69,544,209 of record NC_060182.1, on the reverse strand, counting down.
TACACATTCTTATTTTCAATGACGACCTAGGAACGGTGGGTTAACTGCCTCGTTCAGGGGCAGAACGACAGATTTTCACCTTGTCAGCTCGGGGGATCCAATCTTGCAACCTTACAGTTAACTAGTCCAACACAATAACGACCTGCCTCTCTCTCGTTGCACTACACAAGGAGACTGCCTGTTACAATCAATCATAATCACTAGTTAACTACACATGGTTGATGATATAATCTAGCGTGTCCTGCGTTGCATATAATCTGACTGAGCATACAAGTATCTAAGTATCTGACTGAGCGGTGGAAGGCAGAAGCAGGCGTGTAAACATTCATTCAAACAGCACTTTTGTGCGTTTTGCCAGCAGCTCTTCGTTGTGCATCAAGCATTGCGCTGTTTATGACTTCAAGCCTATCAACTCCCGAGATGATGCTAGTGTAACCGAAGTAAAATGGCTGGCTAGTTAGCGCGCACTAATATCGTTTCAAACGTCACTCGCTCTGAGCCTTCTAGGAGTTGTTCCCCTTGCTCTGCATGGGTAACGCTGCTTCGATGGTGGCTGTTGTGTTGCTGGTTTGAGCCCAGGGAGGAGCGAGGAGAGGGACGGAAGGAATACTGTTACACTGGCAATACTAAAGTGCCTATAAGAACATCCAATAGTCAAAGGTATATGAAATACAAATTGTATAGAGAGAAAGTCCTATAATTCCTATAACTACAACCTAAAACTTCTTCTTACCTGGGAATATTGAAGACCCATGTTAAAAGGAACCACCAGCTTTTATATGTTCTCATGTTCTGAGCAAGGAACTTAAACGTTAGCTTTCTTACATAGCACATATTGCACTTTTACTTCTCCAACACTTGGTTTTTGCATTATTTAAACCAAATTGAACATGTTTCATTATTTACTTGATGCTAAATTGATTTTATTGATGTATTATATTAAGTTAAAATAAGTGTTCATGGCATCCTGGGTTGCGCAGTGGTTAAGGGCGCTGTACTGCAGCGCTAGCTGTGCCACCAGAGACTCTGGGTTTGTGCCCAGGCTCTGTCGTAACCGGCCGCGAACGGGAGGTCCGTGGAGCGACGCACAATTGGCTTAGCGTCGTCCAGGTTAGGGAGGGTTTGGCCGGTAGGGATATCCTTGTCTCATCGCGCACCAGCGACTCCTGTGGTGGGCCGGGCGCAGTGCGCACTAACCAAGGTTGCCAGGTGCACGGTGTTTCCTCCGGCACATCGGTGCGGCTGGCTTCCGGGTTGGATGCATGCTGTGTTAACCTAAGATTAAATCACACATGTAAGATTGGCCAGTTGAGACGCTAGCGTCTCCCTATCCTAACCTGTGCGGCTTGGTTGGGTTGTGTATCAGAGGACGCATGACTTTCAACCTTCATCTCTCCCGAGCCTGTACGGGAGTTGTAGCGATGAGACAAGATAGTAGCTACTAAACAATTTGGATACTAGGAAATTGGGGAGAGAAAGGGGTAAAATAAAAATAAGTGTTCATTCAGTATTATTGTAATTGTCATTATTACAAATGCATTTAAGAAATCAGCTGATTGATTGGCATCGGCTTTTTTGGTCCTCCAAAAATCGGTATCGGCGCTGAAAAATCATAATCGGGCCACCTCTTATATTTTTTATATATATATATTCGATTTTTACTTCAATGGGGACTTGCTCCTGTGACTCAGTAGAGGTTGTGCACTGCTTGATGTTTCAGTACAGCCAGGTGTGGGAGGGGTGCGCGAGGAGCAGGTGGCGGTGTGTCCGGCATGGAGGGGGAGAGCGAGCTAGAGAAAGTGGCCAAACCGACCCCGTACAAGTTAGGTTATTTATTGCACCAACAAGTTTTTCTATCATCTCATAAGGTAGTGTCTGTCTTGGCTGCATCTAATTGATGTAAAAACGCTAGCTATCTACACTAGCCAGCTAAGTTAGTAAGCCTGCTTGCTAGCTCGCAAGGCTAATTTAATATTTTGATTTGTTCCCCGTGTCCTTTTCTACAACTCCATTCATATTAATCAGCAAGCCTACCTGTTGGTTGATCATTGTAGCTTTCTCATTCCATAATTGTAATTCCATTTTCCATTGACTAGTAATCACCCACTTTACTTGCTACACATTAAGCCTCTGACAGTAGTGGTGCTTTGATTGGCTGACAAGAACAAGCTAAATGTGTGAAAAGTATGGTCTACTATTCAAATGACTGTGCCCATCCACATCATTCCTCCATCTTATAGTTTGTGTATGTGTAAGGTTTATGTACGCTAGTCTCAATGGTGGAATTTGTGACAGTCACATGGAAACTTCTATCTTCCCCTACTCTGTGTGTGTGTGTGTGTGTGTGTGTGTGTGTGTGTGTGTGTGTGTGTGTGTGTGTGTGTGTGTGTGTGTGTGTGTGTGTGTGTGTGTGTGTGTGTGTGTGTGTGTGTGTGTGTGTGTGTGTGTGTGTGTGTTTCCAGTGGTCCACGGTGGTCAGTGATTCATGGCTAAAATGAATTGTCTGGTTAACCACTAGTCTGGCCATTGGGCCTATTTCAGTATCTTTACCAGCGCCTGTCAGTGCCAACCATAAGTGGTGTTGACCGGTCTGAATGGTCTCCCTGCTGCAGGTTGGGTGACCAGTTCTACAAGGATGCCATTGAGCAGTGCCGCAGCTACAATGCCCGCCTGTGTGCTGAGCGCAGCGTGCGCCTGCCCTTCCTGGACTCCCAGACCGGCGTGGCACAGAACAACTGCTACATCTGGATGGAGCGCCACCACCGCAGCCCTGGTGGGTAGAGATAGAAAAGCATGATGGCTGGCTCTGTGGTTTACTAAAACGATCATTCACTTGTTGAGGTTTAGTGGGTAATGTCATCTGTATCTAAATATGTCCCTCTGGCCACTACAGCTACAAACATGTCTATATAAGGATATCCAATAGTGTTTATGTTGCCTCCAGTAAGAACCCGTCATATATACAACTGCATAAGAATATTGAGTTCACTCTTTTAGGGTCACTAAGCAACACATTATGTATCAGGCTGGGGGGGGGGTGAGAACCGTGAGGTGTATTCTTCAGTTCCTGTCTGTTTTTATAGGGGTTGCTGCAGGTCAGATGTATACATACCCCGCCCGCTGCTGGAGGAAGAAGAGGCGGCTGCACACCTCCATGGACCCTCCGCTGCGCCTCTGTGGACTCCAGATAGGTAATAGAAATCCCCTCTCCCCTCACAAAACTCCTGCAACTCTCTGCTGTGTCTCATCACCAGTCAGTCCAGTGTGTTTCATCTCCCATTCTATTATCTTGTTATTATTTATGATCTGGAATCATTTAACTCAAAGCACATCATTCAATTTCAGTGTGGAAAGCAAACAGCCTGCTAGTCACTTTTTATCAAATGAGAAGTGCTCCGTTCAGTGAGCGAGAACTTGTTTTGTGAGAACTAGAACATGTAATCAAATTTTAGCCTGCTCAGCTGGGAGGAGGACAGGAATCACGAGACTGCATTTAATAAATGTATTACGAAAAACGGAGTTTGTCGCTACTCATAAGTTCCTGAAAATTTTCTCACAAACCCACTCACTCTATTTATTGTGTGTGTGTATATATATATATATATATATATATATATATATATATATATATATATATATATATATATTTATTTATTTATTTTTTATTTTTACCCATTCATTCCTACACTCCCACAAATTAAATCACTCTGCCCTACACTCACACTTCCTATTGTAATGTTTTCACTGAGCCTCACTTTGCTCTTCTCTACCTGTCACTAAGACACCCTGCTCTAACAGTAACACTGTGTAACACACATTAAGTCACTCTGCCCTACACTGTGTAACATAGCAGTGAATGTGATCTGTGCCCAGTAGTGGGGCACTAGCTGGCTCTGCCTGGTTTCTCCATACTCCACTGGGAGAGTGCCTTTTCCTGTAGCTGGGCAGAGGTAGCTATCGCTGCAGCCAGCCAGAGTTAGTGCTGCTTGCTGTCTGACTGACTGGTGGTGATGGAGGGAAACTTGGGCTGCATGCAGAATCGGCTCCCTGCTGCAGGCTGCCTGCTCTATTTTTAGCCTGCAGCTCCCAGGGGGGAGGGGCTGTCTAGTCGCTGAGTTGAAAGTCAACATGTGCAGACACAATGGTTAGGGGCTTCGGTGTGGATGAGCCCTGAGAGTTGCTAGCATATGGTAGTTAGTGCATACCCCTGCCTGCCTCCCTCTTATACCTACTTAGATCTTCACCACTCATCAACTGCTGCATGTTAGCATTCAGCTCAGGGAGTGAGACTGCTAGGTGATTTCACATGGTGACATGAGTGTCTGAAGGTATGATTAAAAAGCTTAAGTTGAGGCTTTGAAGTATGCCCTCTTAACATCATGAGACTACTGCTGAATGAAATACCCTTCAATGAAGAAAGTCTGAGTGATCTCCAGGCTAGACTGATTCCCAGCCAATGTTAGTCTTTTTTTCTCCTCTCATCCACACTCTGTTTTGACCTCTATCACAATACAAGAAGAGAACTCTATGGAACATTTACATTAAAGGGACAGTTCACCCTAATAACAAATGTACCTATATTGACAGTTACAGCTTTGCATTAGCATTGAGTGTAAAAAAAGAAGGGCAGGCCGTCCCTGTTTGCATGCTCCAAATATTAAGCCCACATTAGCCTACCTTTGAATCACGTCAGTACACATTGCATTAAGCCATCTTTCGTCACCTGAATAGACACATAAGCTACACAGAGAGAGTATCTCACCTCCTTAATGAAGGGATATGCTGTTTATAGTGATGCGTTCAAAAATCAAGCAATTTGTATGTTCCTGGGAAAGACTAAATGCGGTGCTGCCTGTCGGTGTCTTTAGAGTTGCTATTACAGTCATGGCCAAAAGTTTTGAGAACAACACAAATATTAATTTCCACAGAGTTTGCTGCTTCAGTGTCTAGATATTTTTGTCACATGTTACTATGGAATACTGAAGTATAATTACAAGCATTTAATAAGTGTCAAAGGCTTTTGACATTTACATGAAGTTGATGCAAAGAGTCAATATTTGCAGTGTTGACCCTAATAATTGCATGCTGTCAATTAACTTCTGTGCCACATCCTGACTGATGGCAGCCCATTCTTACATAATCAATGCTTGAAGTTTGTCAGAATTTGTGGGTTTTTGTTTGTCCACCCGCCTCTTGAGGATTGACCACAAGTTCTCAAATGGGATTAAGGTCTGGAGAGTTTCCTGGCCATGGACCAAAAATGTTCCCCGAGCCACCAAGTTATCACTTTTGCCTTATGGCAAGGTGCTCCATCATGCTGGAAAAGGCATTGTTCGTCACCAAACTGTTCCTGTATGGTTGGGAGGAGTTGCTCTCGAAGGATGTGTTGGTGCCTTTCTTTATTCATGGCTGTGTTCTTAGGCAAAATTCTGAGTGAGCCCACTCCCTTGGCTGAAAATCTACCCCACAGATGAATGGTCTCAGGATGCTTTACTGTTGGCATGACACAGGACTGATGGTAGCGTTCACCTTGTCTTCTCAGGACAAGCTTTTTTCCGTATGCCCCAAACAATCGGAAAGGGGATTCATCAGAGAAAATGACTTTACCCCAGTCCTCAGCAGTCCAATCCCTGTACCTTTTGCAGAATATCAGTCTGTCCCTGATGTTTTTCCTGGAGAGAAGTGGCTTCTCTGCTGCCCTTCTTGACACCAGGCCATCCTCAAAGTCTTGGCCTCACTGTGCGTGCAGATGCACTCACATCTGCCTGCTGCCATTCCTGAGCAAGCTCTGTACTGGTGGTGCCCTGATCGCACATCTGAATCAACTTGCTGGTGCTTGCTGGACTTGCTGGTGCTTGCTGGACCTTCTTGGGTGCCCCGAAGCCTTATTCACAACAATTGAACCGCTCTCCTTGAAGTTCTTGATGATCCGATAAATGGTTGATTTACGTGCAATCTTACTGGCAGCAATATCCTTGCCTGTGAAGCCCTTTTTGTGCAAACAAATGATGATGGCATGCGTTTCCTTGCAAGTAACCATAGTTGACAGAGGAGCACAATGATTCCAAGCACCAACCTCCCATTTGAAGCTTACAGTCTGTTATTTGAACTCAATCAGCATGACCGAGTCATCTCCAGCCTTGTTCTCGTCAACACTCACACCTGTGTTAACGAGAGAATCGCTGACATGATGTCAGCTGGTCCTTTTGTGGCAGGGCTGAAATGCAGTGGAATTTTTTTGGGGGGGATTCGGTTCATTTGCGTGGCAAAGAGGGACTTTACAATTAATTGCAATTCATCTGATCACTCTATAACATTCTGGAGTATATGCAAATTGCCATCATCCAGACTGAGGCAGCAGACTTTGTGAAAATTAATATTTGTGTCATTCTCAACTTTTGGCCACGACTGTACTTTGATGTGACGGGCGGCTCTCGGGTTTATTTGATTTATTTGTGTGATTATTCCTCTTTATCCAGATGGAGGACTCACAGGCAAGGATGTGATTCCCACACAGGGCACCACGCTAGAGGCTCTTCTCAGAGGGGAGGGCTTAGACCAGAGGAACAACTCAAAGGACGAGGAGAGTCTCCTAGAGATCCAGGTGGGTTATAATGAAGTTTTAACCCAATAGCTTCTGAGCATAACAGAACTCCCTGGAACAGTGTATAAGGGCTAGGGCTGTCCCCAACAAAAAAAAATCTTGGTCAACCGAGAGTCGTCCTGTTCTTTCAACCAATCCATTGGTTGAAATGTTTGAACTTATTTTTCTATATTTAGACAGACATACCCTGTATGTTTGAATAAATCATCTACATATGCACTGAGCTTGTCTACTTAGCCACACTGTTTGATTACATAGTTAAGACACACAAATTACTCCAAAGAGCCTGATGGTCACACTGTATTAAAAAAAATTGTATCTCCTCCCTACTGCAGCGAAAAGGCACCACAGCAGTGTTTATTGCAAAGCTGCAACATAATTCCAGCCATTTAGTTTTTCATGTTTCTGACTGAAAAGTTATTTTACTGAAATCTCAAATTTCTTTAGGAGAAACATTCCCTCAATCCTTGTTTTCTTTACGTGAAACATGTAAGCATTGCATGCATGTGTCCAATATGGCCTGACCTATAGCCTATCATAATCATATTTTTAAAATGTGGTTATAACTAACTCCGAATACAGTAATGTCGACTGATAAATGGATGTGGAGGACGTCTAAAAGAAAGTCGAAAACTGAATGTTTACTGGTTGCTCAGGAGGAGAAAGGGAAGTCAGATGTGTGGAAGACATTTGACTTAGTTGTGGGAACTACTGCATATCAAGAAAAAGGAGTGTATAGGAGCGAACGTTGTGTGAGTATTCTGTGCCAAACAGTTGCTGTTAAATTACAATATTATACTTTATTCTGACCATTTAAACCGTAAGCAACAGTAAATAAATGTACCAGAGTCTGTGAGCATTGCAAAATAAGTTTGAATATACATGTTATTCAATCATTGCACCCACATTGCTCGCGGGCGTCAGCGACTGTCTGCGTGGCTAGGCGCTAAACTAGAAGTCGGTTCTATTTGTGACACTCAACGCGGTGCAAATCCGGTGCCTCCCATCTCCTCATTGGTTTTTAGAAGCATATATCCACGTGGGTAATTTGAAAGATGAACTTAAGTTGTAGTATTGCTGTAATGTTGGTTGTCAACTGCCATATTAAGTCCAAAATAATAATAATAAGAAGAAGCCTGAAGGAGCAGAACCTAATTCAGTTTACTGTTATATCTGTGGAATTGTCAGAGTTGAGGACCTTGTGCATTTCAGGTAAAATAACAACCCAATGTCTATATCCCAGGACAAATTAGCTAGCAACAGCAAGCTAGCTAGCTAAATTGACAAATGTTTAATGCTTTTCGAACTGTCCCCATTATAATTAGTTCATAGTTTGGTATTTTATTACGATCCCCATTAGCTGTTGCAAAAGCAGCCTGTGTGTCCTGATCGTGTCTGGTGTGGGGGAACAAAATCAATATGCGCGCCAAGGCGCACGCAGGCGGTTTGGTTAGCATGTAAGTAAGTTACGGTATTAAGACTAAACAGGATGCGCTCTCATAACAACATGATTTATTATTATAATGATCATCATAATTGTAATAACAATAAGGAAATCAAGAAAAAGGAGGGTATAGGAGTAAGAGCTGCATGCATATTATATAAATACAAATTTATTTTAGGGATGACAGGTAGCCTAATGGTTAGAGCGTTGGACTAGTAACAGAAAGGTTGCAAGATTGAATCCCCGCGCTGACAAGGTAAAAATCTGTTCTGCCCCTGAACAAGGCAGTAAGAATAAGAATTTGTTCTTAACTGACTTGCCTAGTTAAATAAAGGTAACAAACAGACAAACCGGTAGTGTTAGATTACAATATTGTTATGCCGGTTTGGAACAGTGTAAACGACACTAAATACATTAAGTAATAATAGTCTGTTCCAACATGAACAAATGGTATAGCCTTTAATACAACTTTTCACAGATTTGGGTGTTTTTAAATCTTTGCTATTGCTTTATCCAAAATTCTGCTGTTGCATGAGGCTTGGTGCTAAACAAACACTCAGATCCTGCTTCTGCTGCCTATTTATCTTATTTCTGTAGATAGTAGTTTGCGAAAGTATTCACCCCCTTGGCATTTTTTCTATTTTGTTGCCTGTATAATTCTTTTCTATTTTGTCATTTGATTTACACAACATGTCTACCACTTTGAAGATGCAAAATATGTTTTTCTTGTGAAGCAAACAAGAAATAATACAAAAACAGAACACTTTTGAGCGTGCATAACTATCCCCCCCAAAAAAAAAAAAGTCAATACTTTGTAGAGCCACCTTTTGCAGCGATTACAACTGCAAGTCTCTTGGGGTATGTCTCTCTAAGCTTGGCACATCTAGCCACTGGGTTTTTTTTCCCATTCTTCAAGGCAAAACTTCTCCTGCTCCTTCAAGTTGGACGGGTTTCGCTGGTGTTCAGCAATCTTTAAGTCATACCACATATTCTCAATTGGATTGAGGTCTGGGCTTTGACTAGGCTATTCCAAGACATTTAAATGTTCCCCTTAACCCTTTCACACGTACCATCATACGGGTGTGATCATTCTACAGTGGTCCCTGAAGCGTACGATCACACCCGTGTGATTAGAATGTTTATTTAGAACGGCCAGTTTCAAATGACTCAACAATCAGCATTTGAGCTGGCCACTTTTTTTCCCCCAGAAACTATTTACCAAAACACACTGCTTACAAAGTTATGTCCAGAATGTAAGCAGTTTATTTTTGGATACTTCTGTGAATATCTGAACATTGTATCTATAGCGTAACACAATCATTTAGGCTACATTTGTCCTAGTGCTAAATGAGGAAAGATTGACGCAACACAAGCGGTCATATTTGTGTAACTCTCAGCCGACAAACTACAATATGAATTAGCTAATAGCTATTACTATTTATAAATAATCACATCACGGGTGAGCTCACCACTGATCTAAATAATTGAGTAAAACACTTTCTAGAAATCTAAAGTAATCCGACGATTAGTTTCAGCGTGCCCCCATGCTTCTTTTCCTCACAGAAGCCAACGATAAGAGAAGAGTTTAGTCTGTTTATAGGTTACACGCCACACTTACCAGAAAGTTATTTAGTTGGCATTTACGTGTCCCCATTACAATTCAAACATAATCAAAACCTATTTATTTCACTTACTTGCTGTGCTGTTGTTCATTTGTTCAGTCGTTTCATTCTCAACCAGGAATTCATCATACATGTCAAGCAGTAAAGTTTCAGCTCTGTCTGTCCGTGGCCTCTCTTCCCCATTGCGCACTGTCACTGTGTCCGTTTCCATCTTGTCCAGCTGTATCTGTAACATTTCACATAAACCCTGTTTTCTTGTCTGCATCGAACTAGCGGTCCTTGTACTTAGCATCTAGCATGGTGGCAACACAGTAAAGAGGCTTGGAGAGAATGCCACCGACTCGTTTGTTCACAGCCTTGAGTACTTTAAGCTTTAACCCCACGGTCTGTCGGCATTTTTCTTGAGCAGGCGTTTCAATGCCATGACAGAGGGTGTCATCTCTGCTGCAGACTCAGTTGATGAGCGTATTTCTCTAGTCAGTTGTTTGAATGGCGCTAGGAGTGTTCATGTTTCAAACATGCTTTCAAATGCCATTGAAATGGCAGCAGCGGTATGAGAACCAGCACATTCTTGAGAATGCAATACGTTTTTCCTCAGTATGAAATCCTCGTCGATCCACTGTCCTGTCAGACTCTGCATGCTCATGGGGCTGACATCGCTGGTTCAAATGTCTGTCATGAAGCAAATAGCAGTGACGCCCATAGCAAGTAGCTCATGGATGTGAATTTCAAAAATACTGTGTAACTCCGGTAGGGCAACATCTGAAAGAATAGAGCCTACACGGTAGTGTGTATCAGTGCTCGACCAGTCGGCGAAAGCCAACATCATCCACGACAGAGAACGGTTGATTGTCAAGGGCAATGAATTCCATTATGTTGGTTTTAATGGATTTCGCCTTTGAGTTGTCTCGCTGAAATGAATTACTCTTTCAAATGACTGTTCGACTTGAACTTGTTTTTAATTGTTGGAAGTGTGCGATTGAGTATTTTTCTGCTTTAGTTCTGTGTAGCGCTGTATTTTCTGTGGCATCATTACATCCTATACCTGCGTTTTATATAGGTATGCACGTCAAGTTTGACATCGGTTTTGCACATCGGGCGTTAAACTAGACATCGGGCCGGGCCGATGTTGGCATTTTTACCTAATATCTGCCGATTCCGATATGCTCACCGTAGTTTTTATATCGTGCATCTCAAATATTTACATTACCTGACCATCCCAAGTAAAACTCATCTAGACCGAATAGGGTTTAAGGCATTGTTCTCAATCCAAATATGCTGGTTAATTTAGCTATTTTGCACATAGCAACATAGGGAAAGATGCCAATTCTATGGCGCGCTGACATAACCAACATGGTAGAAAGCGCATGTTAAAATGTATTTATTTGGTAAGTATTCAGACCCCTTTCTCTTTTCCACATTTTGTTACATTACAGCCTTATTCTAAAATAGATTTTTAAAATTAAGACCCTATAATGAGTTTGCCAAAAGGCACCTAAAGGACTCTGACCATGAGAAACAAGATTCTCTGGTCGGAGTTCAATATTTTACTCTTTTGCCTGAAGGCCAAGCACTATGTCTGGAGGAAACCTTGCACCATCCCTACGGTGAAGCATGGTGGCCCAGCTAGGACTTGAACCAGATCAAACATCTCCGAAAATACTGTGCAGTGATGCTCCCTATCCAACCTGATAGTGCTTGAGAGGATCTGCAGAGAAGAATGGAATGAACTCTCCAAATACAAATCAAATGTTATTTGTCACATGCGCCGAATACAATTTCCTTACCTGGAAATGCTTACTTACAAGCCCTTAACCAACAAGGCAATTCAAGAAATAGAGTTGATTAAAATATTTACTAAATAAACTCAATAAAAAATACATTTACATAACAATAATGAGGCTATATACTGGGGGTACCAGTACCGAGTCAATATGTGGGGGTACAGGTTAGTCTAGGTAATTTGTAGTGACTGTATGCTCATATCGGCTACGGAGAGCATGATCACACAGTGGTCTGGAACAGTGCCAACATCTTTTTGTGGTGTTAAATAGACAGCTACGAATAATGTAGATAGTTTGGTCTACAGCTTATCATGAGGTATTTTACCTCTGTCAAGCAATACTTCAAGACTTCTTTAATATTATAAAAAATACACACACCCCTGCCCCTTGTCTTACCAGAGTAGCTGCTCTGTTCTGCTGAAACACGGAGAAGCCAGCCAGCTCTATATTATCCGTGTCATTGTTCAGCCAAGTCTCTGTGAAACACAATATATGTTTAATGTCCCGTTGGTAGGATAGTCTTAATCGTAGAACATCCAGTTTGTTTTCCAAGGATTGCACGTTGGCCAATAATGCGAAGGGAAGTGGTGGTTTACATACTTGTGTGCCAAGCTTGTAGCGTCATACCCAAGAACACTCTTGGCCAGGGTGCCAAAAAGTTTGCCCAACGAGGGCCACATTGGGATTTTCAAATTCAACGGCGGGTTACATTTTCTAGGGGACCAATTGTTTGTTCAAATCAATTTGAGGGGGCCCCCTTAGAGGCACAGCGGTGTAAGACACTGCATCGCAGTGCTTTAGGCGTCACTACAGACCTGAGTTCGATTCCAGGCTGTGTCACAGCTGGCCGTGACTGGGAGACCCATGAGGCTTTGTCTGGGTTAGAGGGTTTGGCAGGCTGAGATTTCCTTGTCCCATCTCGCTCTAGTGCCTCCTGTGGCGGGTCGGACGCCAGATGTACAGCGTTTCCTCCGACACATTGGTGTGGCTGGCTTCCGGGTTAAGCGGGCATTGTGTCAAGAAGCTGTGTGGCTTGGCTAGGTTGTGTCTCTCGACGTTTGCCTGTCATGAGTCCGTACGAGAGTTGCAGCGATGACTGTAACTACCAATTGGATACCACAAGTTGGAGGCAAATTTTTAAATTTTTTAAAAATGTTTTGCGGGCCGGATTCATGTGCCCGACTGGCTGTACTATGCCACTATGCCACCACCTGGCAAAGGTGCTTCAACAAGTAAAGGGTCTGAATAGTTATGTGTTTCAGTTTTGAATTTTTAATACATTTTCCAACATTTCTAAAAAAAAAAATAGATTTTGCTTTCTCATTATGGGGTATTGTGTGTGTGTGTGTGTGTGTGTGTGTGTGTGTGTGTGTGTGTGTGTGTGTGTGTGTGTGTGTGTGTGTGTGTGTGTGTGTGTGTGTGTGTGTGTGTGTGTGTGTGTGTGTGTGTGTGAGGAAAACAATACATTTTAGAATAAGGCTGTAATGTAACAAAATGTGGAAAAAGTCAAGGGTCTGAATGCTTTCCGAAAGCACAGTAATATAACCATATACAATTGCAGTATCACATCCACTAAATTAATCTCGGGCGACCAACAGCCCATCGACCAGTCGCTAAATGGGGTCAGCCCTTATAAGGGCACACTGTCATAACGTGCTCAAATATGCAAATAGCAAGTATAAGAGGTTTATAGCCTTATCATATTTTATTACAGCCATCTATCCTGGACACATTTTATTACCTTATTTTATACTTCCTCAGGCAGTGTCTTTGACCTCTAGACAAGGGGGAGATCTCTCTATTCCTTTTTCTCCACAGAGGGTCTTGGAGGCTGACGCAGCTGAAGATGCTTACCATGACGATGAGGACTATGACGTGGACACCCCCAAAAAAAGACACAGAGGAAAAAGCAGGGTAGGTGATCCTCAGTGACATACTGTACTGTAGTGAACTACTGCTAATGCACATGACTGTCCTAGTTAATAATTAATGAATGGATTCAGTCCCTCACTGGTACTATATTTGCATTCATTATCCGGACATCTGTGCTGTGAGGACTTCCTGTTTTCTGAATACCACTCAGTGCTAGAGAATGAGCTGAATCAATTCATTATCATGCATCAAATCATCTTGGTACCATGGCTAAGTACTATTGTATTTATACTGAAAGAATTACATTATAGATTAGTATTTTTTTTCCCATCACAATCCAGTCATAAGCTTTAAAAAAATACCTGTCCTGAGAAACATTTCCTTCATACATACTGTTACTATGACATTGATGACCATGGAAACCAGACAACCTGTAGCTATGAACTACCATCTAACCTATTACCCTGCCAGCCAGTTGAATGCACCTGTAGAAATTTGCTTATCTGTTGGCTGCTTTCTTTGCAAGTGAAATTTCACTTACATTTTTTTTTTTTTTTTACAAAAATGTAAATTGTTATACAAATCACCTCCCCCCTTTCTATTCTCTCATGTGTATCTTTCCACCAAAAAAATTAACAAATCATAGTTTCAACTAATGGGTAGAAATATATCCTAGCATATGCAGTTGTTGGCTTGCAGGAAAATGCCAGTTTGATCTCACAGGTATTAGTGTTTGCCTGTGGAAACACTCCTGATTGTGCTGGGTCTGCCTTTATGAGGTGGTAACTAGTTTAGTATGATATGGGGTTATACTGTAGGTTTCCTTTTCATTTGCATGACACTTTGTTGTCATGTACTTCTGCTTGCCACTTTCCTTGAATCACTGAGTCTTTATGGCTTCTGCTGGCTTAGCGCTGTGGTCTCCTTGGTCACCATGGTGATGGTGGTTTTGTCCCCACAGGGTCGGATTTCAGGCCGCAGGAGGACAGACATGGATGACCAGGACAAGCCATATAGCTGTGACAGTAAGTAAATGAGTCAAATAATGATCAACCACCCTCCCATATCTTATCAAAAGGAGCATTATGATATCATCCAGTCATGAGACATTTGATCTCCATTTCAACTGGTTGGTTTTGTTAAAGACCTTCTCCTGAAGAGAGCTGATTGTACTACCATGTCTCTGCAAGCTAGTTAAACAGTATATTTTAATCAGAAAAATGGATATGGATTTCTCTGGTCTGGATGTCTTTCTACAAAGAGATTAGGTGCTGTGGTGCCTTCAGGACAGCATTTCAACAATCTAGCCATCAGGTCCTAACTCCAACTAAATGAAACCCTAACATTTCAGCACTATGTAGATAAGTCATTCAAATCCCCCTTGGAGAACTCTCACATTTTATCAGAGCCATGTGTGTTTCCACTTGCTTCTTACCAGAGATGAGAAGCACAGAGGAGACAGCGTTGTCACTGTCTCAAGTAGGCATGGCATTTGCATGTGGAAAACCTATGCAGGAGTTATGGATTTTCTGTTGTTGTGGTGACTTTCTGAGTGGGACATACTCATGCCCTTTTTTTGTTAGTTTTTTTGCTTTGTGTTTTCTCCATTTCAGAGAGATGCCAACAAAAGCATAAGTTAAACACAGCGGCGTCTGGTATCTGGACTTGTTGCCTTTTACTGGTATCTTAGGAAATGTGGATTTGTTTGTAGTTGATTAGTATTCTCCGTGATCTTTTTGGTGTGTACTCTATATATCCATTCTCTAAACAATGAGTCCATGTTGTGTGACTCTTGAAACACTTTTGTTCCCACATCAGGTTTATGTTTCTCCTGATTGTGTTCCGTATTACTGAGGTGTGAACCAGTTCCCTGTATTTTCATACCTTTCTCCAACAGATAAGCTAAGCTCCACCATTTGGATCCTATCAGTCTATTTACAGAACTCAACTTGTTGAAATTCTCAAAGCATGTTTTGTTAGATATGACCAGATATGACCTTATTTGGCAACCTTACTGAGCATACTTGAAGATGCGATAAAGCCATTGTGCAACAAAAAATGACATGAATGCTCATATGTTGAAAACATACTACCTGACACTACCAGTGTCCCTAATGTTGAAATCGATCCTAATGTTTTCAGTGCAGTGATGGGAACATTGTGATGTAAAGGTCTTTTTGAATTTTTACCAAATCCCTGCGTGTCTAGCTCTGAAAGTGGCACAAAGATGCAATACTTAATGTCTCTGTGTTGATAGACTCGTTCTAAGAAGGGAAGAAGTGAGTGTTTTGTCTGTGTTTTGTGCCCCCCCCCCAGTCTGCGGAAAGCGTTACATGCACCGTACAGGGCTGAGTTACCACTACACCCATTCCCACCTGGCAGAGGAGAGGGGGTCCGAGTCCTCCCGGTCACTCTCCGCACAGCGCTCTGACCGACACAAACGTAAGGCACGCAAACTGATATTCAAGGCCTCTAAAATGTCTCTTCTGGTTTCACCATCCACAGAAATAGAAATACACAGAGAGCCAATGTGTGTTTTTAAATATCATGGCTATTCCTAGTATGCAGTTTGCATATTCATGTGAGCTTTGTTGCAGTCAACTAGCTAAAGTAGGGAAAGCTGTATGTGTAACAGTGCATCAGGTGTACCTGCGCCTCATGGCTAACCACCTCCCCTGGGCTGTCAACATGTGATTTCTGTCTTCAGTGCAAGTTCACAAGCCCCATTTTAACCAACAATGTACACGCATAATGTTTAGGTCAACCCTGTCTGAGGACTTTGAAAACACAAATGTTTTCATTAAATTTTGTTCATATCAAGCTGATCCAGCCTTCTGTTCATCCTCTGCAGGTCAGAAGGGTCCAGGTAGTACTGCCATTACCAATAACTACTGTGACTCATGCCGGTGCACCCCAGGCTCCAACAAGCAGAGGGGTAAATCTGGGGAGAGGGGTCCCTGCTCAGTCTGCCGGCGCTCCAGTGAGTACCCTGCTCTCCAACACAGCATCCAAAACCATGACTATGACTAAGCTGTGCTGTAGCTGTTATGTGCTACCATCATCCTGTCATCTTGTTGTTGCCAGCTGGCCGCCCAGAAGAGAAGGAGGACAGCAGGCCGTTTGCCGGGGCAGAGGAACTGTTTGGCACCACCTCGGAGAGCGACACGTCCACGTTTCACGGCTTTGAGGACGATGAGCTTGAAGAGCCCTCGTCAAACGGCAAGGGGACATCCAACCGATACAGATAGAGAAGAACTTTCTAGGTTTAAAGACTATTTTTAATATGGATAACCTCTGGCAAAAGTCTGCTGCTTCTTTTTAAATGTTTTTATTTAAAGTGATTATTTCAGGAGAGAAATGCAAGAAGTGTTATTTTGTTATCTACTGAACCTTGTTTAATAATTTATGAATGTGTTTTTTACATTAACTTTGAATGCAACTGAAGGTGTCTCTAGACAAATGACTTGCTCCCTATGTGAAATGGAAAGAATTTCTTGGATTACTTTTCCACTGGAGCGGAAAAGGCAAATATGTTATGAAAAAAACACTGGAACATGTGGATATAATTATGCTCTTTTTTGGGATGTTTTGCCAGAGAAAATAAAATCCAATAATTTATCTGAAATTTAGTTAAATGACAATGTCTGGATGAAGAATGAATGTCAACACAAACCCTTCCCTCGACTTGTTGATGTCACTACCCATGCAGTTTGGAAAGACTTCCACTGCTTCACCCTCTGGATTATAATAATGTGAAACTGGAGTGGCGTGAAGCAAAGGATAGATGTGGGTTATAACAGAGGGCTATACCAGAAGCAGGGCATGGCTAGCTGAAAGGTAAGCACCTAGGTCCTATTCAAACATAGTACAGTACTTTCTCATTTAAATACAAGGTGTATTCTTATTCCATCAGTTCATGCCTTGCATTTGCATTCAACAAAGATAAAAACTGTTGGTTTTATGCCAGCTATTTTGGAGTGTGTGACTCCACAATCTGACCCATTTGTCTCTTGTAGGAGTACCATGGCATGAGGACCCAGGGGGCTTTGCAGCCAGTGAGGGGTGAGGTTCAGGACCCTCAACTGGGCCTCCACACACCCCTTCACTGGGCCCAAAGACCCTATTCGTCTGACAGTCAGCCACCAAACAGCCATCCGTCCAACCGCTATAATGCCAGCCTGCCAGCGACCACATAACCTAATCCTCCCAAACTCAGATATTTTCTCTTTTTGAAGCAATTTCCCCCCTGAGAATGTATTGTTTTTCTCCTGTGTTTTTGTCCTCTACGGCTTTGGCCACCATGCCCAGCCGGCGGGATCCAATGTGACACTGAGACGTCATTAACTTCATCACTGTGCCAGCCTGCGACCCAGGCAAGAAACCAGCTCTGATAGCCATGATGACCCAGTGACCTCACTGGAACCAACCTGAACTTTAACCTCTGCCCCTGTCATAGCGGCGGTGCTGGACTTCCTCTGTCACATATACAACAAAACCTCTGGACTACTTAGACATTCTCTTACTCTTTTTAATGTCACTTGAGCGGGCCAAACAAATCAAGAGCGTTCTTGAATCCCTTTTGCCCTGAAGTTAGAATCGTGCTATGTTCCTTTGTTTTGAACACGATATTGACAGTTTGGGTTGTTAGTGTCATTTTGGTGAGAGGTGGATATTTTATTATTCTGTTTGTTCGGGCTTTGTTTATACCTCTGTCTTTCTACAATACCTACTTCTACTCAGGCGTATGATTTGTACTGCTGTTGATTGTTCTCTCTGCGTCATGATGCATTCATTGTCAGCCACTGTCTCCTGCCTGCCTTATGTGATTGTATCCCTATGGTTTAGTCATCACAATAACACGTTTCGTGATCCCAGCTCTAACAAATCCCAGTATTCTGAACTGTGCCCAACCAAGTTCATGGGCATATTACTCCATATTTTCTCCTTCCTCTGACTCACTTGTCAAATGTTTTTGTCCAGAATCACTTACAAGGCATGTGTGCATAATGCAAGGATAGTTGCTTATAATTGCAGAAGGAGTCTTTAAGCTGTAAAACAATGTTATTTTTGACATTTTGCTTAAGTGCTATATAGCTACGTTTACACGGGCAGCCCAATTCAGATCTTCTACATATTGGTCTTTTGACCAATCGCATCAGATAATTTCCTATCAGATATTTTGTGTCTTAAATGTTGACTAGACACTCACTCACATAAACGTTCTTAACACTGAATTCCCTCAGGGACCCGTTCATCCAGTTTTTAGGACTTCTAATGGAGAATTATTTTGGTATCAACAACAACCTCCCCATCAATTACTGTGTTTCCATGGTTACCTCCAAAGGTCTTAAGTTAGTCATATTAAATGACAACCTGGTTGCTATTATGGTCATTGTTTTTCTCTCACTGGTGACGTCCTCGAACAAACAGCATGATACAGTATACTTCCAACCAACACTTCATGGAAGTCAGTGATGTCTGGCTGTATAGAAACAAGTGTCATCACCACCAATCATGTACTAGTGCATAGCTTGTATACCTCATCAAAGTGTCAGACACAGCAATAACCCCAGAGCTCTTAGCAAGCCTTCCTGAGTTAGAAGGAAGCACAGGGGTCGGAATTAGAGCCAAGAGATGAAATGGACTTGACCCGTCATTTTATCTCCAACTGTAAATAACTCAAATCGAGAGAATTTAAGTCTTTGTTAAACTATTTTTATTGTATTGAAAGAAAATAAAGAATGAGACGCTGCCCTCTCTGGATATTTGTGGATGTTTGCCTGCGGTCCTATGTAACACTATTGTAGTCATTACAATGTTACCACATTCTGTAAATGAGAGGTCACCATGTAGACAGAGGTCCAAAGGTTTTATTATTTGGTGCCCACAAGATATCAGGTGCATGGGTATTTTACATTGATAATAGTCATCTTGCTGTTTGAGAAACTAGAAGCACAACTTCCCTGGATATGTTACATGCATAGTAATGTGCCCATACCATAACATGTGCTTTTAGATCATGGAAATCTATAGAGTCGATTTATATACAATGCACTCTGTACACTATTGTGTTTGTGCCGACAATATTTTTAAACACTGACTCAATACATGAAGCATCTCTACCGTCAAGAGGTTATCAGTTTATGATAATCATAAATATTAACCAGTACAGTGTATTGCAGCAACTCTAATTGAAACAATTATTGAAATAATTATCTCAGTATTTCAAGAACTTGGGACTATAACGTTCTATCTGAAAAAAAAGATGATTCTGATATAATTGGCATTAAAGTTCCGAACCCTTCGCTCTAAGCAATTTTTTTTATTTTTAAATTCACGTGAATTGTGTTATTTAGATCACTATATAGATAGAGAACACTGAACAGAACTGTCAATAACTGAATTTTGACAATGCAGATTGAACATTATAGTGCCTAGCTCTCGATTTGTCTTTCATATTGTCTCTGGCATAACTGTGTATGCAACCAATAAACTTTGATCTGAGTTGATCATGTGCCCCCCCCCCCCCTCCCCCCTCCCACCACACGAGGGAGTTGTTGTTGTGCTGTGAATGATACCCTCTTCTAGCTCAGGACTTTGGGAGGGTAGAAGTGGTATGTACTGTATGTTCCAGTTCCAGGGGTGGATGCAATATATCAGTCAGGTGTATATCATGAGTTTGTCCTTTCAGCAGTGATGCTTCTGTTCTGTTCAGTGGTGGGGCTCGAGGGCATTTCCCTTTTGTGTTTGAAGATAGAAGAGGATCAAGCAGCCTGCTGGGTCTTTGTTCACGAGACTTTTACTCCCCAGCTCAGACTCCCTGAACTCCATTCCGCCAGAGCATTTTCCCTAACAAGCATCCACACTGTTTGGCAAATATAACAATGGCTTGCAACATGATGAGCACATACACATCTCTCTGACCCAAAGACTGGACTATGGATAAATGACTGAGCATGTAGGTAATGGTTTACATTGACACTCATGCAACAGAAAGGCTAGTACTGAATAAAACTGAATTTCTTAGGCTGTTAAACGTTATACTGTAGGACACCTCTGCTTGCGGGGTGAAATGAGGCCCTGGTCTCAATGGGTTCCACCGGTTAAAGAAGGTTAATAAATAATTTGACATGAAATAAATATTCCTGCCACACCTCCTGTTAGGGCAGGGAAGGCCACCATGTTCCACAGAGGTTGTGCATGGTTTTTACTCTCCATTAGATGGTAGTGATGCAGGGCTATTTTCATTAGGGGCCTGTAAGGCATGTGAATGTCACTTAAGTATCTCTGCGACTGATCAGACGTGGCACTTATTTGGCATGTATCTGCTTGAATAGGTCCAGAATAATATGTAAACCCCATGATGCCGTGTAAAATACTAAATAAGGTTGAAATCACAAATGTATAAACTCATTGACATTATTGACATTTTCCATAAGGGATAGGGTTTTGAAACATTATAGCTATCTATATTGATTGAATCAAATGGTAGGTGTTCTAGAGTGTATGATCATCTATGTAAAATACTAGAGCTTTCTTGTCCAGGTCTCCTTTGAAAAAATAAGCCGTTGACCTCAATTGGACTTCATGATTTCAATCAATAAAAATCCAACCACAGCATGAATTCTAAACTAACAAAATGTTTTGATGAAACATGCAATGATTCATTGTAGATTCTCTATCAAGGCCTTATACCTACTCTTGGAATGTAATGAAGCATGGAGAATTTCCCTCAAAGTTACTTAACCGATCTTCTATAATAACAATTATAATACCTTAGATTTATGGGCAAATAAAAATATATTCCCAATCACTGCAAAAAATAACAGGTTTTACATTTCTATCAGTGAACAGGATTATGCGGTGTACTGTATAAGAAAAAATATGACATAGATTTAGATAGATATAAAAAAGAGAGATTTGTTATCCTGCTGTCTTTATTGCTGACTGCCTAGTGAGGGCAGATGGAAATGTATATATATGTATATACCCCATTATGACTCTTTGAGCTTATATGTCTCCCTACTGTAACTGTGTGTGCCTGTACTGTATGCATGCCATGTAGTGAGTGGGTCAAGGCCCGCCCTGGTTGGCATGATCCATTCCTCTGTGGTTCTGTGAGTATTCCTAACCCCAGTTCTGCATGGTACTGTCTGTAACCCTTCAGAAGAGAGCCTCCTGCCCCAGCACGCCCCTCTCCCCACATGGTCATGACCCCTCCAGGGGTGTCTGTCTGTGCCCCTCCTGCCCAGGCAGTGTCAGGAGGACTGCATCAGCCCTGTCAGCCGCTTGCCCGTCAAAGACTTTCCCTGGAAGATGGAAACAAACCTTAGTGGCTGGGTTTCTGAAAAACCATGCAGTCTGTGTACATTGCTGTGCCAAGAAAGTACTTAGACAAGCTATCCCTGCCAACATGTTGAGCACTTACCTGTCCTTTTCAGATGTTTTTAAAAGAAATGCAAGTAAAAGACCTCTGTACTCCTAGCCTTCACAATCATTTTGACCTTGAAAAAGGTCTTCGTTGGACCGCGTGCCTGTGTCACAGCCCTAGTTTCTGGTAACTTACCACACTGCGGGTGAACTTCTCCAGGGAGGTACGACGGCCCTGCTCACTCTCTGTCTGTGACTAGAGGCAGGGTGGTGTGGAGGTTGGGTGGGGGTGAGAAACGGTGAGAGACACGGGGAGGGGAGGAGATGAGGGAAGGTTAGAAGCGTTTCAAGGCAGAACACATTTTAGGCCATGAAGCCAGAAGCAGTGGCTGTGGTAGAGAAGCTAGGGACCAGGCCAGCAGGGGGGAGTGCCTTTTCAGGGGACTAATAACACAGGGATGCTGCTCACCAAGAGAAGATGATGCTTTGATCTGCTGTGGTGCTGATCATCCTAGTACACAGTATAACAGCACTTGCTTTATTTTCTGTTTTAGAGAGCCATGATTGTATGTATAAATCTGAAGGAGTCAAAGAATATAATAAGTGACAAAACTAATCAAGCAAAGGTAAGCTAATGTCTCAGTTTAGATGTAAATGGAGATATAGTATCTGTAGAAAGTCTAGATTTTATTATAAATGTATCCTCTTCCAAAAAAGGATGGAGTGCTTTCAAACATATTTAGTAAATGCACAATATCCCAGGTGGAGGGTGCGACTGATTAGGGTTAGTTATAGTAGAGCTCACCGGCTTCTTTCTGGCTAGCAGGAGGTCCTGATAGATGTTAGATCTCAGGAAGCGTGCATAGCTGTCACTTTTCATCAACTTGAAGATGTGCTCCTGGAGAAGAGGGAAGAGGTGGTGGTGATGAGGGGTGTGGGGGGGGGGGGAGAGAGAAAGACAGGGAGAGTTGAGATTATGTAAGAAGGCACGGGGGAGCTGAATGTTAACCATGCGTGCTAACATGGAGGGACTAAGGGAGGGAGGGAGAGGTACGAAGGGTGGGAGGGAGGAGTCTCCCGAGACAGGGCTGAGTGAACACAGAGCCATCCACGCTAATGCACCATCAGGCAGTCACCATCAAACAAAGCTAATACAGTTTGAACCTAAGGAATCTAGGATGAATGCATGGGCTATTCATAGGCATTACTCGGCCCATTAGGCCCTGGCTAACCTAACATAGCAGGCCTAAAAAGACAACTGAGCTGAGTTTCCACATCCGTTTTTCAGAGGAAAAGGAAGCTAGGTTGAATTAACTGTATCCCTGAAAACCGAATGCATTCGGTTGCTTGCAACTACGCTAAGGGTGGGCCCTGGCAACCACAGATTCTTCACCGCTATTCACTCACTTCCTTCACACTCCATCTATCCATCCACACCCCTCTCAGCCACTAATGTGCAGGGGGTTTACTGTATGTGCAGTAGTAGCAGCAGTATTGACTGTGTGTGTGGGCGTGCGTGCATATGCGTTTGTGTGCATAGGGGTGGTTGTGATACATACCTGTGCGTCCTCATAGCTGTATCGTCCAGGGTCTTGGAGGTTATGGCTGGTGCGCTCATAGCTGTGGGAGTCCAAGTTGATGGAGCTGGGCGCTCCCTCTGCCAGGAACTCCTGCCAGATCTCCTGGGCCCTGGTTGCCACGCTCTCCAGGGGCCTCCGCTTCAGGTCCTGCACTGCCAACCAGAACCTAGCCAAGGGGCACAGGGAGTGCACAGCCAATAGAGATCAGTGTCTGCAGCATTCACTTCCCATTATTTTCTGCCAGGAGAGGAGAGCTCCCCCCTGTGGACATTCAGTGCAGTCATTCCCTTAATCTCATTACCGCTACTCAAAAGTCTCTCTATCTAATGGCCTGGGGAATTGAAATGGATGTGAAACAGTAGAATGAAAGAGGATAGTGACTGTGTATCACTGTGAGCTGTCCCTGTAAGGCTCTATCTCTCACCGGAGGTTCTCTGAACTGAACTCCGACTCCAGGAACTTGAGGAACGCTTCCTGCCCTGCTGGGTCCTTTAGGGCCTCCTCCAGAGAGAAGCCCCACTTCTTCACACGGTGCTGGCTGGGGTCCCGGCTGCTCACAGGGAAGAACGGAGAGAGACATCCATGATGCCTTTCAGACTTAAAACAGACCTGGTTAACTGTACATGATCTTCCCACAATACATACACTACCGGTCGAAAGTTTTAGAACACATTCAAGGGTTTTTCTTTATTTGGACTATTTTCTACATTGTCGAATAATAGTGGAGACATCAAGACTATGAAATAACACATATGGAATCATAAAGTAACCCAAAAATATATTTTAGATTTTACATTCTTCACATAGACACCCTTTCCTTTAATGACAGCTTTGCACACTCTTGGCATTCTTTCAACGAGCTTCACCTGGAATGCTTTCCCAACAGTCTTGAAGGGGTTCCACATATGCTGAGCACTTGTTGGCTGCTTTTCCATTACTCTGCAGTCCAACTCATCCCAAACCATCTCAAATTGGTTGAGGTTGGGGGATTGTGGAGGCCAGGTCATCTGATGCAGCACTCCATCACTCTCCTTCTTGGTAAAATAGCCCTTACATAGCCTGGAGGTGTGTTGGATCATTGTCCTGTTGAAAAACAAATGATAGTCCCACTAAGCCCAAACCAGATGGGATGGCATCTTGCTTCTCCTCCATGTTTTACGGTGGGAAATACACATGCAGATATTATCCGTTCACCCAAACCACATCTCACAAAGACATGGTGGTTGGAACCAAAAATCTCCAATTTGGACTCCAGACCAAAGGACACATTTCCACCGGTCGAATGTCCATTGCTTGTGTTTCTTGGCCCAAGCATGTCTCTTCTTCTTGTTGGTGTCCTCTAGTAGTGGTTTCTTTGCAGTAATTTGAATTTACACAGTCTCCTCTGAACAGTTGATGTTGAGATGTGTCTGTTAATTGAAGACTGTGAAGCAATTATTTGGGCTGCAGTTTGCATCATAGTTTCATCATAGCACTTGATGGTTTCTGTGGATGCAATTGAAGAAACTTTAAAAGTTCTTGAAATTGTTCATATTGACTGACCATGTCGTAAAGTAATGATGAACTGTAATTTCTCTTTGCTTATTTCAGCTGTTCTTGCCATAATAATATAGGGCTACCTTCTGTACCCACAAATGAACTTTTAAGAAGGCAACCTGTTAATTGAAATGTATTCCAGGTGACTACCTCATGAAACTGGTTGAGAGAATGCCAAGTGTGTGCAAAGCTGTCATCAAGGCAAAGGGTGGCTATTTGAAGAATCTCAAATCTAAAATATATTTAGATTTGTTTAACACGTTTTTGGTTACTACTATGTGTTATTTCATAGTTTTGATGTCTTCACTATTATTCTAAAAAAAATAGTAAAAATAAAGAAAAACCCTTGAATGAGTAGGTGTTCTAAATCTTCTGACCGGTAGTGTGCATTACATTGTGGTTGTGGATGCTGTTGAAAGTGTTGATTGCATAGGGAAAGAAAGAGGAGCTAGCCATTGGGCTATCATGTCATTTCAGCCAGCACCTGACAGCACCAACCCTCTCTCTGCCTGACCTCACCAGTCATTTGAAGACTGATTGTGTTGACTAGTGATGTCTGTGCATGGTGTCCATGGTGCCTATAGCCTCACGCTGCCTCCCCAGTGAGCCCACCTAGCCTCCAGGTCCCAGAAGGTCATGTCATCGCTGATCCAGGGGTTGGACGGTTCAACGGTTGACGCCAAAGGATCGTAGACCATGAACTGTTCCGTGTAGCCCATGAGGCTGTCTGCTACTTTGGACATTTTCATACAGTGTCTGTCCAGCTGGATGTTCAAGAAGGAAATCTGAGGGAGAAAATCATTAACGATGGCGGAATACGATGGTACCCGCATTACTCAGAAGTGAGCTGGAGTTATGAATGAGACAGACAGACAGCAGGAGATAATGGATAATGCCGGTGATAGTAATGACCTGTCAGGAGCATCACAGTGTGTTACCTCCTTCTGCACGTCCTCTCTGGTGGGCTTCCTGACCGGCTGGGACGGGAGGGACTGGTGGACTGGACTCTGAGTCTGGGTGTCGTCTGTTACCCCATACACCGACTGGACAGCGACAGAATGGATATACATGTCTGTTATTGCTTATACGCTCACCCTCAACACAGGCACGTGCCGCACAGAACATATAAAAACATACACAAACAGAGAGACCACTCACCACTAAAAGCCTTATTCCTTACCTTTTTCACCCTCTGTGGATTCTTCTCTCTACGGCACTTGCGAATGTCCATCTCTGTGGTATTTACACAGCCTGGCTGTAAGAGAGTTAGTTTCTAGGTCAGATTATAGTGGGTCACCAGGCAGTATCCTGCCCTAGCCTGGAGGCTAGACTTCATTCAACATTACAACCACAGAGGAGTTGGATAATACAGAACCCTGTCTAATTCAGGCTAACCCAGGCCACACTATACAACTAGACTGATAGAACCCTTTATTGTTCTAACAGTAGAGCCCTATGGGACTTTCACTGTAACACTCCCTGTCCTCTCATCACATCCTCTCTCCAGCCCTCCCTCAGTCCCCAGAAACACTACCTCCCCTCAGCCCTCAGCTCACCACAGGGCGATGGACGTCCCAGAATGCCCTCTCTTGGCTGTCCAATATCTTCCTCTCAACCTTGTCCTTCTTCCTGTCGATCCTGAGGGTAGACGACAGAGGACAGAGACAGGTAAATACTGAGGGTAGGGGACAGAGGACAGAGACAGGTATATACTGAGGGTAGGGGACAGAGCCAGGTTGATACTGAGGGTAGACGACTGAGGACAGACACAGGTAAATACTGAGGGTAGGGGACGACAGAGGACAGAGACAGGTAAATACTGAGGGTAGGGGACAGAGGACAGAGCCAGGTTGATACTGAGGTTAGGGGACAGAGCCAGGTTGATACTGAGGGTAGACGACTGAGGACAGACACAGGTAAATACTGAGGGTAGGGGACAGAGGACAGAGACAGGTATATACTGAGGGTAGGGGACAGAGACAGGTAAATACTGAGGGTAGGGGACAGAGGACAGAGACAGGTAAATACTGAGGGTAGGGGACAGAGCCAGGTTGATACTGAGGGTAGACGACTGAGGACAGACACAGGTAAATACTGAGGGTAGGGGACAGAGGACAGAGACAGGTTGATACTGAGGGTAGGGGACAGAGGACAGCCAGGTTGATACTCAGGGTAGACGACAGAGGACAGACACAGGTTGATACTGAGGGTAGGGGACAGAGGACAGACACAGGTTGATACTGAAGGTAGGGGACAGAGGACAGAGACAGGTTGATACTGAGGGTAGACGACAGAGAACAGTGACAGGTTGATACTGAGGGTAGACGACAGAGACAGGTAAATACTGAGGGTAGGGGACAGAGGACAGAGACAGGTAAATACTGAGGGTAGGGGATAGAGGACAGAGACAGGTTGATACTGAGGGTAGGGGACAGAGGACAGAGACAGGTTGATACTGAGGGTAGGGGACAGAGGACAGCCAGGTTGATACTGAGGGTAGGGGACAGAGGACAGCCAGGTTGATACTGAGGGTAGGGGACAGAGGACAGAGCCAGGTTGATACTGAGGGTAGGGGACAGAGGACAGAGCCAGGTAAATACTGAGGGTAGGGGACAGATGGACAGAGCCAGGTTGATACTGAGGGTAGGGGACAGAGGACAGCCAGGTTGATACTGAGGGTATGGGACAGAGGACAGCCAGGTTGATACTGAGGGTAGGGGACAGAGGACAGAGACAGGTAAATACTGAGGGTAGGGGACAGAGGACAGAGACAGGTAAATACTGAGGGTAGGGGACAGAGGACAGAGACAGGTTGATACTGAGGGTAGGGGACAGAGGACAGAGCCAGGTTGATACTCAGAGTAGATGACAGAGCCAGGTAAATACTGAGGGTAGACGACAGAGGACAGAGACAGGTAAATACTGAGGGTAGGGGACAGAGGACAGAGCCAGGTTGATACTGAGGGTAGACGACAGAGGACAGAGACAGGTAAATACTGAGGGTAGACGACAGAGGACAGAGACAGGTAAATACTGAGGGTAAGGGACAGAGGACAGAGACAGGTAAATACTGAGGGTAGGGGACAGAGGACAGAGACAGGTTGATACTGAGGGTAGGGGACAGAGGACAGAGCCAGGTTGATACTGAGGGTAGACGACAGAGCCAGGTTGATACTGAGGGTAGACGACAGAGGACAGAGACCGGTTGATACTGAGGGTAGGGGACAGAGGACAGAGCCAGGTTGACACTGAGGGTAGACGACAGAGCCAGGTTGATACTGAGGGTAGGGGACAGAGGACAGAGCCAGGTTGATACTGAGGGTAGGGGACAGAAGACAGAGCCAGGTTGACACTGAGGGTAGACGACAGAGCCAGGTTGATGCTGAGGGTAGACGACAGAGGACAGAGACCGGTTGATACTCAGGGTAGACGACAGAGGACAGAGCCAGGTTGATACTGAGGGTAGGGGACAGAGGACAGAGCCAGGTTGATACTGAGGGTAGACGACTGAGGACAGACACAGGTAAATACTGAGGGTAGGGGACAGAGGACAGAGACAGGTAAATACTGAGGGTAGACGACAGAGGACAGAGCCAGGTTGATACTGAGGGTAGGGGACAGAGGACAGACACAGGTAAATACTGAGGGTAGGGGACAGAGGACAGAGCCAGGTTGATACTGAGGGTAGACGACAGAGGACAGAGCCAGGTTGATACTGAGGGTAGGGGACAGAGGACAGACACAGGTAAATACTGAGGGTAGGGGACAGAGGACAGAGACAGGTAAATACTGAGGGTAGGGGACAGAGGACAGAGACAGGTAAATAGTGAAGGTAGGGGAGAGATGACAGAGACAGGTTGATACTGAGGGTAGACGACAGAGGACAGAGACAGGTAAATACTGAGGGTAGACGACCGAGCACAGAGCCAGGTTGATACTAAGTACACAGATAGATGTGTCACTCTTATTTAGAGACCCGAGGAGGGTAAAAGCTCGAAGTGTAGGTCACAACCTGTCTCGTTGCTTCATCAAGCAATCTGTGGTATGGCCGCTGGTAAGGTACAACGCTTACATAACTGACATTTTCTGATAAGTGCTTGGTGGCCTATTTCTCTCTGAATTTAGCAGAGCTTAATGTATAATCTCTTACCTCTACCTAACAACAGTAAATACTTAGTGCTCAGACTATAATAATTTGAAAGGTTCATCGTGACCTTTTTTAATTTCCTGATATCGTGTTGAATAGACTGCGTCTCATCTGCGCTGTGTTGACAAATGTCAACCAGCAGATGGAGGCGTAATAGAAGGAACATTGATAAAAGACAAAGATTAAAAGGTCACCTCGAAAGTAACCCAGGGGTATGCATCTGACTCTCTATAGTCATCTGCATCAGTGAATGAGACATACGGAGTACACTGACATATGGCACAATAGACAACGTATTAAAACCACAATACGTTGTCTATGTTCTTTTGCCCAGTTTACTGTCCACTCACTTGACCTGTGCCTCAGCTTGCATGAAGATGAACTCCCACTTCCTGGCGAAGGCCCTCTGCAGTCGAGCCAGGTTCTCCTGTAAGATCCCCCAATCATAGAGGCATGAGGGGTGAGAGTAAACCAGTGAAGGTTCTTGGGTAATTACATTGCTATAATGCATAACTCTCTTACTGCATAACGCTAGCCATCTCAGCTTAATCAGCAAGTAATATCACGGCTGTTGTAATTTGCACGTAATAATGCCATCTGCTCGGCACATGAGCAATGCAAACATCTGTTGTACCTGCACATATTCACTGAAAATACCTATTTTTTTAATGTGGGGAAAACAACACTCTGACCCGACCACCAAACCTATAGAGCATGAAATAGACTAGAGCTCAGGGGCATGGCATGTGATCTGAGAGAAGCTGTAGTTGTGTAGATGATAGCTTGGTTTAACAGGTCTGTAGTGTATAGATAGTGTACTGACGACGGTTCCAGTAGGGTGAATAAGGGCACTCACAGCCTCGTAGTCAGCTAGCTCCAGCCTGGCCTTGTTCTGCATGGTGCGCTTGCACAGGTAGATGGCTGCAGAGGAGAGAAGTAGTCAGTTACTAGCTGTTTCTTGACGGACCTTTTTGTGACGTTGCCAAACAAATGCCACAGATGATGCATCAACATTTGTGTGAGTGTAGTTTATCTCTTGTAAACGAATGCCCACCCATTCAGTTTCCACCTGAGTAAATCTCTACTGATCAGAGTGTTGTGAGCAATATTTAATGAAACCGTTGGCATCTTTTGTCATTTACACTATCAGGCTGGAGAAATGTCATGCGAACATGAAAGCCTGGAGATTTACTATATATATGTTTATTTATTTAACTAGGTAAGTCAGTTAAGAACAGACTCTTATTGACAATGACTGCCTGCTTTGTTCAGGTGCAGAACAACAGATTTTTATCTTGTCAGCTCCAGTATTCGATCTAGCACTCTTCCGGTTACTAGTCCAATGCTCTAACCACTAGGCTACCTGCCGCCCCATGGGTCACCAGGGGCGGCGGGTAGCCTAGTGACAAAATAACGCCCCTATACCCTGGATGGCTAATCTAGCGCTGCAAGCTTAGGGGTGAGATGAGATCCTCCTGGACAGATAGTGGGATGCATTACAGAGTGGGCCACTCAATCAATAAGGGGTGTGAGACAACAGATCCATAGTCTGTGTTTACACTGTAGGCAGGAGGATATGACACAGTCTGGGCCAGACACTCTGCACTGAGCAGGATTATAGGCTAGGCTGGCAAGGAGGGGGGGCATCAGGGGGAAAAATGAGTTTATGCACAGATAATTAAATGTCAGAGGCAATATTTAGACACATTTTGATCCGAGTTAAGTAATATTTTTGAAATTCCACCCCTTGGGAACCCAAACTATCTTACCATAGTCTGTGTTTTCAGGTTCCCAACAATTAGAGGGCCAGAAGTATGGAGCCTGAGGAGAAAAGTGGAGACATCATAAAACTATTCATCATCTTAAGAACATTTAAACATCCAAGCATCTGCCCTCTCTATAGATTTTCTAATGTTGATGCAGACAATTTCCCCCACACTGTCTCTTGCAGCAGTGTTTGAAGTTTCTCTCAGCTAGCATTGCTTTTTATGTGGATCTGAATGTCAAATAAGGAGGTTTTAAACATATTTCGGAGGTTCTTTTGAAGGCTTGAATATGCATGTTGTGTCCAGTCCACCCTGGCTCATAGGCCTGACTTCTGTTGAGACGAAGATGCTGGAGAAAATACAAAACCATCCAAACTCTCTGTTTCTGCCTTTTCCTCTCTAAGAACATTAACAAGTTAAAAGAGGATGAGTGACCTGGTGATCAATTACCTTCTTGTGCTCTGCATAACTATCTAGGGAAGAACCATATCTATATTCTCCATTCATATTTCATCAACTATTGCAATTGATATTTCAGATTCACAGTTCATTCCATAGTGCATAAATAAATGATTTCTCAGATCTATCGTGCATTCTTAATGATGAGCGGAATTAGAACACAGAGACGTTCCACGACATGATATTTAATCTCCAATATCACTCATAATTAGTTTCAGAACAAAAGGAAATCGAGATGAATGAGATCTGAATATGTGTCAGAATCGACACATCTAACATACAGGTTAAAAACTTCTTAGGGCTGCAACCCCGTTAAAGGGAATGATATGACAACAGCCAGTGAAAGTGCAGAGCGCCAAATTCAAACAACAGAAATCTCATAATTAACATTCCTCAAACATACATGTATCTTATAACATTTTAAAGGTGATCTTGTTGTTAATCCCACCAAAGTGTCCAATTTCAAATAGGCTTTACAGCAAACGATTATGTTAGGTCACTGCCAAGTCACAGAAAAATTCAGCCATTTTTCCAGCCAAAGAGAGGAGTCACAAAAAGCACAAATAGAGATAAAATGAATCACTAACCTTTGATGATCTTCATCAGATGACACTCATAGGACTTCATGTTACACAATACATATATGTTTTGTTCGATAAAGTGCATATTAATATGAAACAATCTCAGTATACATTGACGCGTTACGTTCACTATTACAAAAACATCTGGTGATATTGCAGAGAGCCACATAATTTTACAGAAATACTCATCATAAATGTTGATGAAAACACAATTGTTAGACATCTAAATATACATACATTTCTCCTTAATGCAACCGCTGTGTCAGATTTCAAAATCATTTTATGGAAAAAGCAAACCACGCAATAATCTGAGTACAGTTTTCAGACAACAAAAGCAGCCAAAAAGATATCCTCTATATTGGGTAGTCAACAGAAGTCAGAAATAGCATTATAAATATTCCGCCTACCTTTGATGATCTTCATCAGAATGCACTCCCAGGAATCCCAGTTCCACATTAAATGTTTGATTTAGTTCGATAATGTCCATCATTTATGTCCAAATAGCTACTTTTGTTAGCACGTTTGGTAAACAAATCAAAAGTCATGAAGCGCGTTCCCTAGTTGCAGACGCAATGTCAAAAAGTTCCGTTACTGTCTGTAGAAACTTGTCAAACTAAGTATAGAATCAATCTTTAGGATGTTTTTTACATAAAACGTCAATAATGTTCCAACCGGAGAATTCCTATGTCTGTAGAAAAGCAATAGAACGAGAGCTAACTCTCTCGTGACCGCGCCTCAGAGCCTGTGACACTCTGCCAGACCCCTGGCTCAAACAGCCCTTATGAGCCCCCACTTCACAGCAGAATCCTCAAACAAGTTTCTAAAGACGATTGACATCTAGTGGAAGCCTTAGAAAGTGCAACATAACTAATATCCCACTGTGTATTCAATAGGGGGTGGGTTGAAAATCGACCAACCTCAGATTTCCCACTTCCTGTTTGGATTTCTTCTCAGGTTTTTGCCTGCCATATGAGTTCTGTTATACTCACAGACATCATTCAAACCGTTTTATAGACTTCAAAGTGTTTTCTATCCAATACTAATAATATGTATATATTAGCAACTGGGACTGAGGAGCAGGCTGTGTACTCTGGGCACCTTTCATCCAAGCTACTCAATACTGCCCCTGCAGCCATAAGAAGTTATTAACGTATACTTTGCTGCTGAATGAAGATTGATAGATAAACAGAGATTCATCTACTCTGTCTATTACCAAACTGCTTCAACAACATTTTATGACGTGAGTCTGCTTGCCCTGAAACATCACAGATTTGTCTCAAAGCACAGCAGGAAGTTGTCATTAAAAGTGGGGCTTCCAAAAAGACACAGCAGCTATTTATAGCATAGTGTACCCACACAGCCTCTGTGACTCCTCAGTGCCGGCACAGACACATAAAATATATTCAACAGGTCATGCAGGTCCTCTTTTAAATGGCAATGATGACGCTCGCTTGTTGCACCATGACATAGCATCAGAGAAAGGGTATTTTTAGTTCCATTGAATATGGGTGACACACACGCACACATCCCCTTCCAGACAAAAAGGACATAATGTGTTTTAATCTGAGGAAAAGAAGTGTGGCTAAATGGACTCTCCTGTAGATTGGGGGGGAGGACTGGGATGGGAGGGTGACACAGGACAAGTGCTGAGGAAGAGAGGAGTGCCAGCCCAATGCTTCCCAAAGAGAGCTGCCCCCAGCTGGGATTAGCCTGCTAATCAGTCAGCCATAGTGACTCATTCTTCTGGAGCCTTTTAGGAGGACCAGGAACCATTCAGCCTCCACTACACTGTAACATACTGTACTATATGTCATGACGCACGGACCTGACAGTACATTAGATTACCTCGATGACGGAACAGCAATGCCAGTGTAGCGACGTGTCGTTTTAATGTCTTGTGTTGAACATTGTGGAACATCCTTTTTCTGTCTGTCTATAATGCTGAACTTTTATGGGCTACTGATTTCCTC
This sequence comes from Oncorhynchus gorbuscha, assembly GCF_021184085.1. Lineage (NCBI taxonomy): Eukaryota > Metazoa > Chordata > Actinopteri > Salmoniformes > Salmonidae > Oncorhynchus > Oncorhynchus gorbuscha. Next base: position 69,510,474 of record NC_060182.1, on the reverse strand, counting down.
CAAGCTCTTAATTCAAGTCAAAGGGCATTGCCCCATGTGGTGCTGCAGGTAGCCTACTGGTTAGAGCGTTGGGCCAGTAACTGAAAGGTTGCTAGATCGAATCCCTGAGCTGACAAGGTAAAAATCTGTTGTTCTGCCCCTGAGCAAGGCAGGTAACCCACTGTTCACAAGGGTGCCGAAGACATGGATGTCAATTAAGGCAGCCCCTTGCACCTCTTTGATTTAGAGGGGTTGGCTTGAATGCAGAAGACACATTTCAGTTGAACACATTCAGTTGGACAACTAGGTTTCTCTTTCCTAAAGCAAGTGAAATTGATAATAACCAAAAGTAAAAAATAAACATTACACTCAGAAACATTTCAAAGGAATGGAGACATTTAAAATGTCATACTATGGCTATTCTCTCTCTCTCAATTCAATCTTTCTCTCTTTACAATAAAAGTGGCCCTTCACACCTAGGTGCCACACCATGTGACCTCATGGGACTAGAAAAAGCACTACCCCCCCCCCTCTCTCTCATAGCCCTTATCCTCTTATCCCGCTGGACCTCTCAAACCTCAGGAGGCTGAAGAAATGTGGCTTGTCACCAAAAGCACTCACAAACCTTTACAGATGCACAATCGAGAGCATCCTGTCGGGTTGTATCACCGCCTGGTACGGCAACTGCTCCGCCCACAACCGTAAGGCTTTTCAGAGGGTAGTGAGGTCTGCACAACGCATCACCGGGGCCAAACTACCTGCCTTCCAGGACACCTACACCACCTGATGTCACAGAAAGGCCATAAAGATCATCAAGGACAAGGACAACAACCACAATCACCTGAGCCACTGCCTGTTCACCCCGCTGTCATTCAGAAGGAGAGGTCAGTAAAGGTGCATCAAAGCAGGGACCGAGAGACTGAAAAACAGCTTCTATCTCAAGGCCATCAGACTGTTAAACAGCCATCACTAACATTGAGTGGCTGCGGCCAACATACTGACTCAACTCCAGCCACTTTAATAATGGAAAAATTGATGTAAAAAATGTATCACTAGCCACTTTAAACAATGCCACTTAATATAATGTTTACATACCCTACATTATTCATCTCATATGTATATACTGTACTCGATACCCTCTACTGCATCTTGCCATCTTTATGTAATACATGTATCACTAGCCACTTTAAACTATGCAACTTTGTTTATATACCCTACATTACTCATCTCATATGTATATACTGTACTCGATACCATCTACTGCATCTTGCCTATGCCGTTCTGTACCATCACTCATTTTATTTTGTATTTTCATTTTACCTTTATTTAACTAGGCAAGTCAGTTAAGAACAAATTCTTATTTTCAATGATGGCCTAGGAACAGCGGGTTAACTGACTGTTCAGGGGCAGAACGACAGATTTGTACCTTGTCAGCTCGGGGGTTTTAACTTGCAACCTTCCGGTTACTAGACCAACGCTCTAACCACTAGGCTACCCTGCTGGTTACTAGTCCAACGCTCTAACCACTAGGCTACCCTGCTGGTTACTGGTCCAACGCTCTAACCACTAGGCTACCCTGCTGGTTACTGGTCCAACGCTCTAACCACTAGGCTACCCTGCTGGTTACTGGTCCAACGCTCTAACCACTAGGCTACCCTGCTGGTTACTAGTCCAACGCTCTAACCACTAGGCTACCCTGCTGGTTACTGGTCCAACTCTCTAACCACTAGGCTACCCTGCTGGTTACTGGTCCAACTCTCTAACCACTAAGCTACCCTGCTGGTTACTGGTCCAACGCTCTAACCACTAGGCTACCCTGCTGGTTACTAGTCCAACGCTCTAACCACTAGGCTACCCTGCTGGTTACTGGTCCAACTCTCTAACCACTAGGCTACCCTGCTGGTTACTGGTCCAACTCTCTAACCACTAAGCTACCCTGCTGGTTACTGGTCCAACGCTCTAACCACTAGGCTACCCTGCTGGTTACTAGTCCAACACTCTAACCACTAGGCTACCCTGCTGGTTACTAGTCCAGCGCTCTAACCACTAGGCTACCCTGCTGGTTACTAGTCCAACGCTCTAACCACTAGGCTACCCTGCTGGTTACTGGTCCAACTCTCTAACCACTAGGCTACCCTGCTGGTTACTGGTCCAACGCTCTAACCACTAGGCTACCCTGCTGGTTACTAGTCCAACACTCTAACCACTAGGCTACCCTGCTGGTTACTAGTCCAACCCTCTAACCACTAGGCTACCTGCTGGTTACTAGTCCAACGCTCTAACCACTAGGCTACCCTGCTGGTTACTAGTGCAACGCTCTAACCACTAGGTTACCTGCTGGTTCCTAGTCCAACGCTCTAACCACTAGGTTACCTGCTGGTTCCTAGTCCAACACTCTAACCACTAGGTTACCTGCTGGTTCCTAGTCCAACGCTCTAACCACTAGGTTATCTGCTGGTTCCTAGTCCAACGCTCTAACCACTAGGCTACCCTGCTGGTTCCTAGTCCAACGCTCTAACCACTAGGTTACCTGCTGGTTCCTAGTCCAACGCTCTAACCACTAGGTTACCTGCTGGTTCCTAGTCCAACGCTCTAACCACTAGGCTACCCTGCTGGTTCCTAGTCCAACACTCTAACCACTAGGCTACCCTGCCGCCTCATTCATATATTTGTATGTACATATTCTTCTTTACACTTGTGTGTATAAGGTAGCAGTTGTGGAATTGTTAGGTTAGATTACTCGTTGGTTATTACTGCTTTGTCGGAACTAGAAGCACAAGCATTTTGCTACACTCGCATTAACATCTGCTAACCATGTGTATGTGACAAATAAAATAGGATTTGATTTGATTTGATTTTGAGGAGGGAGAAGGACCTCCATCTCCAGCAGGCTGACCACAGGGCCTGGACCTTTGCTTTTAATGGAAAGAACTGGTGAACTGATAAGTTAGGGGAAATACATTTTAGGGAATAGTACCTGTAATCCAGTACAGAAATTGGGACGGAAGAACCCATGCACTAATCAGTCTTAGAAGGAGGCTTAGTCCTTAAAGAGCTAGTGTAGCCTGAATGGTGCATTTAAGCTAAACTTCTTCAAGGAAAGGAAGAGCCAGCTGACAGAGTAACCAGGGACACAACCCAAACGAGCAGTCCATGAGGGACCATCCAAACTCAGCAGAAACGAGCAAGAAACCACCACCAAGGAGCGGGTTGAGAGTTTCAAGATCCTCTGTGTCCACATCACCAACAGACTATCATGGTCCAAACACACCAAGACAATCGTGAATAGGGCACAACAACACCTTTCCCCATCAGGACACTGAAAAGATTTGGCATGGGTCCCCAGATCATCAAAGTGTTATACAGCTGCACCATCGAGAGCATCCTGACCGGTTGCATCCCCGCCTGGTATAGAAACTGCTCGGCATCTGACCGTAAGGCGCTACAGAAGGTAGTGCGTACAGCCCAATAAATCACTAGGGCCAAACTTCCTGCCATCCAGGACCTATGTACTAGGCAGTGTCAGAGTAAGGCCCAAAAAATGGTCAAAGTCTCCAGTCACCAGTCATAGACTGTTCTCTCTGTTACCACACGGCAAGCGGTACCTGAGCGCCAAGTCTATGTACAAAGGGCTCCTTAATTAACAGCTTCTACCCCCAAGACTGCTGAACAATTAATCAAATGGCCACCCGGACTATTTACATAGTAATACGTGTACACACTACCCTACACCAGATCTGCAACACTGTACATTGTGCCTCTCCAATTGGTATAATCTATTATAGCAATATTTATATCTATATTTATTACATAGTGATAATACTCAACCATATCTCAAGTGATTTAACCACAGGTTAAGGAAGTAAATTATGGCAGTGAGAGGAGACTGATTAGGCAAACATTTCCAAAGCGGTGCGTCCAGACTGATTAAAACGCTTGACCTGTATAGTGAGGATCAGACTACTAGAGGAATCTCTCACATCAGTGGCTCTGTTAGAACATATTCTCCCCTGGTTATTTCTGATTTAGAGCGTAAAGTGACCAGCCACAAGGTAATGAGGCTACTGTTCTGTTCTGGACAGTTCACAAGGATCATTTATCCACTCCTTTGCCTTCATGTGATAATGGTCATGACACATGTTATGGTTGGTGGTTTGGACAGTAAATCCAGTTTAGGACCACTAAGGATGGTAGGTATACTGGTGCCTGAAAATATCATGGTAGCTTACCTGGAAGCGGTATAAGGTCCCATCATCTTTGAGAGTGAGGACGTGGTCGGAGATGGGGAAGAGGTAACCCTGGGCAGCAATCAGGCTCCCTAAATGGATGGCTTCAGCTGCAGGAGCGAGAACAGGATACTAATGCTGAGTAGAGAAAAATGGCTTCCCTTTTTAATGCTTGAGTAGAGGCTGAGAACAGTGGTCATCCCTGTGAAATATGGCTGTGTACGTAGCAGGCATACCTGAGTCCTCAATTGAGAGGTTTTTCACCAGCCACAGGACAATGTCTGCTCCTGGTATTCAAAAGAGAAGAATGGTTGACAGTGACATTGAAATAGCATTGTACACACAGAAAGCCTCTACACAAAAGATGCAACAGTCCTTGAACTGGTCTCCCCTTAACAATCTATTACTTTTAGCTTACAGCATAGCTACAATACTGACATAGTCGACCAATAAACCAATCAACCCTTAGTAACTTTTGGAAAAAATAGTGTTTGACCAGATAAATTGCTATTTTACAGTAAATAAATGAACAACATTCTCCAGGGCAGCTGTCCGGGCCCTTTGCTTTTTTCTATCTTTACTTATGACCTGCCACTGGCTCTGAGTAAAGCCTGTGTCTCTACTGTATGTATGCGGGTGACTCAACACTATACACGTCAGCTACTACAGCGAGTGAAATCACTGCAACACTTAACAAAGAGCTGCAGTTAGTTTCAGAGTGGCTGGCAAGAAGTAATTAGTCCTAAATATTTTAAAAACAAAAAAACATTGTATTTGGGACTAATCATTCACTAAACCCCAAACCTCTTGAGCAAGATGAGAAGACTAAACTGCTTGGAGTAACCCTGGATTGTGAACTGTTATGGTCAAAACATAGTGATGCAACTGTAGCGAAGATTGGGAGAGGTCTGTCCATAATACGTCTAAAATAAAGTGCTGCTCTGCCTTCTTAACAACAATATCAACAAGGCGGGTCCCTAGTTTTATCACACCTGGAAAATGACAACTGGCCCAGAACAGGGCAGCACGGCTGGCCCTTAAATGTGCACATAGAGTTAACATTAATAATATGCATCTTAATCTCTCATGGCTCAAAGTAGAGGACAGATTGACTTCGTCACTGCTTGTTTTTGTAAGAAGTGACATGTTGAATGAACCGAGCTGTCTGTTTAAACTACCAGCACACAGCTCAGACACCCATGCATACCCCACAAGACATGCCACCAGAGGACTCTTCACAATCCCCAAGTCCAGAACAGACAATGGGAGGCGCACAATACTACAGTACATAGAGCCATGTGCACATGGAACTCAATTCCACATCAAGTAACTCACTAAAATCAGATTTGAAAAAATATAAAAATACACCTTATGGAACAGTAGGGACAGTGAAGAGTCAAACACACAGGTACAAACACACATAACATACACACTATACACACATGTACACCTGGATTGTTATAGTAGAGTAGTGACCCGAGGACACACACTTAATGTATTGGGAAATCTGTTGCAAAATGTATTTTAGTGTTTAGAAATGCTATTATAATGTCTATTAATGCCTTACTTTTTGCTGGACCCCAGGAAGAGTAGCAGCTGCCTTGGCAGCAACTAATGGGAATCCATAATAAATACAAATACAAATGCCCTTGGCTAAGGCTGAATGTGGCATAGGTGAGCAGGTGTTTGCAGGAACAATTCAAACGGAACAATGTGATCTTGGACTAACAATAGGCAGGAAACCAGGTCTTTTGTCTAACTCCTGGACAGCAACATATTTGGCACAATGTTAGCACTTGGGAGTGAGGAGTGAGACTGAGAAAGTCAAGTGTGACACAGCAGGCCTAGGGAGACATGTGAGGGGGTGAGTCACACTCAGAGAGCATCCCCCCACCCACTCCCCACCAGCCCCATAGATACTGTTGACTCTGTTGACTCACAAGCTAACACACATACACAGCCAAAACTGTCTTACTCACTCACACTGCCCCCTTAAACCATGTCACCCAACACACAACCAGCCACACTGCATAATGACAAGGGCAGCGACATACCAGACATCACATTAGGCTTCTCTGCCAAAACATTACGGGCTGAGACTGCCTCATCTGTCCCAATCTGCAGAGGCAGCAATTCAAATGAGCCTGAAAGGTCATATTTGCTTTAATGATTCTGACTCCTTCTCTCGCTCTGCTGAGCCACACTGAGTCATCTCTCTCTCTCTCTGCCTCTCTCTCTGCCTCTCTCTCACACACACACATGCTGAACATGCAGCAACCACGCTCACACACACACACACACACACACACACACACACACACACACACACACACACACACACACACACACACACACACACACACACACACACACACACACACACACACACACACACACACACACACACACACACACACACACACACACACACACGCACACACGCACACACACATGCAGCTGGTCACCTGATACCACACTGGGGATCTTGGACAGGAAGCTCTTGACAGTTCGGATGGCCACCCCTCCTGCCTTCTCATCCTGTATCCGCATAATGACGTCTTCAATCTAACAGGGAGAGGAGAAACAACACAAGTGATCAGGGTTAGAGCACGAACTAAACTTCCACAGTTTCTCCATAAAAATAATTCATTTTCATATTCTAATCCAATGGTGATGGGGATTACTTGTTGTGTGCTGTGGCCTGCAAAAAAAGGTCTGTTTATTGAGCCCCACAGTTCCCACGGTAACAAGGCACTCCAATGGGAAGACGTTGAGGAAGTCTGTCAGAGTGTTTCCTCAGAGGCTAAGATAAACATCACTACTCAAATGCACGGCAGGCAGTGAGCTCCCCACCACATCACACATCAGCAACCTAAAATTAGGCATGGCCGCACCGTGCTCGCAACTCATTACAAAGACAGGAAACCACACTCCTCCATGCAAACATACACACACACCCTCTGGAAAACATTTCCCCTCACTCCCCTCACTCTACAGTCAGCCAATATCAGTCGCACTGACACATTATGCACACATTTATAGCTCCTTGCAGCAGAGGTTTGCGTTAAGGTGGAGAAGCTTAATAAGGGCTATGTGGTGTGAAAACCTTGGCCTGGTTGTCAGGTCAGGTATGATGTGACTAGGATTAGTGTGTAAGACCTGATCTGCCAATGTCACACCACAAGGCTCCCAAGCACCACTAGCTTGGACTCTCAGACCAGAAATTCACACCAAATGATTTGGTACACTCATTATTATCCAGAGCCCACCTCACCTTGTGCTCACTGGCCATGAAATCTTTCATTTTGTGGCAAACACACATATACACACTGACTGTGTAATATTTGATTTGGCTGCTCCCTTCACTTCCCCATCTCAGAAGGGTCATCTTTATTTATCTGCACTGTTAAATGGGAGATGGCATGGTAGTCAGGAGTCAGAAACAATGAGAAAACACTCTTTATCAGTCATTTGTATAGAGCCCTATAGGGAACAGTGATAAAGTCAAGCAATTCCCTGTTGTGTGCCATTGCCATTCCATCATGTTCATGACCCCCTTCTCTTCCTCTCCTCTCTTCCATCATTTAAACTGACACATTTGCATGTGTGAAGTCGATCCATCAGCCTCCTTAGCTTCAAAATGTCATCTCTGAGCAAGCAAGCGCACCAAGAGCCAACTGCCTCCTCTCCTCAGTGGTTGCAGCAGGTTGCAGTTGCACGGCATGCCTCAGTACTGTGTACTCACTAGGACAACTATAGAGATATGCAGCATTCTGGCCAATACAATTCATACGCCAAGGACGGTAAAGTAAGACTGCACAGCTTTTCAACAAGTGTAAACAACCAGGAGGAACAATCACAAGTAGACCCAATCAGCATGTATGTCTATGGCTATCGTCTCCTTGCCAACCAGCTAAGTGTTAAGTAGATTACGCAGACCCTCAAATTGTCCATAATATATTTAAAAAATATATAGATATATTTCACCTTTATTTAACCAGGTAGGCTAGTTGAGAACAAGTTCTCATTTGCAACTGCAACCTGGCCAAGATAAAGCAAAGCAGTTCGACACATACAACAACACAGAGTTACACATAGAATAAACAAACATACAATCAATAATACAGTAGGAAAATCTATATAAATCAAATCAAATTTATTTGTCACATGCACATGGTTAGCAGATGTTAATGCGAGTGTAGCGAAATGCTTGTGCATCTAGTTCCGACAATGCAATAATAACCAACGAGTAATCTAACCTAACAATTCCAAAACTACTACCTTATACACACAAGTGTAAAGGGATAAAGAATATGTACATAAAGATATGAATGAGTGATGGTACAGAACGGCATAGGCAAGATGCAGTAGATGGTATAGAGTACAGTATGTACATATGAGATGAGTAATGTAGGGTATGTAAACAAAGTGGCATAGTTTAAAGTGGTTAGTGATACATGTATTACATAAAGATGCAGTAGATGGTATAGAGTACAGTATATACATATACATGAGATGAATAATGTAGGGTATGTAAACATTATATTAAGTAGCATTGTTTAAAGTGGCTATAAAGTGATATATTTTACATCAATTTCCATCAATTCCCATTATTAAAGTGGCTGGAGTTGAGTCAGTGTGTTGGCAGCAGCCACTCAATGTTAGTGGTGGCTGTTTAACAGTCTGATGGCCTTGAGATAGAAGCTGTTTTTCAGTCTCTCAGTCCCTGCTTTGATGCACCTGTACTGACTTTGCCTTCTGGATGATAGCGGGGTGAACAGGCAGTGGCTCGGGTGGTTGATGTCCTTGATGATCTTTATGGCCTTTCTGTGACATCAGGTGGTGTAGGTGTCCTGGAGGGCAGGTAGTTTGCCCCCGGTGATGCTTTGTGCAGACCTCACTACCCTCTGGAGAGCCTTACGGTTGTGGGCGGAGCAGTTGCCGTACCAGGCGGAGATACAGCCCGACAGGATTCTCTCGATTGTGCATCTGTAGAAGTTTGTGAGTGCTTTTGGTGACAAGCCAAATTTCTTCAGCTTCCTGAGGTTGAAGAGGCGCTGCTGCGCCTTCTTCACGATGCTGTCTGTGTGGGTGGACCAATTCAGTTTGTCTGTGATGTGTATGCCGAGGAACTTAAAACTTACTACCATCGATGTACCATCGATGTGGATAGGGGGGGTGCTCCCTTTGCTGTTTCGTGAAGTCCACAATCATCTCCTTAGTTTTGTTGACTTTGAGTGTGAGGTTATTTTCCTGACACCACACTCCGAGGGCCCTCACATCTTCCCTGTAGGCCGTCTCGTCATTGTTGGTAATCAAGCCTACCACTGTTGTGTCATCCGTAAACTTGATGAATGAGTTGGAGGCGTGCGTGGCCACGTAGTCGTGGGTGAACAGGGAGTACAGGAGAGGGCTCAGAATGCACCCTTGTGGGGCCCCAGTGTTGAGGATCAGCGGGGTGGAGGTGTTGTTACCTACCCTCACCACCTGGGGGCGGTCCATCAGGAAGTCCAGTACCCAGTTACACAGGGCGGGGTCGAGACCCAGGGTCTCGAGCTTGATGACGAGTTTGGAGGGTACTATGGTGTTAAATGCTGAGCTGTAGTCGATGAACAGCATTCTCACATAGGTATTCCTCTTGTCCAGATGGGATAGGGCAGTGTGCAGTGTGGTTGAGATTGCATCGTCTGTGGACCTATTTGGGCGGTAAGCAAATTGGAGTGGGTCTAGGGTGTCAGGTAGGGTGGAGGGGATATGGTCCTTGACTAGTCTCTCAAAGCACTTCATGATGACGGAAGTGAGTGCTATGGGGCGGTAGTCGTTTAGCTCAGTTACCTTAGCTTTCTTGGGAACAGGAACAATGGTGGCCCTCTTGAAGCAGACTGGGATAAGGATTGATTGAATATGTCCGTAAACACACCAGCCAGCTGGTCTGCGCATGCTCTGAGGGCGCGGCTGGGGATGCTGTCTGGGCCTGTAGCCTTGCGAGGGTTAACATGTTTAAATGTTTTACTCACGTTGGCTGCAGTGAAGGAGAGTCCGCATGTTTTGGTTGCAGGCCGTGTCTGTGGCACTATATTGTCCTCAAAGCGGGCAAAAAAGTTATTTAGTCTGCCTGGGAGCAAGACATCCTGGTCCGTGACAGGGCTGGTTTTCTTTTTGTAATCCGTGATTGACTGTAGACCCTGCCACATACCTCTTGTGTCTGAGCCATTGAATTGTGACTCTACTTTGTCTCTATACTGACGCGTAGCTTGTTTGATTGCCTTGCGGAGGGAATAGCTACACTGTTTGTATTCAGTCATGTTTCCGGTCACCTTGCCCTGATTAAAAGTAGTGGTTCGTGCTTTCAGTTTCACGCAAATGCTTCCATCAATCCATGGTTTCTGGTTTGGGAATGTTTTAATCATTGCTATGGGAACGACATCTTCAATGCACGTTCCAATGAACTCGCTCACCGAATCAGCGTATTCGTCAATGTTGTTGTTGGACGCAGTGCGGAACATATCCCAGTCCACGTGATGGAAGCAGTCTTGTAGCGTGGAATCATATTGGTCGGACCAGCGTTGAACCGACCTCAGCGTGGGAGCTTCTTGTTTTAGATTCTGTCTGTAGGCAGGGAGCAACAAAATGGAGTCATGGTCAGCTTTTCCGAAAGTGCAAGTAGACAATGGACCTGATCAGACAGCTCAGAGCCTCTGCTGTTTTCTGTCCATAAGAAAACATTGGATTAGTGGAAGAGGCAGGGCAGGCCAGGAGCAAGGAAGGAGGGTGTGGTCAAGCAAGGCATCCCCCGAGGCTGAATGCCCTAAGGCTTTTAGCAGAACGGTTGTATATTAGTTTCGCCTTTTTGCTTTTCCCGACATGAGTTTGTGGTGTTTTGTTTTAAAAATAGAAGTAAAAAAATTATAATAAAAAATGTTTAAAAAATAAGGAGTCAAAAAGTCAAAAAATTAAAATAAATATAAATAAGGGATAAAAAAAACGGCATTAAAATTATAGCTCACAGCTGTGCATGGGAGAGGGGTGGGGACGCTAAAGAGTGCATTCACATATATCTACACATTTTCATACACACACATTTTTTTGTTGGTATTTTGTATTTTTGTGTTTTTTCTTCTAGGTCAGTTTCAGCATTATGGACATGGGTGTACCTGTGGTCCATTTGGCCTGTCCCAAGGCTTCCTTCCAAAAGGAGCGTCGCGGAGGTTAGAATAGCAATGATCCAAGGTTTTACCAGCCCTGGTTGCGCAATCGATATGCTGATGCAATATAGGGGGTCTTGTTTTCAGATTAACCTTGTTAAAATCCCCAGCTACAATGAATGCAGCCTCAGAATATGTGGTTTCCAGTTTGTGAAGAGTCAAATAAAGTTTGTTCAGAGCCATCGATATGTCTGCTTGGGGGGGAATATATACGGCTGTGATTATAATCGAAGAGAATTCCCTTGGTAGATAATGCGGTCCACATTTGATTGTGAGGAATTCTAAATCAGGTGAACAGAAGGACTTGAGTTCCTATATGTTGTTGTGTCCACACCACGTCTCGTTAACCATAAGGCATATGCCCCCGCCCCTCTCTTACCAGAAAGATGTTTGTTTCTGTCGGCGCGATGCGTGAAGAAACCAGCTGGCTGCACCTTTTCCGTTAGCGTCTCTCGAGTGAGCCATGTTTCCGTGAAGCAAAGAACGTTACAGTCTCTGATGTCCCTCTGGAATGCTACCCATGCTCGGATTTCATAAAGCTTGTTGTCAAGAGACTGGACATTGGCGAGAAGTGTGCTAGGGAGTGGTGCGAGATGTGCCCGTCTCCGGAGCCTGACCAGAAGACCGCTTCGTTTCCCTTTTTTATGACGTCTTTGTTTTGGGTCGCAGGATGGGATCCATTCCGTTGCTCTGGGTGAAAGGCAGAACACAGGACCTGCTTCGGGAAAGTCATATACCTCGTCGCACTGATGTTGAGTTGACGTTACAACATGTGCAAATGAGGTAGGATAAGAGAGGTAACGCAATAAATCGGCCATGGTGGCAAAGTAATTACATTATAGCAATTAAACACGGGAATTGTAGGATGTGCAGAGGATGAATGTGCAAGTTGAGATACTGGGGTGCAAAGCAGCAAGATAAATGAATTAATTCCTTTATGGGGACGAGGTAGATTGGATAAGCTATTTACAGATGAGCTATGGACAGGTGCAGTGATCTGTGAGCTGCTCTGACAGCTGGTGCTTAAAGATAGTGAGGGAGGGAAGAGTTTTCAGTTTCAGAGATTTTTGCAGTTTGTTCCAGTCATTGGCAGCAGTGAACTGGAAGGAGAGGCGGCCAAAGGAATAATTGGCTTTGGGGGTGACCAGTGCTGCTATGGTGATCAGTGAGCTGAGATAAGGCGGGGCTTTACCTAGCAGAGACTTGTAGATGACCTGGAGCCAGTGGGTTTGGCGACGAGTATGAAGCGAGGGCCAGCCAACGAGAGCATACAGGTTGCAGTCGTGGGTAGTATATGGGGCTTTGGTGACAAAACGGATGGCACTGTGATAGATTGCATCCAATTTGTTGAGTAGAGTGTTGGAGGCTATTTTGTAAATGACATTGCCGAAGTCGAGGATCGGTAGAATGGTCAGTTTTACGATGTATGTTTGGCAGCAGGAGTGAAAGATGCTTTGTTGCGAAATAGGATGCCGATTCTAGATTTAATTTTGGATTGGAGATGTTTAATGTGAGTCTGGAAGGAGAGTTTACAGTCTAAACAGACACCTAGGTATTTGTAGTGATGCTGGACGGGTGGGCAGGTTCGGGCAGCCATCGATTGAAGAGCATGCATTTAGTTTTACTTGAATTTAAGAGCAGTTGGAGGCCACGGAAGGAGAGTTGTATGGCATTGAAACTCATCTGGAGGTTAGTTAACACAGTGTCCAAAGAAGGGCCAGAGGTATACAGAATGGTGTCGTCTGCGTAGAGGTGTATCAGAAAATCACCAGCAGCAAGAGCGACATAATTGATGTATACAGAGAAGAGAGTCAGCCCGAGAATTGAACCCTGTGGCACCCCCACAGAGACTGCCAGAGGTCCAGACAACAGGCCCTCCGATTTGACACACTGGACTCTATCTGAAAAGTAGTTGGTGATCCATGCGAGGCCGTCATTTGAGAAACCAAGGCTGTTGAGTATGCCAATAAGAATGTTGTGATTGACAGAGTCGAAAGCCTTAGCCAGGTCGATGAATACAGCTGCACAGTAATGTCTCTTATCGATGGCAGTTATGATATCGTTTAGGACCTTGAGCGTGGCTAAGGTGCACCCATGACCAGCTCGGAAACCAGATTGCATAGCGGAGAAGGTAGATTCGAAATGGTCAGTAGTCTGTTTGTTAACTTGGCTTTCAAAGACCTTAGAAAGGCAGGGTAGAATAGATATAGGTCTGTAGCAGTTTGGGTCTAGAGTGTCTCCCCCTTTGAAGAAGGGGATGACCGCGGCAGCTTTCCAATCTATGGGAATCTCAGACGATACGAAAGAGAGGTTGAACAGACTAGTAAATGGGATTACAACAATTTTGGCAGATAATTTTAGAAAGAGAGGGTCCATATTGTCTAGCCTGGCTGATTTGTAGGAGTCCAGATTTTGCAGCTCCTTTAGAATATCAGCTATCTGGATTTGGAGGAAGGAGAAGTGGGGGAGGTTTGGGTGAGTTGCGGGGAGCGCAGGGCTGTTGACCAGGGTAGGGGTAGCCAGGTGGAAAGTATGGCCAGCCGTAGAAAAATGCTTATTGAAATTCTCAATTATTGTGGATTTACCGGTAGTGACAGTGTTTCCTAGCCTCAGTGTAGTGGGCAGCTGGGAGGAGGTGCTCTTATTCTCCATGGACTTTACAGTGTCCCAGAACATTTTAGAGTTTGTACTACAGGATCCACATTTCTGTTTGAAAAAGCTTGCCTTAGCTTTCCTAACTGCCTGTGTATATTGGTTCCTAACTTCCCTGAAAAGATGCATATCACGGGGATATTCAATGCTAAATCAGAACGTGTTTTTGTGCTGGTCAAGGGCAGACAGGTCTGGAGAGAACCAAGGGCTATATCTATTCCTGGTTCTACGTTTTTTGAATGGGGCATGCTTATTTAAGATGGTGAGGAAGGCACTTTTAACGAATAACCAGGGATCCTCTATTGACGGAATGAGGTCAATATCCTTCCAGGGGTCCGGAGTGAGCTTCAGGAGTATCCCAGGAGCCCTAGCCAGGAGATGGGTCTAGCATGGGCTAGCCCCAGGCTAGTTGGTGCTAGCTCCGGGATGGAAACGTTAGCCAGGAGTAGTCAACCCGGGTTGCAGTTAGCTAGCTGCGATGATCCAGATGAAAAGGTTCAGAGTTTGTGGTAGGAATCCGGGTATATGGAGAGAAAAATAGATCCGGTATGCTTTGGTTTGAAACGCGTTGTACGAACTGGCGAGAGCTTTCCGAGCTAAAGGTTAGCGGATGACCGCTAGCAGTGGTTAGCTGATTGATAGATGATAGCTGAAAGCTGGTTAGCTATCTAGCTTCAGTTGAGGTATTCCAGTTTGGAGGTAAATAGAAATACTTCAGAAAAAAACAGATCCACACCACATTGGGTGAGGCGGGTTGCCGGAGAGTATTTTGAAGTTGAGATTTAGGAAGAAATATTTAAAAGAATGCGAAGAAAAGATATACAAATATATATGGGACATGACAAGACGCCATCTTGGAAAAAAATATATATATACCTGAGCAACACATTTGAGATGCTTATGGATTTAATAATAGCCCTATAATGTTTCAGACCGAGGAGAGGAGGAGAAAGTGAGGCTAGATAATTACAATTCTCTCACCATGAGTGTCTTCATATGAATTATTAAATGAAAGCTCATCCACAGAGAATTTCTGCCTTTACACAGACTGTGCTGTTGCTGTGCTGTTGATACCTCTTCACAGACTGCTCTTAGAGAGAGAGAGAGAGAGAGAGAGAGAGAGAAAGAGAGAGAGAGAGAGAGAGAGAGAGAGAGACCACACTACATCAACTCTGTATTTTCAGAGAGAATAAACAGAGATTTTACAGTATGCTACAGTAACATTCCTGTCTTTAGCGGATGTGTTGTGAGCAGAGACATTTTAGAATGGCACAATCAGTCCAACCATATTCACTGCCTTCCTGTGTATGAATACAAACCTTGAGACAAAACAATGGGGAAAAAGCTTAGAAACCATTTCCATTTTGTACAATGCAGTGCCTCTCCACACGCCCTGAGAAAGACAGTGAAAGGATTGAGTTATTTTGTTCTTGTGTAATAATGGATCTTGAACTCCATAACAGCATTTAAAATAACTCATTATCTCCCCATAGGATGACAGTGGACACGAAGTACTTGGCAGGGGTACAGAACCTTGCCGTATCTTTTCGCTATGGAAGCTAATGGTGTTTGCAGCTTGGTGTGGAGGGCTTTGAGAGCTGAACATTCCTGCTAGCAGGCGATAACAGCACTTTACCCCTCTGCACTGAGCTCTATAAATGGCAATCGTGCGCGCACGTGAGTGTGTGTGTGTGTGTGTGCGTGCGTGCGCGTGCGTGTGCTGGACCCCGTTGTCAACTATCTCTCTTATCAGTGAGGCTACTGAGGGCCCATGCTGCTGTCAGGGGAGTGCCACCATTTCACTCAGCCAGACGCCCCGGGACGCTCCCTGACCAGCCATTACAGAGTGGAGTGTGAGGGCCCAGTGGATGTAACAGGGTCAGGCACGTGTGAGAGTGGCTGTTTGAACCTACAGAAGCCTAATGATGCTGGAATCTTATAAACACAATTTATAAACACAGAAACACCATGAGGTCTTGTTTATTACCATGTAAGCTGTGTGGTTTCGATTACCAACTAGAGTTTCTATCTCATTGAAACAGTGGTGTTTCTGTAGGGAGCTATTACTGGATATGAGAAAGAACTACATTTCCACCAACCAGGATGTGTTTAAATACCGGTCACGACAAGAGCCTTTGCTCAAATTGTGACTAATACTAACTACAGTACCTTAAATCTGTAAATGGTGCTAGACAAGCTAATAATAAGATAATAAAACCAGAAAAGTCTCCCAAATTGAGGCCTTGATAAAAAATGTATAAGGCTGTAATAGAGCATTAATGATTCAACAGCCGTCACCTCCACAGACACACTCGTCATTGACATTTATGGCTGTGAAAGTCATGATGGCCAATCGGAAAACTTTTAAGACTGTTTTCTGACCTACTTTCTGCTAAATGAGGTTCTCTGTACTGCTCAATTAACATATGAGCAGAGCCCAACAATTTGAAATATAGAATAGACTTCTGATAAGTGCATATTGGATAAGTGTAAACTCTTTCTACGTGCAGTGAGAGTTCACAGACCCAGTACATTCTTCTGACTTGCTCTGGATATCTTCATATGGATTAGTGCATGCTTTCTAACAGTCCAAAGCCATCACAATGAACTGTTTATGGAGCAAGTAACTTTTAGGCAAGAAATCAAACATACTTTTTTTCTCCTAGGACCAGCCAGGCATCACACTGTGGGAATAGCAAGCTGATATCTAGCTTGGTGCCAGCTGGTCTGGTCTGCTCTAGGGATGCAGTTGTGAATGAGGGCTGCTGGGGTAGAGAGAGTCTCCATGTACCCTCTATGGTCCAGAGGGGGGCCTGCTGCAGGTCTAATCATGAAGAGGGGGCTCCGGGTGTTAGGGAGCCTCTCCTGGATTTGTTTCACCAGGGAGAGAAACTGTGACAGCTACTGGGACAACCCTCACATGCAGCAGGACAAGCAATGACTGGAAAGGCCAAAAGTGGAGAAACCAAATCCACACATACAGTAAAGTTTACAGTCACTCACCTCCCTCCCTAGTGCTTTAGGCAGTCATTACGAAACCCATGTACCCGCTCAAGCCATTACTCTCTTTCCTGCTGACTTATCAACAATGTAGAATGTAGAATGTAGAATGTAGAATGTCTTGAAAACAGAAATGCATTAATTGATGAATGTGTATTGGAAATAGTCCCATGATAATTCTCAACAGGATACATGTCAGTTATGTGTGCGTTTTCAGTGTTTTATGACAGTATGTTCCTGTTCCCAAGCGGATCATTTTGCACCTTACTGAAGCCATTTTCCTCCACCAACATAGCTCATCCTTTTGATCACAGGAAAGCCTGGATTGTACTGCAAACACATCTAAATGAATCTTTCAGCGTGGAGAAAAAGCATAATCACTCAAATCCTGGTTTGGATTTAAGCTCCAGAAGGTGAAAATCCATATCCTACCATGTCCTTGCTGTTTCATTGTTCTGATGATAGTCTTTGGGTTGTGGTTGTTTAACTGTAAGGTTGGCACACAATGCAGGAGGAAGTTATGATCATGCACTGTAGCATAAGACGACTCATTTCAGGGGGGGCATTGGGCTTCTGAAAAAGAACCCTCAGCCATGTTTCCACAGCTAAGACTGTGACCGCTTCAACCTTGCTTCTGCAATATTCAGTATGTTGAAAATGTATTTATTCTTATAAAAATCTAATCCAGACATTGTTACAGCGACAGGCCAAACTTTTAGAAGTGAGTCTGAGTCACATACTCTGCTCAGACAGTTAATCTGTAGCACCTTCACATTGCCACAGGCAGGGCATCAGCAGTTTTCATTGTTAACTTTTCAGCCAGTAACCTCAGTGGTCATTCAACATTCTGAGCCTGCTCTGGTAAGATGGGGCAGAGGTGCAGCATACTGAAAAAGACCCAATTAGCTGCAGCTTGATCGACTGTTCAGCCTGCAGGCCTACTGGAGCCGAGGTCCACAGGAAAAGCCCAAGTGTGAATGTGTGTGTGATTCAGAACCAAGGCCTACATGGTCAAAGTGTTGATGGCAATGGGAGTTGCCTGCTTGGGCCAGTTGGAGCTCCCTTGTTAAAGAGACTAATAAGAGACTAATAATGGTGCCGGAGGAGATGGCTGACGTTTTACGGGCTCCTCACCAATTGTGCTTGTGGTTTTTCACATTATTTGTAACTTATTTTGTACATAACGTTTCTGCCACTGTCTCTTATGACCAAAAATTGTTTCTAGATATTAGGACAGTAATTCCTCACCTCGTACTGGACCAAGATTTTTTCTTTAACGAGTCGGACGCAAAGGATTTACTAAAAACACCGGACAAGGCCCAAATCCCCGTCATGAAGAAGAGACAGAGATATTGGGGAGGTAGGTCGGGTTGCCTTGTAAGGATCCGACGGCAAGTGGGTAAACCGCCTCTACCATCAGTCCTATTAGCCAACGTGATTGGATAATAAACTGGATGAGCTCCGATCAAGACTATCCTACCAACGGGACATTAAAAACTGTAATATCTTACGTTTTACTGAGTAGTGGCTGAACGACTGAACGACGAAATGGATAACATATAGCTGGCTGGGTTTTCCGTGCATCGGCAAGATAGAACAGCTGCCTCCGGTAAGACAGGGGGTAGTGGTCTGTGTCTATTTGTCAATAACAGCTGGTGCACAAAATCTAATATTAAGGAAGTCTCAAGGTTTTGCTCATCTCATGATAAGCTATAGACCACACTATTTACCAAGAGAGTTTTCATCTACATTTTTCATAGCTGTCTATTTACCACCACAAACCGATGCTGGCACTAAGAACGCACTCAACAAGCTGTATAAGGCCATAAGCAAACAAGAAAATGCTCATCCAGAGATGGCTCTCCTAGTGGCCGGGGACTTTAATGCAGGGAAACTTGAATCCGTTTGAACTCATTTCTATCAGCATGTTACAAGAGCAACCAGAAGGGGAAAAAACTATAGACCACCTTTACTCCACACACAGAGACATGAACAAAGCTCTCCCTCGCCCTCCATTTGGCAAATCTGACCATAACTCTATCCTCCTGATTCCTGCTTACAAGCAAAAACTAAAGCAGGAAGCACCAGTGACTCGCTCAATACGGAAGTGGTCAGGTGATGTAGATGCAAAGCTACCTGACTGTTTTGCTAGCACAGACTGGAATATAATAATTCAACTCCCGATCGGCGCAACGGTCTAAGGCACTGCATCTCAGTGCTAGAGGCATCACTACAGACCCTGGTTCGATCCTGGACTGTATCACAACCAGACGTGATCGTGAGTCCCGTAGAGCGGCGCACAATTGGCCCAGAGTCGTGAGGGTTTGGCCAGGGTAAGGCGTCATTGTAAATAAGAATTTGTTCATAACTTCACTAGGGTAGGGGGCACTATTTTCGTATCCGGATGAAAAGCATGCCCAAAGTAAACTGCCTGCTACTCAGGCCCAGAAGCTAGGATATGGATATAATTGGTTGATTTGGATGTAAAACATTCCAAAGTTTCCAGAACTGCTAAAATACCGTCTGTGAATATAACAGAACCGATTTGGCAGGCGAAAACCTGAGTTAGTTTTCTATTGAATGCCATTACAGTATCCATTTTTTATTTATTATTTGACCTTTACTTAACTAGGCAAGTCAGTTAAGAACAAATTCTTATTTTCAATGACAGCCTAGGAACAGTGGGTTAACTGCCTGTTCAGTGGCAGAACGACAGATTTGTACCTTGTCAGCTCGGCAGTTTGAACTTGCAACCTTCCGGTTCCTAGTCCAACTCTCTAATCACTAGGCTACCCTGCCGCCCCCATTGACTTAGGACATAAATTGCACTTCACTAGATGTCAACAGTCTTTAGAAATGGTTTCAGGCTTGTATTCTGAAAAATGAGAGAGTAAGACCACTCTGAATGAGTGGACCCTACAGTGTCCCAGAGATTTTTCATGCGCACGACCCGAGAGTCCGCCTTTCTTGTTTACCTTTTATATTGACGACGTTATTGACCGGTTGAAATATTATTGATTATTTAGGCTAAAAACAACCCGAGGCTTGATTTTAAACACAGTTTGAAATGTTTCTACGAACGTTACGGATGCTATTTGGATTTTTCGTCTGCCTGTTGTGACTGCGTTTGAGCTTGTGGATTACTGAACAAAATGCGCAAACAAAGGTGTTTTGATATAAACAGGGACTTTATCGAACAAAACAAAGTCTTGTGAGTGCAACTATATAAAGATCATCAAAGGTAAGTGACTCACCTCTGTATCCATGAAGGGCTATGAAATGCTGGTCATGGCTCAAATCAACACCATTATCCCAGAAACCCTAGACCCACTCCAATTTGTATACCACTCCAACAGATCCCCAGATGACGCGATCTCTATTGGACTCCACACTGCCTTTTCACCTGGACAAAAGGAACACCTATGTGAGAATGCTATTCATTGACTTCAACTCAGCGTTCAACACCATAGTGCCCTCAAAGCTCATTACTAAGCCAAAGACCCTGGGACTAAACACCTCTTTCTGCAACTCGATCCTGGACTTCCTGACAGGCCTCCCCCAGGTGGTAAAGGTAGGTAAAAACACGTCTGCCACGCTGATCCTCAACATGGGTCACCTCAGCGGTTTGTGTTCAGTCCCCTCCTCTACTCCCTGTTCACCCATGACTGCATGGCCAAGCACGACTCCAACACCATCATTAATTTTGCCAATGACACAACACTGGCAGTGTGGTGCCAGGACAACAACCTCTCCCTCAAAGTGATCAAGACAAAGGAGATGATCGTGAACTACAGCAAAAGGGGGGCTGAGCATGCCCCCATTCTCACTGACGGGGCTGTAGTGGAGCAGGTTGAGAGCTTCAAGTTCCTTGGTTTCCACATCACCAACAAACTACATGGTCCAAACACACCAAGACAGTCATGAAGAAGGCATGACAATGCCTATTCCCCCTCAAGAGACTGAAAAGATTTGTGTGGGTCCTCAGATCCTCAAAATTTATACAGCTACACCATCGAGAGCAACCTGACTGGTTGCATCACCACCTGGTATGGCAATTGTTTGGCCTCCGACTGCAAGGCACTACAGAAGGTAGTGCTTTCAGCCCAGTACATCACTGGGTCCAAGCTTCCTGCCATCCAGGACCTCTATATTAGGCGGTGTCAGAGGAAGGCCCTAAACATTTTCAAAGACTTCCGCCACCCTGGTCATAGACTGTTCTCTCTGCTATCGCACTTTACAGTCACTTTACCTACATGTACATATTGCCTTAATTTTATTATTATTTTCCTTATTCAACCTTTATTTAACTAGGCAAGTCAGTTAAGGATAAATGATTATTTTACAATGATGGCCTACCCCGGCCAAACCCTCCCCTAACCTGGACGATGCTGGGCCAATTGTGCACCGCACTATTGGACTCCCGATCACGGCCGGTTTGACCCAATTACCTCGACTGGTCTGTACCTGACCCCTGTATATATATTTTTTATGTAATTATTTTTTACTTTAGTTTATTTTAGTAAATACTTTCATAACACTTATTTTTCTTAAAACTGCTTGTTGGTTAAAGGCTTGTAAGTGAACATATCACTGTAAGGTCTACACCTGTTGTATTCAGCGCATGTGACAAATACAAATTGATTTGATTTCATTCGATTTAATATAGGCGTGTAGTGGGAGAATGGGAAGGAAGAGGAGGGTCTACATGGGATTTAGTTTCCATAGCAACATTCATAGAGACGAGGGGAACGGAGCAATTAAAAGTTTGTTGAATTTCTCCCTACATGGGAATAGAGCCAGATAGACTCAATTTACAATTACCGATCAGGCCTGTAGAGAGGGATAATCTAGTCAGTAGTCAGCACTTCCCTTTGAAACACAGGGATGAAGAGAAACAACACGAATACAAGAAAAACATTCTCCCATGCAATCATCTGTTGTTACAGACTCAATGTGTTGCATGAGTGCAGACAGCACGAACAAGCCTTTGAATCCCTCAGTCACAATGAATGGTTCACTTTTAGAACTAAGATTAATTTCAAGAGACACAATTATGACAGATGTACTTGAAAAGCATGAGCAATTCCAGGATAGAAACAAGTAACCCTATAATATCCTATATCAAGACCAACACAGCCAATGCTTTGGATCTCATTCACTAAAACTGCAGTCCATCTATTGAAAACAACTGCTCCGGGTGAAGGGTCATAATTTGATCCCTCCAGTCAAATGATCAAAGACTTCAAAGACACGCCTAAAAACAATGAGTGACCGAGCACTCTGATATCTCGGCCCCCGGCTCTTATTATGATAGCTAAATAGCGCACAATTTAAACACTTGCTCCCAACCCCCCCTTCCCCAAAACATGTGTAAATATTGGACTATAAATTGTGCTTTCCTGTATTATACTTATGCAAAAATGTATTCTACTGATTTACTTTATTTTCGTATTCTTATCTTTTATTATTTCTAATTGTTGTTGCATTGTCCAGAAGGCACCTGCAAGTCAGCATTTTGTTGAACGGTGTATACCATGTGTATCCTGTACATAAGACGAATACAACTTGACACTTGTATTCATGGTCTAAAAAGGCTTCTAATAGTTTGTAATTTCCACTTTAAAATGACTTGATTTGCCCTAACGTAAAATGAATCAACCTCTACAAAAAAATGTCCATTAGTTATAATCCACATACTAATTAACATTTCCTGTTGCTGCATTTCCTGTTGCTGCATTTTCCTGCTATAGAAAACGGTCTCAAATTAAGATCCTACATCTGTATTCTTCAAGGCACTTAGGCCAAACAAACACATCCTACACCATCTGCATCCTGAGTACCAGTGGGATTCCAGAGGGTCTGTAGCCTAATAAGGTCCCCTGACTTTATCCCTGCACTGTAATTGGGGAAGAAATGCTATAGTGAACCCTCATTGCATGTGGGGTAATGAACGACAACAGAAGAGTTAAAATGGAAGTTGTGGCACTGGAAGAAGAGTTGCCCTGCTGCTACTGTGTCAGGTTTGCTTGGTTAGCACTTTACAAAGTTTCTCCACTTACAACATGGTGACACAGAGAGATTTGAAAATGACTGCAAGGAAGTGATTTTTTCTTCACATTTCACCACCAACACAGTCCTTAATCTGAGCCAAAATCACAGCCAATCACTCACTTCCAAGCTGCATCCTTTCATCTGCACTCTTTCCCTCTGTGTCTGAGGCAAAGCCAAGCTACTAAAATGTCAAAGTTGTAAGACAGAGTGCTTGACAACAGGGTGGCTGTGTTGAGTGAGAGACGGATAGAACTGTTCTATTTTCAGAAGGCAAGGCAAGGCAAGCTGCACAGAGATAGATAGATTCTCTCTGTGGGCATCAGATGGATCACGGCCACCTTGTACTGATACCAATTTAGCTGCTGCAGTCAGTGAAGCCCACTCTCTCTCTCTTCATTAGCCCTGTCTGGATGAGAATAAGGGGTGAATGCTGGTTCGGAATGCGTACGCTTTGTTGTGCTGTGCTCAACATAAAAAGCAACAACTGAATTTATCTATCTGGAGTGGCTGCGAGATGAACAATGTATGTTGTTATACAAACAGGAGACAGCATACTCACAGCTGAGACAGAATCAGTTACAGATGTCACGAATATTACCGAAGGTGACTCCCCTTCTTGTTCGGGTGGCGCTCGGCGGTCATCGTTGCCGGTCTACTAGCTATCGCCGATCCGTTGTTCTGTGTTCGTTTAGTTTTGTCTAATTGGTAGCACCTGTTTCTAGTTTGGTTGTTAGGATAGGGTTATATATAGTCTGTTTAGCCCGCTTCTGTTTCGTGCGGGCTTGTTCGTCTGTTTTGTTGTTGAGTGTATTTTTGTTGGCATTTGGGTTTCACGCTGTCCGTTTATATTTCTGTTCATTTGTGTTTCCACTTTTGTACATGTTATGTTTCCGGGACATTAAAGCGTGTTGTTTTTCCCACATCTTTGCTCTCTGCGCCTGACTCCACACCTCTTCACTCATTTATCGTAACAACAGACTGTTGTTATTTTCATTGTGGTAGCTCAACATCTTTACATCCAATCCAAGTCTAATTTCTGGTCTTACTGATATACCAAATAAATGCACAGGGAGGGTTCATGAAGCTTAAGAAAACCACAGTATGCATTATTGATGTTTGACTTTGCAATGTTGACATTGAGTGCCTCAGGGTCTTTTCCTGTCTGTCACTGGGTTGTGGTGACTAGGTTAGTGGGAAGATGGTTTCCTTAGGCACTCATCTGACTCATCTACATCTACATGGACCTACTTGTTCCTTATGTGAGAGAAGGAGGAATTATATTCCTTCATTCCAGAGTACACTACTCATTGGGTGCTGGAGGGAGGACAGGACAAGCAAGGCCCATGGGCTGCAGTGTGCCATGCCAATCAAAGCGCAGAGAAGGCCATTTTTTGTGTTATTAGACAGACTCTTTAAAGTTTTTGGTTTGATGGAATTTAACTAATTTGATCAAGCTCTACTTATTACTGAAATGACTACTGACCAGTAACTGTCCTGTAAAGTAGGTATCTTCACAGCAGATACAAATGCTTGCTATGCCTTTTCTCTTGCCTGTCATTATTACTAATGCACAAAACAGTGGTGGGCTACCAGAGACAGAGGCAGCCTGAAGTCCTCCAAACAAGCCTTTTTTATGTCTGTACACAGCTGTCTAGTCAAAGTGTTATAATGAAATGACCAGAATATTGCTGATGCAATGGACATGTTGACATTCTGCACCAAGATGTATGGTCAGTGTATTCCTGACCATACATGATCATTGGATGCTAACAGGTCATTGGTATTTCAAGAGTTAAAATAACAGCAAAAGGTGTTGAAATAAAACAGTTTGTTTCCTGCTCAGGGATGATGCGATGCCTTCTCTGGTTACACTGAAAATTCATGTGGGTTAGGGTGGAGCCACCTTATCCCATCCATTAGAGTGCACACACACACACACACACACACACACACACACACACACACACACACACACACACACACACACACACACACACACACACACACACACACACACACACACACACACACACACACACACACACACACACACACACACACACACACACACACACATGCACACACACACACACACACAGTTTACCAAAGTCTTGATATACAGGGATGTTTTCTCTTTTTTTCTCCTGATGTTACCATTATATGAAGCCTCATGATAAAGTACCATGTACAATCTGATAACACAGCATCGCTGCAGTCCCTGTCAAGGATAGAAGAATAAACAATTGCCACACCCCAAAATGATGCTGTCTTCTATCTTAATCCTTAATGTCTTGGAGCACACAGGCAATCAGTGAGGTAATGACCCTTGACCTTTAAGACACACATGGATTATCTGTCATGACCCTTGACTTTTAAGACACACATGGATTAACTGTCATGACCCTTGACCTTTAAGACACACATGGATTATCTGTCATGACCCTTGACTTTTAAGACACACATGGATTAACTGTCATGACCCTTGACTTTTAAGACACACATGGATTATCTGTCATGGCCCTTGACTTTTAAGACACACATGGATTATCTGTCATGGCCCTTGACTTTTAAGACACACATGGATTATCTGTCATGACCCTTGACTTTTAAGACACACATGGATTATCTGTCATGACCCTTGACTTTTAAGACACACATGGATTAACTGTCATGGCCCTTGACTTTTAAGACACACATGGATTATCTGTCATGGCTCTTCACCTTTAAGACACACATGGATTATCTGTCATGGCCCTTGACCTTTAAGACACACATGGATTATCTGTCATGACCCTTGACTTTTAAGACACACATGGATTAACTGTCATGGCCCTTGCCCTGATAGAGTGAAGGTTTTTATGGCTTCATGAATCAATGGTCCCATTCCTTTCCCTCACAGTGTGACAGCCCTCCTCTATTCAGCACTGTGCCTGTTACCTGTATCCTGTGTTTGGCCCTCCAGAGTGTTACTAGAACATTCCCAAATTAAGAAAGTAGGATGCTGCTCTGACAACAGGGAGACAAATTGAAAAAGTCTGTTCTGAGAGAGCCAAGGAGCCTCACCAGTGCATCACTTGGGGAAATGCCCACTGGCTCCCTCAGTGACATACAGATACTATTAGGAACCCACTCTGCTGTTGGAGAGCAACATGAACCCACCAGGATCAATGTAGCAATGTGCAAAGTGTGCTTTATATGGGAAAGGAATCAGCAACTTATTTTCTGAGAACCCCCCTACTTCAATGAGAGCTGAACTCAATAATGAGTGTAGAACAGTGTTTTAAAAGCTCATATTTCCTTACAACTTTGACATTCTACCTACTTAGAGCCACAGAGTACTAGAGTCACTAGCATTGCTCCCCTCAAATGAGGTTGTATCTGTCCCCTTCCCGGGGGATGGCTGGCTCCTCGTTCTCCTGACAGACAGAGGGGAAGGTTCAGTGACCTTTGTCACCTTGTCATCCTCTCCCTGCCAGGCCACTTATTATGATCCTCTAATGGCCTTTTAATAACCACATATTAGCCTGGAGGTCTTTGATGGTAGGGAGGCTATTTGATTGAATCAGAGAGTGAAAACAAGTGCTTTATAATGGTATATGTTACATGCAGCAGGTTACAGCCGCCGCCTCCCTCTAACACAGCCCTGTTGCCTGTCTGTGATCGGGGGGGATGTTCTAATGATGGAATAAATTAGCAATGTGGTTTGGAAGATATATTTCAGTATTAATATATATCTATCTTTCCAGCCCAGCCTCACATCCAATTCGTGCATATATGTACAAAATGTATTTCAGCAGATTGTGCGTTTTTGTGCATTTTTGTTTGGTTCAATTCGTTCGAAAATACACACATTTATGTGCTACTTAATTTGGGCAAAAAGAGACGAATTTAACCAGTAGGCACACAAGCCTTTGCAACAACCATATACGCGACTATACCTTACCCTAACCTTAACCTTAACCATTCTACTAACTATACCTAACCCTAACTCCAACTGGACCTAAACCAAACCCCCACCCTACGGACAGACAACTCTTTAACCCAAACAATGGGTCAATCTACAAGTGGGCAACCATTGAGCCCACAACTTTGGCCGGCTACGCGCATATGTGTGGAGTGCACCCCATCCCTTCCCCCCTCCGGTTTCCACTTCCACGTGTCAGAGATGGAAGTGGATCAACCGACTCAAAACTAGAAACCAAACTCCAGGGTTGCACTATGCTTTCCACATCCGTTGACAAGCGGACCTAGACATCATGACCACACCACTGGACACATGGCAACCAACCGAGGACCAAACCTGCATAAGGTGGGCAACTCAAGGGATTTTGCTGATCCTACGAGTTTAAGAACAAAAATTAAATATAAACTATCGCGTCTATATGGTTGTTGAAAAGACTTGTGTGTAGCCTACTGGTTAAATTAGTGTCTTTTCACACGAATTAAGAAGCACATAAATTTGTGTCTTTTCTCACGAATTAAGCCAGAAAAACGCACAAAAACGCACGAAATTTGCTGAAATGCATTTTGTACATATATGCACGAATTGATTGTGAGACTGTGTTGATCTTTCATTACTATCCAGGCCCCACTCAGTGTTGAACAGTATGATTGTCTTAGCAGATAGCAGTCCCTATCCAGTGCTGACTAGGGCCAGCAGCACAGCAGCAACCAAACAATTAACTGTATAGTAACTTATGAATCTTTTATCATTTTACTTCAGGGGAGAATAAAAACAAACAATCTATCATGTCAGTGGAGGTGGATTTTGCTACTAGAGCAATACACCCCCTGCATTATTGAAGACCTAACCCACTGAGACATGAGCCACGCTTTGTGATCTAATATCCTGCCACTATATTTCAAAAGGAAGTGAAATGTCATTTTTGTATTTTTCTATCTGCTAGTCGTATCTGAGCGTGGCAGCTGCTTGTAATTCAGTGAGTTACTGTGCAGGCAAAATGCTCGGCCATACCTGCCTCAGGACCCAATTATCTTGTAATTTTCCTTCTAAAAAGGCCCCTGCTTCAGGCCATATTCCAGGAAAGGAATTGGGATCTTTCTCTCCAAAACACAGATAAGCTATTAATGCACCAAGAATTAAGGACACGAAAGAGAGAAAAAGGCAAAACATGTGACTGTGAAATGTGAAATGTCAAAGACTCCCAGAGCAGTAGTGTTTGCTGATGTTCCTGTCAGACTGTGGAAATGAGGCCTGTATTTCTGGGAGTCAGTTTTCATGGTAGAGAAAACTCATCCCCTAAATGCCATATCGGAGTAATGTTGGGTAGCTGTTACCGAAACCAGAGTGAGCTGAGATGATAGAATTTCATTTCTGTAGAGATTCAAAATCTCCTAATGTTGTGCATACTTCTTATTATGCAACAATATTTAGATGGATCATTTTGCATGTTACGTTTTAGTCATTTAGTAGACGTTCTTTCCAGAGCTATTAGTGCATTAATCTCAAGATAGCTGGAGATCTCCAGACAACATCCCAATCGTAGTGAGTACATTTTCCCTCAATTAAGTACTTATCAGCAAAGTCAGTGCTAGAAGACAAGTGCCATTTCTTTTTTAGGGGTTGAGTATAGCCTGAGGGTAAGGAAGGGCCCTTCCCCCTTGAAGATGATGTGTGCTTCGACTGAAAGCCAATGGAGTGTGCGGACGAGCTGGGTGACATAGGAGAACATGACGGCGGGCTGCGGTGTTCTGGGTAAGTTGCAGGGGTTTAAGCGGGGAGCCCAGCCAACAGAGAGTTGCAGCAGTCAAGACGGGGGACGACAAGTGCCTGAATTAGGTCCTTTGTGAGGAAAGGTTGTACTCTATGGATGTTGTAGAGTATGAGCTTCCAGGAGCGAGTCACTGCTTTGACATTTGCAGAGAACGACAGGGTCACGCCAAGGTTCTTTGCACTCTGGGAGGGGGACACGGTGGAGTTGTCAACTGTGATGGAGAGGTCTTGGAGCGGACCTGTCTTCCCGGGGAGGAAAAACAGCTCTGTTTGTTTGAGGTTGAGCTTGCATCCTGCTGTACACAAGCTCACAGGGGGTTGCGGCCATTTAATTCTAAAAACAGCTTTTCTGTCATCTGGGCACAGAAAACAGTACCTTTTGTAGTCTCTTCATGTTACGTTGCCATTTAGCTCCAGATCAAACTAGTCTAGCCAGTGGTTTTCAGCAAACAGAAGACGTTGGGCATATCACAAAATGTGTCCCAGATTTTTCACCTTAGTACCTTAGCTGAATCATATTATTCTTTAACCAACATCAAATAATTGTCTAATTTACACAGTTCTTCTAACACAGTGCTGTTCTGGTGGTGCTGCGAACTCAACATCCAGCAGTCTTTCAGGGAAAGCTTACAGCGCTGTTCTGTTCTGGAGATGCTTTTCCCTCCACTCCCAAAGTGAATAAGTATGTGACAGCATCGCAGAAGCAATTAGGTCTTTAGGGGATTAGCAAAGTACAAAAAAGCCATGTAAAGCAAGCAACAATTGAACACACAGTTGTGCTATCAAAGGTTGCTCAGTGAAAAATATACATATGTTTATAAATGTGCATTTGTTGGTAACTCCATTTCTGGCATGGCATAAGAACATGGGAATAACCATTTTAGCTTCTTCTCGTGTTTCAGTCTGACTTCAGCAGAGCCCTAACTCTTCTCTGTTCTGGGCCGTATTGATTCACATGATTATTGTGTGCTTAAAAGCTGTAGGGCTCTTTTTCCTCCTTCCCTCTGACCTTATGAAGACTAATATCCACTTTAAGTTAATGTAGGCTCAAATTCAGGGCTTTGTGCATTTCAGTCTTAGAAAATGAGCCCTGTACCAGGTAGAGGTAAGCAGTTTTGAGCCATTGTGGGTTTACTGAATTATTTCACCTCTGATAGATTCTGTACTTAGTTCCCACTGTAATATCTTCGTCTATATATCATGTAATAGGTCATCAGTCAAAATGAGATAATGCCTTCTATGTTCCACAGTCTTTACCTCCCTCCAGGAGATTGGCATTGCCTGCATTTTCCCTTTGTAGGGAATTTCGTTGCACTGTGGAATAAATGTGGTGAGGCATTTGAGATGAATATTCTGACCACAGCCTTTTGAGTTATAGACAGACAAATAAGAGTGAGATTCTGTACACATTAGTCCTTGGTGGTTAGTTGAGGTCTGTGTAAAGACTCTCTCTGTTGAGGTTGACAGCAATTTTCAAGACAGAGAGAAACAGCGTGAGAGAGAGAGAAACAATGTGAGAGACAGAGAGAGGGAGACAGCTAGAGAAAGAGAAAGAGAAAGAGAAGAGAGAGAGAGAGAGAGAGAGAGAGAGAGAGAGAGAGAGAGAGAGAGAGAGAGAGAGAGAGAGAGAGAGACATGATCGTGTGGTTTCTAACACTCACATAAATGCCAGATAGTTGAACTTTCTTCACTTGAAAATCTCCATTTACCTTTGTCTGCCTACATGACACTGAGGACAAGACTTAATATTAAAATATTCAAGCTGGTTATGTATATTCTATTTGCTGCAGGTGGTTGTTATACAACTGTAGTCAATCCACTCTGACCTTATACCTTGTCTTAGCAACATAGATCAGGTATGGTAATATTGTTTTCTGGGACGATAGCTTAAAAAGGGATACATGATTGAGAACATTCTAATCACCAGGCCAGGTTGTACTTCTTCCTGCTTGCCTTTTCCGCCATTGAGCTGTGGCTTTCTGACAATGAGAAACACAAGAAGCTAAACCACGCAGAACGGTTCCAATTGGGTGAGCTGTCAGTGAATCCTGGCGGGTAATCAGCTATTCTGATGCAGGTCCATGAACCCAGGCCAATAGTCTGGCCCTCTGAGGGCTCTCCAGGAAGACGAGTTGGCTGTGGTGATTAACATTTGCGGCGGGTGACTCATCCATGCTTCGCCCACATCAGACAGACAATTACAGAGACCCTCCGACACTCCAGGAACACCACAGTCCATCCTTACCTTACAGACCAATGTTATCCTGACCTGATGACTTGTTCTATATGCTACAAGGAGATTATTCAAATGCTATGTTGAAGAAAACTAATCTGCATGCCTCAGATCGTCATCAAAACAGACATGAAAGGAGAGCAGATGGTGATATGTTAAGTTGCTGAAAGTGTTTTACATGATCAACACAATATTTCCACAATGTTATTCTGTGACACTAGTGAAACACAGCAATATTAAGTTTGAACGCTTGGCCCACACTGGCTTACTGTCAGATGTAAAAAGCAGCCATCCACTGTTATGCTTGACCCAACATTAAGTGTGTGACTATATTCTCTCATTGTTTATCTGTGATCTCACATTCTTCCTCAAGCATCTCTGCCCTATGGCTTTGAGGAGACAGCATGAGTAGCCTGCAGTCCCCGGCATCACTGGCTACGAGCACAACACAGAAACAGCATACAGTGTGAAAATCTACTGGAGCATTTAGCAAAAACACTGTTTCTTAGACCACGACCTCCAGAGGTTTGAATGTGCCTGTATTGAAGTCGGTGCTGCATTGGAAGCAGAAAGGCTCCACTAACAGAAAGGCTCCATTAGAAGAGCCTAATATTGACTGGTAGAATACAGTAGAATATGTTTAACTGTGGCAGGTTCACTGAGCCTCACGTTTCTCTACTTCCCTGAGATAAGGTCAAATAGCCACAGACTCTAGTGCATCTAGTGCAGGGCTTCCCAAGCTCAGTCCTGGGCACACCAGGGGGGGGGGGGGGGGGGCAGGACCGAAACCTGATCTAATGGACGGTGCAACTCTCCAGTCCAGAGCTTCATTCAGTGTGTCAACAGCACCACAGGCCCACAGAGAGGCCTGCCAATCACATGCCTAACTGTCAGACCAGAGAGGATCCGGTCCTTTCACCCAGGCAGGTCATGGAGAAATGACGAGAGCAGCTGTTCTGTTTACACGTCACACACTAAAGGACAGGGATTTCAAATCAAAGATTTCAGAGCCTGCCTGATCATTGATTTGATTGCATTTCAACTGGTTTTAATATCATTGAAAGACAAATCATTTTCAATTCTATCCCTGTGGGGTGGAGGTTGTCATACCCAATTGCTGGGGATATCTACTGTAAGATGGTATTTAAGACATGTTCCATTTACGCTACTCTGGAGTTCCAAGCTGTATTGCCACCTGCGGTGGGTGAGGCGCGACCTAGGGGGGTTGTGGGGCATGCAGCAGTTGGGGCAGCGTGGTGCCTGATTCCTCCCTTGACGTGTAGTACCAGTACAGATGGAGAGAGAGCAGAGAGAGAATCCTCACTGAGAAGATGTCCCCTAGCTAGCTGGAAAAAAGCCCTTAATTTCTTCACAGTGTTTTCCCTATTTAGTGGTGAATAATCCCTTTAACGAAATACATACTGCAAATGATACAATACAAATGTTGTTTTAGCAAAACTCCAGGATTTTTTGGGGATATCTGCATAATTACAATTTGGATGGGTAAAATAATTCTCAAAAAGTCCATTACAGTCTAAAGAGAGGGAGCGTTAGTGTTGTGTGACAGTTTGAGATAGCCTTTATAATACAACAATATCAAAACTGAAATACGCAGACAGTTTGGAGACCAAGCGTGGCCTCAATACACAAGCTTGAGCGCAATCGTATGAGTGACACCATGCCAGCACTTCTGAAATGCCTTGCCTTGGCACCAGTGGACACGCTTGTAAAACCATTCATGCTTGATAAAGTAGCGGTATGCCTCATGCCCAGCACTACAGTTGACAACCAGTGTGTCCATTTGGACCGTGTTATCTAAAGTGCGTACAGGAACCGTGAAGAGGAGCCAGTGGACACCATGATGGGGAGAGTCTTATGAGATATACTGAGTACTAAGATATCCTCCACTATCCTCCCCTATCCCAGAGGCACCTAAGGGTGAGTGGAGAGTGATTCATGGTCAGTCCAATTTGTAAGTCGCTCTGGATAAGAGCGTCTGCTAAATGACTTAAATGTAAATGTAAATGTAGTGCAGGCAGACAGGCCTCCATCCTCAGACCTGCTCCAGTGTAGAGCATGCCTGCCTCTGTCTCTGGCCTTCTCTTACTCACAGCTGGGGGTAACAAATAAATCATCCCTAACGGAGCCAAGTCCTTCCTGTGGTGAGATAATGGATGTGGGGCGGGGGGGTAAGGTGAGGTGAGGGCTGCTCTATAATGTCTCCTGTTCATCTGTGAGTAGAAGCTGTCGCTGAGAGAGAGAGAGAGAGAGAGAGAGAGAGAGAGAGAGAGAGAGAGAGAGAGAGAGAGAGAGAGAGAGAGAGAGAGAGAGAGAGAGAGAGAGAGAGAGAGAGAGAGAGAGAGAGAGAACAGTATGCTAGCTGGTTCCGTGATTCGAGCCATTCATTCTGCTGTGTAATAGGTTGTAAAACATGTATTCTCATGTGCATTGAACTGTAATAACCTTTAGGTCTCAGAGGGCTGGTAAAACGTAACAGCTGGTTAAAATATTAGTAGCATTACTTGACTGTGACTATTATATCAGTTGGAGTATACTTTATATTTAAATCTTCTCATCCTAGGGATACAAGCTTAAAGCAGCCTGAATAGTCCATCCACCAAGCAAAAGAGCGTTCACATTTAAAGCTACAATATGTAACTTTTTGGGAGACCTGACCAAATTCATATAGAAATGTGCATTATAGATCTCATTGAAAGGAAGAATAAGAAGTGGTAGATCTGTTATATATGCGCTATTTCTATGCTTCCAGTTCTTAAGTTTCGTTTTGAGTCTTTTACTTTAGGTTTTGTACACCAACTTCAAACAAATGAAAATACAATATTGTTGGTTATGGAAAATATACTTCACAGCAGTTTAGATGATACAATGATTCTCTACACTATACTTGGTTGTTTTGCCACATAAACTGAAATTAGGTGAACTATTAACATTTTTGCAACCAGGAAATGGCAGAGTGGTTTCTGCATAGTGCAGCTTTAAAAGAGCTGTATTTTTAAAATTACACACAGTGTACTTTGTGTTGTGTTGGAACAATAACTTTAGGCAGGGTGCTGAAATTGACTCATCAACTAGGCCTCTGCGGGACTCATTTAAGTGTTAGTCCCTCAAGATCAATATTAACACTAACAATTGTTCAAGAAACATCTGTATGGACGTTTATAAGACCATGCAGAGCACAGCTATACACTCACACTTCAGGTACAAATGGGGTACAAATGGGGTACAAATGGGGTAACAAACATGAAACACAGAACCAACACTTGATTCTCTTTAGGCAGAGAGAAAGCATCCCATGAGTCCCCGGACAACACTAGTTGTGTATACAGCAAGCCACTGCCACAGAGAAGAACCCAGAGTTAGAGCAGAGTCACAGAATAATGAGGGGGGGAGACACATTTGTCCTGGGGACTGGAGATCTCACTTGTCTATTAATAGTCTATTAATAATTGCATTTTCCAGCACAGCAGAGATCCTTGTCACAGGCTGGTTTTCACACAGCTCCCGCCACTTGCATTAATTTGTCCTCCATGTATTGCCTTAAACATGCCAGACAAAGCAAGACAAAACACACACCACGGGTAGGGGCCATTAAGCAGGACAGGTGTGTGTGTACGTGTGTACGTGTGTGTGCATGCATTACATATTGAGCTCTCTCACAGAGGTCTTGCAGCAATAAGGTGTGCCACAGTTATGGCATTGTTTTGCTTCAACAATTCCTCTCTGAGAGAAAACTACATTGAACAATTCAACAATAAGCCCAAGGAGGTGTGGTATATGGCCAATATACCACGGCTATGCGCTGTTCTTAAGCACAACACAACGCAGAGTGCCAGGACACAGCCCTTAGCTGTGGTATATTGGCCATATACCACAACCCCCTGAGGTGCCTTAATATTATTCTACTGGTTACCAATGTAATTAGAGCAGTAAAAATACATGTTTTATCAGACCAGTGGTATACCACGGCTGTCAGCCAATCAGCATTCAGGGCTTGAACCTCCCAGTTTATAAGTCACAATACAGCGCTGCCAAGACTAGACAGGATAAGCATTCTTCACTTTCTGTGTAGTCAGGCTATCTGTAATGGGTAAATTCACAGTCAGTTTTGTCTAACTGCACATCCAGGTTAATATTATTGCAATTCGCTCTCAACAAAAGAAAGTCTTAGACACGGCCCTGAAGTCAATACATAGTCCTACCAATTACAGCTTCACAGCTACAGAGACTGGGGTGAAAACTCTGCATGATGTTTTCATACCGTACCATCAGTGGGCTATACTGTGACTGGCCGTTGTTCTTTGCATTAGGATAATGCATTTCTTCCGGCTGAAGTGTGACCAGGCCTAGGGGACGACGGCAGCAGAGCATATTGATAACCATCTGGTCCTCCCTCAACACCATCTCACACTGACTACACCAGGCTGCCTGCCCAGAGGGCCATTCAAATGCAGAGCAGCTGGGCTAGAGTACACCGCCACCTCAGCCTCAACACTGCATCACACATCACATACCCAGCATCACACATACCTCAGCATCACACATACTCAGCATCACACACACATAGAATCAAAGATACAGAGGAATTAGAGATATGAAGCATTGGACATACAGAAAGTCAGTGATAGAAAGGAGTCTGTGGTGTTGTACCACCATCAGAAACACAGAAATTCAGAGATCTTGTCTCTTTGATTGAAAGAAATCACTCATGTCTGTCTGTCTAGTCTGCGAGACTCTTGAGATATCTTTAGCATCTCAGACTGCCTCTGCTACTCTATCATAGCTTCGCTTTCACTTTCTCACGGGTACATGTTTTCTTTTTTTGTCAACGTACTGCTTCAGTGTCATTCATTAAAAAAAGGTCATTCATTGCTGCTGCTCGAATGGACTTCTTCTCTTCTCTCACTTCCTTGGCTTCTCTCTCAAGAATCTCAAGCGGGTCTAGACTCCTTCTTGTTTTACATTTATATACACAGGGCATTAAGATGTCTGCTCTGTAACAATACAAATGCATTTGAGTTCATAATATGCATGACACATTGCAAAGATACGATGCATATTATGCATAAAACTGACTAAATGTAATCATCTTTGTATGGGGTATGATGGTAATTAGCTACTTACTCTATGGCAATTGGCTCAACTTACCAGAGGGCAAACATTTGGACTATATTATCCCACACAACTACCAGGATACACTTACATTCTAGGTTAAGAACCTCATATTGCAGCTTATAGAGACCCCAACTGATGTATAAAACACTCAAAGTTATCTACTTTGATTTAGATACAAGTATCTTGAAACCTACAACACATTAGATTCATTTGACTTGGTGAAAATCATTTTTTGGGACCTAACTTGCTTACTGCTTTTTCCATGTGGTTTCTTCCTTCACAGACTCCATTCTAAATGTTGTGTATGGTTTCTTCCTTCACAGACTCCATTCTAAATGTTGTGTATGGTTTCTTCCTTCACAGACTCCATTCTAAATGTTGTGTATGGTTTCTTCCTTCACAGACTCCATTCTAAATGTTGTGTATGGTTTCTTCCTTCACAGACTCCATTCTAAATGTTGTGTATGGTTTCTTCCTTCACAGACTCCATTCTAAATGTTGTGTATGGTTTCTTCCTTCACAGACTCCATTCTAAAGGTTGTGTATGGTTTCTTCCTTCACAGACCCCATTATAAATGTTTTGTATGGTTTCTTCCTTCACAGACCCCATTATAAATGTTGTGTATGGTTTCTTCCTTCACAGACCCCATTATAAATGTTTTGTATGGTTTCTTCCTTCACAGACCCCATTATAAATGTTGTGTATGGTTTCTTCCTTCACAGACTCCATTCTAAATGTTGTGTATGGTTTCTTCCTTCACAGACCCCATTATAAATGTTGTGTATGGTTTCTTCCTTCACAGACTCCATTATAAATGTTGTGTATGGTTTCCATATATACTGTACAGTGCTTTCATAAAGTGTTCACACCCCTTGACTTTTTCCACATTTTGTTGTATTACAAAGTGGGATTAAAATTGATTTAATTGTCATTGATTGTCATTGATTTGTCAATGATCCACAAAAATACTCAAAGTGGAAGAACACTTTTTTGTAAAACAATTTTTTTTTGTAAAAATATATACAGTACCAGTCAAAAGTTTAGACACATCTACCCATTCAAGGATTTTTCTTTATTTTTACTATTTTCAACATTGTAGAATAATAGTGAAGACATCAACACTATGAAATAACACATACAGAATAATGTAATAATCAAAGTGTTAAACAAATCAAAATATATTTAATATTTTAGATTCTTCAAAGTAGCCACACTTTGCCTTGATGACAGCTTTGCACACTCTTGGCATTCTCTCAACCAGCTTCACCTGGAATGATTTCCCAACAGTCTTGAAGGAGTTCCCAAATATGCTGAGCACTTGTTGGTTGCTTTTCGTGCAACTCATCCCAAACCATCTCAATTGGGTTGAGGAGTCGGGTGATTGTGGAGGCCAGGTCATCTGATGCAGTACTCCATCACTCTTCTGCTTGGTCAAACAGCCCTTACATAGCCTGGAGGTGTGTTGGATCATTGTCCTGTTGAAAAACAAATGATAGTCCCACTAAGCGCAAACCAGAATCACTGCAGAATGCTGTGGTAGCCATGCTAGTTAAGTGTGCCTTGAATTCTAAATAAATAACTGACAGTGTAACCAGCAAAGCACCCCCACACCATCACATCTCCTCCTCCATGCTTCACGGTGAGAACCACACATGCAGAGATCATCCGTTCACCTACTCTGCGTCTCACTAAGACACGGTGGTTAGAACCAAAAATCGCAAATTTGGACACATCAGACCAAAGGACAGATTTCCAGGGATCTAATGTCCATTGCTTGTGTTTCTTGGCCCAAGCAAGTCTCTTCTTATTATTGGTGTCCTTTAGTAGTGGTTTCTTTGCAGAAATTTGACCATTAAGGCCTGATTCATGCAGTCTCCTCTGAACAGTTGATGTTGAGATGTGTCTGTTACTTAAACTCTGTGAAGCATTTATTAGGGCTGCAATTTCTGAGGCTGATAACTCTAATGAACTTATCTTCTACAGCAGCGGTAACTCTGGGTCTTCCTTACCTGTGGCGGTCCTCATGAGAGACAGTTTCATCATAGCGCTTGATGGTTTTTGCGACTGCACTTGAATAAACTTTAAAAGTTCTTGACATTGTCCAGATTGACTGACCTTTCATGTCTTAAAATAATGATGGACTGTCGTTTCTCTTTGCTTATTTGAGCTGTTCTTGTCATAATATGGACTTGGTCTTTTACCAAATAGGGCTATTTTCTGTATACCAACCCTTCCTTGTCACAACACAGCTTAAACTAATTAAGAAGGAAAGAAATTCCACAAATTAACGTTTAACAAGTCACAAATGTTAATTGAAATGCATTCCCGGCGATTACTTCATGAAGCTGGTTGAGAGAATGCCAATAGTTTGCAAAGCTGTCATCAAGGCAAAGGTTGGCTACTTTGAAGAATATCAAATATCAAATATTTTTTTTTGGTTACTACATGATTCCATGTGTTACTTCATCATTTTGATGTCTTCAGTATTATTCTACAATATAAAATAAAGAAAAACCCTGGAATGGGTAGGTGTGTCCAAACTTTTGACTGGTACTGTATATATTAAAAATATAACATGAATATATCTTGATTAGATAAGTATTCAATCCCATGAGTCAGTGTCTACTCACCTTTGGCAGTGATTACAGCTGTAAATCTTTCTGGGTAAGTCTCTAAGAACACTTTCCCATTATTCTTTACAGAATTCTTCAAACTCTGTCAAATTGTTTGTTGATCATTGCTAGACAACCATTGTAAGGTTTTGCCTTATATTTTCAAGCAGATTTAAGTCAAAACTTTAACGCAGCCTTGGTAAGCAACTCCAGTGTAGTTTTGGCCTTGTGTTTTAGGTTATTGTCCTGCTGAAAAGTTAATTCTTATCCCAGTGTCTGGTAGAAAGCAGACTGAACCAGGTTTTCCTCTAGGAGTTTGCCTGTGCTTATCGCCATTCCATGTATTTTTTATCCTGAAAAACTCCACAGTCCTTAACCATTACAAGCATACCCATAACAAGATGCAGCCACCACTATGTTTAAACACATGTTTTATTCTGTACAGGCTTCCTTCTTTTCACTCCGTCAATTAGGTTAGTATTGTGGAGTAACTACAATGTTTTTTGATCCAACCTCAGTTTTCTCCCACAACAGACATTAAACTCTAAATGTTTTAAAGTCTCACCATGATCAAAGGGATAATCAAGTTCATGCAACTTCTTAAGTGACTTGTTAAGCAAATGTTTACTCCTGAACTGTTTGCCACCATGGCCTATTTATTGCCTTAACTCCCCTAGCATACCTCATTTGCACACACTGTATATAGACTTTTCTCTTGAATTACTGAATGTATGTTTGTTTATTCCATGTGTAACTCTGTGTTGTTGTTTGTGTTGCACTGCTTTGCTTTATCTTGGCCAGGTTGCAGTTGTAAATGAGAACTTGTTCTCAACTGGCCAACCTGGTTAAATAAAGGTGAAATTAAAAAATAACAAAGGGTTTGAATACTTATCGACTCAAGATATTTCAACTTTTCAATTTTTGTTAATATGTACAAAATTTGAAAAACATAATTCCACTTTGACATTATTGGGTATTGTGTGTAGACCACTGACATAAAACTAATTTGAATCCATTTTAAATGCAGGCAGTACGACAACAAAATGTGGAAAGAGTCAAGAGGTGTGAATACTTTTTGAAGGCACTTCAAGTAATATCCCTGTAAATCTGCTAATCCACAATAATCATCTGACTACTGTTGTTGTTGTTGGTGATTAAAACATGAATATTCCTGTTCAACCAAAGCAGCAGGACTTGTGTAGCATAAGCTACCCGTCAGAACATAATGCTTCAAGTCGTAGAAGGGATGGAGGAATTCCGTTTTAAAACGCTTACAGTGTCCACAGTAACATATAATCAATGGCACAGCCCGGGTGGTGTTCCACAACACGACAGCCCCTTACAAAGCATGTAAGATCCTGGAAAAACAACTTTCAATAACACATTCAAAAGCATTTCCATGTACACTCACAAAGTACATTTCTATAGCATCAGTGGGCAATAGGACACCTGTTATCAGAGCAGAATGCCTGCAGCTCAAAGGGAGCTGAATAAGGAGCATGAAAAATACATTCATACAAACATGTGATTACTGAGGCCCTCATCGGGAAGCACTGGCAGCCCTCAAGGCCAGGCAGCAATTTAGTGTCTGAATCAGAATACATCAGCCAGGAACAATCAGAGGCTGGAAAAGCCATCTGCAATCTATGGAGGGTGAATATTTATGAGAGTGAAGTGTGTCAGACAGCTACAGATTGTGGACCTTAATATGAGCTAGTTTGATACAGCTGGAAAATAAGCCTGCAGCAACAGGACATGTGAATTGTGTAGATTATAAATAATGGGCATTTTTTTACGGTTTGATCCCAAGTTATTACATTTCAAAGTGGAAATTACAAACTTCAGAAGTCTTTTTAAACCCCAAATACACTACAAGGTATGTCCTACATTGTAGGAAAGTTCTCCTGCAATATGGTGATCAAATTAAGATCCCACATCTGTAGATGCCGTACTCTAGGAGCTAAAGATGTCTCCATTTGCTTCAATCTTCATTTGATTGTGTCGTCTCTGACATGTAGAGCCACTGTCCAACATCTCTGTAAGGCGTGTGACCACATTAAACCAGCTAATGTTCTGACTGCTCATTCAGGTGGATAGGAGAAGTGGAGGCTTGAGGGCTAAGTGGTCATTCTAGGAACTGTATTTCAGCACTGAACAAGGCACAGGATCATGTCAACTCTTCATTATCATCAGAATCATGCTCGGAGAACTTCAATCAGCGAAAAATGTTTTCTTGAACCATGTCATCATCCATCCCCTACTGGCTCCACTTTTATCAAATGATTTGTTTATCTCTCCCCCCTATTACATAGTCATTAGCAAAAATGACAAAAAAATAACAGAATGGAATTGGATCTGTCAACTCTTTGCTTTAGGTTTTCCATCATCAGCACATTGGGACAGGTTTTTTGAATGGGCCCACAGAGAAAGGGCTTAGAACATGTTCCATTACCTGTCATTGGATGTGGCTCTTCCTGTCATATTTATATGGTTCAGACATTGACATTTAGCTGTTCTAGACACTGGGAGAGAGAGGTGTCAGGAACCACTGTGAGATTCATCACTGTACCAATCTGCATCAGAAACAGGCAAATGATATCGCTCCATGTCTTCAATGGATACCTACATTGGGTGCTTACTTATAGAGTCCGTGCCTTCTTGTAAATTATAAAATTGTCCTATACCATGTTATATGGGCTGTCAGAGAAACACATACCTTTCTATAAACTATCATGTTGGGAGAGTCCTCAGGATCTGTTGTCCCCACACCCTGTTGTCCCAGGTCTCTGGTTGCCTCCGCCATGCCTGCTGTGTCCTAGGCTCAGGAGGCTGCATGGGCATAAAGAGACAGGAAGCAGAGGGGAGGACCAACATCACTGTCAAAAACTATTCATCATACTGTATATAGTCATTTATTCAGGTTGCCCAAATAGACCATTTTTGATAGTTCCTCACAGCAATGCTTTCACTTGGTTCAGATATATTTGAAGAGTTTCATTCCAAAACACTGTATATCCATTTTCAGAAATGTTGGTACATTAGCTTTTGTTTTACAGAGAAACAAGTAGTACTGCTAGGTTTTACACAGTCAAATGTAACAAATAACCACATTTTTACAAATAAATATTAAAATCATACATTATATATATTTGTTTTTATATAATTCAATACAGTCATATGAGATCTGTATGTAAAACTTTTGACATTTTTTTCATTGACAACAGCTCTCAAAATACAGCCCGGTACAAAGCCTTGGCAGTAATGCAGCACAGTGAAGTGAAAATGAACTAGCTAACTAAGCCAAGAAAAATGTCAAGCCTGTAAGTCCAAGTGGCAGAATTCCCTTGCAACAATAATATATATTCGGGCATTGCATAGCCTTCCACTGATTAGCTATAGATACTCAATGGTGTTCAGGACATTAATGAGTCAGAAACTGTAAATAGGAAAGATAATAGGTAGATAGTGTGGTAGATAGTGTGTTGTGCATATCAGCGCTGACTTTGCTGATAACTGCTTTATTGAGGAAAAAGAGGAAAAATGTTCTTATTACGACTGTGATATGTAGTTGTCTCACCTAGCTGTCTTAAGATGAATGCACTTTAAGTCGTTCTGGATAAGAACATCTGCTAAATGACTAAAATGTAAATGTAGGTGATGTGCAATAAGCATATCGCTGAATACACTGGCCCACTATAGTTAAAACCTTGACCATTTGCACGGCTAAGACACCATTAGCCACACAGTGCGCTTCACCTTAGATCAAACTTGCCAGTCCTGTGTACTCTCATGATGTAAGGATTAAAATT
Organism: Oncorhynchus gorbuscha; assembly: GCF_021184085.1. NCBI lineage: Eukaryota > Metazoa > Chordata > Actinopteri > Salmoniformes > Salmonidae > Oncorhynchus > Oncorhynchus gorbuscha. The sequence goes on along the minus strand of NC_060182.1, from coordinate 69,467,839 downwards.
CTACCGTAAGCGATTATACATGACCTCCATTCAATATCCATCCCACTACAGCTCTCTCGCTCTCTCGCTCTCTCACTCTCTCCCTCTCTCCCTCTCTCCCTCTCTCCCTCTCTCCCCCCTACCTCCCTACGGGATGATTCATTCTGTTTAACTAATGATTTTCATAACTTCACAAGGCTACAATCGTATCCACCTCCAGTTGAGTTGTAGTGTGCATCAGATTGGTATAAGCATTTGTAATCATCCATCAGGCAGCAAAAAAGAGAGGATTACATAATTTGACACATTCATAATTTTGGAGTAGCCCTACATAGAACAGACAGAGAGGATAAAGCTTCCAGGAACAGTTTTATATATATATAAAGCCTTATCATACGCCTGACTGGGCTTTTCATTTGAATAACTATTTGTGTTCCACTACCGGAAAGTCTCATAGGTTATTGTGGTTTATCTGAAGGGAGGATACACTGTGTGTAAGAAAACACTACATTCTGAAACAGCAGGGCGCATGCTTTACAAAATGACATGAAATTAAATGTTCATGCAGGGCATGAATCAGTAAAACAACATTTTGTCTGAGAGCAGCCACTGGTGAGTGAGTTTCAGTGCAATTACATAATTGTGTCTTGAAGTGTGGCCACTTGCTGCATTGTAATCCACAACAAACAGACTATAATGGCGAGAGAATCGGATTGAGATTGAATACCTTCAATAGGCGACTAGCTGCACAGCACTTGACACGCAAGTTTGTGTTGAGTATCTCATAGTAATGATTTCAACTGTTGAGCGCACAAAGATCATTATGCTATGGAGGCAGGAGGCAGTAATCATGCACATGATGGTACTATCAAGCCCCTTCTGATCCAGTGTTGTTATTGCCACCATGATGATGGATAGAGGAGCTGTCTGCAGCCCACATTGATTAGCAGAAAGTCTAAGTAACCAGGAGTTCATAAACTAAGTTAACATCATATCATTTTGTCAATTTCTCCTACCATTTGACATTCTGTATGAATTATATGACACCTACAAGCATGCAAATCTAACCTCACAGAACACCAGTCCCTTAGATGTCTGTGTTAGAGTTAACCAGATGGAACACAGGCACTGACATACAGACACTGACATCTCCATGCTCACAGACAGAGACAGCCCCAGAACCACAACAAGCAGATCAGCACACCGCTGGATAATATATCAAATAACTCCTGCATTCCCTCAAAAACAAACCGATTAACAAACCATTGACACTCACCATCTAATCCTATAGCCTCAACAGGAGACTCTGAGCTGTGGGGAAGAGTTGATGTACAACAGGCACAAAACAGACATGCAGTTCATCATGCACAGCCAATCCCCCTCACCAGCCTGCCAATACAATGCTCCTGACATCTCCCAACTAATGAAGCATTCATTCATTACCTTAGCAACAAAATAATGCCTTGTCCACTGCTCCCTGTTTTGCTGTCCTTATCAACAAGCAGCAGACAGGTTCATGATATAATTGGCGGGGGGTGAAAAAAAAAAAAGAGTGGATGAAAGCAGTGGAGCCACGAGAGAGAGAGAGCAGCTGGTTGGTCACTGCAGTATTCCTCTATTCCTCCTCTTCTCCAGTCGTCTGCCTGCCATGGGAGGGAGCACGGAGTGGAGCGGAGCAGTCAGAGGGATCCTCGCCTCGAAAGTGTGCTCCTCTCTTCCTGTGTGTGTGTGTGTGTGTCTGTGTGTGTGAGGGAGAGAGAATTAGAGAGGCAGATCGAGTTGGGAAAGGGGGAGGGACGGAGGAAGAGAAGATGAAGTGAAAAAGAGATGGAGGAGAGAAAGACAGAGAAAAGAGAAAGCCTGAGTGAGAGAATGGTTGAGAGAGAAGAGATGAGATGGAGTGAGAGAGCTTTGGATGCTGGGGAGCAGAGAGAGCGGTATACACTGCAGCAGCGCCCACTGATGCTGAAAATAAGAATCATTCCATTAAGAGGACACTGAAATTGTAATAAAGGCCAAGTTACACTTTGACTGTACAGAGTGAATGTGAAATAAGCTCTTAGTGTAACAGGATTCTTCTGTTGAAGGAGAGGCGGACCAAAACGCAGCATGGTTATTGTGATACATCTTTAATGAAGATGATAAATGAACAATATACAAAAACAAGAAACATGAAAAACCAAAAACAACCCTATCTGGTGTAACAAACACAAAGACAGGAACAATCACCCACAAACCCTAACACCAAACAGGCTACCTAAATATGGTTCCCAATCAGAGACAATGACTAACACCTGCCTCTGATTGAGAACCATATCAGGCCAAACACAGAAACAGACAAACTAGACACACAACATAGAATGCCCACTCAGATCACACCCTGACCAAACAAAACATACAAACATACAAAACAAACTATGGTCAGGGTGTGACGGTACCCAAAAGTACGGACTCCGTCCGCAAAACCTGAACCTATTGGGGAGGGTCTGGGTGGGCATCTGTCCCCAGGTGGCGGCTCTGGTGCTGGACGTGGCCCCCACTTCACCATAGTCTTAGTCCCATATTGTCCGCTTCCGTGGCCTCCTAACCACGGCGACCCTTCTAAATGACCCCACTGGACAGAGGGGCAGCTCGGGACAGAGGGGCAGCTCCGTACTGGCTGACGACTCTGGCAGATCCTGGCTGACTGGCGGCTCTGGCAGATCCTGGCTGACTGGCGGCTCTGGCAAATCCTGGCTGACTGGTGGCACTGGCTGCTCCATGCTGACTGGCGGCTCTGGCTGCTCCATGCAGACTGGCGGCTCTGGCTGCTCCATGCAGACTGGCGGCTCTGGCTGCTCCATGCAGACTGGCGGCTCTGGCTGCTCCATGCAGACTGGCGGCTCTGGCTGCTCCATGCAGACTGGCGGCTCTGGCTGCTCCATGCAGACTGGCGGCTCTGGCTGCTCCATGCAGACTGGCGGCTCTGGCTCCATGCAGACTGGCAGCTCTGGCAGCTCCATGCAGACTGGCGGCTCTGGCTGCTCCATGCAGACTGGCGGCTCTGGCTGCTCCATGCAGACTGGCGGCTCTGGCAGCTCCATGCAGACTGGCAGCTCCATGCAGACTGGCAGCTCTGGCAGCTCCATGCAGACTGGCAGCTCTGGCAGCTCCATGCAGACTGGCAGCTGCCAGACACACAACATAGAATGCCCACTCAGATCACACCCTGACCAAACAAAACATAGAAACATACAAAGCAAACTATGGTCAGGGTGTGACACTTAGAGGAATAGAGATGGAGACATAATGGAGAGAATTAAATGTATAGGTTGTTAATCCACATTTTCATTAACATTTAATTGAAAGCCCATATTCTATACAAGACCGCACATAAATGAATGTACAAGTCAAAGGTTACCGGTTTTTAAACGGTCTGATCTAAGACTTCAGCCACTTAATGAACTGACATGTATCCTGCACTGTAGTTATTCTCAAATTTTCATCAACATGCTATCAAAACATATTCCAATTGAAAATGTGCTTGTCCAGGATGGCAAAAGACTGCCCTCCATCCCACCCCATCCCCCTCTCTCACACTCTCTTCTCCTCTCTCCAGGACCATTCGTGTTTAAATAGCGAACCAAAACAGTCAAAGCTTTTTTTAAATCCTATAAATTAGATCCAAAAGTCCCCCGTGGAATATTCTCACAGAAATACATTGCATGGCCAATTTATGAATGCACGCACACACACACACACACACACACACACACACACACACACACACACACACACACACACACACACACACACACACACACACACACACACACACACACACACACACACACACACACACACACACACACAAATACTTTTCACAGAAGCAGTTAACATATATGAATACAAACAGTACTTGTATTGCAGCTTTTATCCCTACTCCATGTGTGTGTGTGTGTGTGTGTGTGTGTGTGTGTGTGTGTTGTGTGTGTGTGTGTGTGTGTGTGTGTGTGTGTGTGTGTGTGTGTGTGTGTGTGTGTGTGTGTGTGTGTGTGCCCACCCCCATCTCTTTCAGCACACTGGACAGCATGTTCTAGGCTGGGTTTGGTGGTCTACTCTAATTCTGCCTGTCGTTCCTCTCTAACTATCACGACACATGGCGAGACCCAGATGCAGACACAGGAGGCAGATGGTTTGAGTTCTGGTATTTATTATAATCCAAGGGATAGACAAAAGGCAGGTCGGGGACAGGCAAGCGTTCATAGCCAGGGCAGAGTCCAAAATGGTACAGGGCGGCAGGCAGGCTCGAGGTCAGGGGCAGGCTGAGGGGTCAGGCAGGAGGGCTCAGAGTCAGGACAGGCAAAGGTCAAAACCAGGAGGATGAGAAAAGGAGAGACTGGGGAAAACCAGGAGCTGAGTGAAAACTGCTGGTTGACTTGGCAAAGAAGACAAACTGGCACAGACAGGCCAGAAAACACAGGTATAAATACCCAGGGGATAAGTGGGGAAGATGGGCGACACCTGGAGGAGACAAGCACAAGGACAGGTGAAACAGATCAGGGTGTGACATTAACACCTTCCCTTTGTAGCCAAGAACTCCATATGCTGACTGAAACCAACGACACATCTGAACTCTGAAACATAAAGCATACATTCTGCTTCTATCAGATAAACTTCCGTCAAAGAGAGCATTTCTACTTTAGATACAATTCAGATCATCAGAAAGAAATCTGAATGTGTGAAAACAAGCTCACAGACACAAGCAAACCAGGTCAGGTAATCAGTGCTGTTGTATGCTGGGGAAATAGTAATGTCAGACTGCAAGTGGCATGCCTATTATTAACTGTAGAAGGAAAAGCAAACCCAGAGGGCTTACATTGCACATTCTCATATAGTACTGGTAACCAAGTACTATTACCACTACCAACCCCGTTGTGGCTGAGATGAAATGACAATAACCTTAATTAACCTTTGTGACCAGCTGGCAAGTGTCTTCACTGACATTATCAACCTCTCCTTGACCCAGTCTGTAATAACTACATGTTTCAAGCAGACCACCATAGTCCCTGTGCCCAATAACCCCAAGGAAAGCTGTCTAAATTACTATCGCTCCTTAGCACTCACGTCTGTAGCCATGAAATGTTTTGAAAGGCTGGTCATGGCTCACATCAACACCATCATCCCAGACACCCTGGACCCACACCAATTCCCATACCGCCCCAACAGATCCACAGGTGATGCAATCTCTATTGCACTCCACACTGCCCTTTCCCATATGGACAAGAGGAACACCTATGTGAGAATACTTGCTGCTCAATGACTACAGCTCAACACCATAGTGCCTTCATCACTCAACTAAGGACTCTGGTACTGAACACCTCCCTCTCCAATTAGATCCTGGACTTCCTGCTGGGCCGCCCCCAGGTGGTGAGGGTAGGCAACAACACAGTCGCCATGCTGACCCATGCTCAACACGGGGGCCCCTCAGGGGTGCTTAGTCCCCTCCTGTACTTCCTGTTCACCCAGGACTTCGTGGCCAAGCACGACTCAAACACCATCATTACGTTTGGTGACGACACAATGGTGGTAGGCCTGATCACCAAAGACGATAAAACAGCTGTTAGCCAGCCTGCTAGTTTAGTGGAGTCTGCCACTAGCTCAGTCAGTGTAGTCAGCTCAGATATCCCCATTGAGACCGTGTCTGTGCCTCGAGGTCGGGCAAAACTAACATGGCGTTTTTCGTCTCAGCAATCTCACTGGAATAAGACCTCCTCCATTCCTGTCATTATTGAAAGAGATTGTGATATCTCACATCTCAAAATAGGGCTACTTAATGTTAATCCCTCACTTCCAAGGCAGGTATAGTCAATGAAATAATCACTGATCATAATCTTGATGTGATTGGCCTGACTGAAACATGGTTTAAGCCTGATGAATTTACTGTGTTAAATGAGGCCTCACCTCCTGATTACACTAGTGACCATATCCCCGCGCATCCCGCAAAGGCGGAGGTGTTGCTAACATTCACGATAGCAAATTTCAATTTACAAAAAAGAAAACGACTGCGTTTTCATCTTTTGAGCTTCTATTCATGTAATCTATGCAGCCTACTCAATCCCTTTTTATAGCTACTGTTTACAGGCCTCCTGGGCCATATACAGCATTCCTCACTGAGTTCCCCGAATTCCTATCAGACCTTATAGTCATGGAATATAATATTCATATTTTTGGTGACTTTAATATTCACATGGAAAAGTCCACAGACCCACTCCAAAAGGCTTTCGGACCCATCATCGACTCAGTGGGTTTTGTCCAACATGTCTCCAGACCTACTCACTGCCACAGGACCTAGTTTTGTCCCGTGGAATACATGTTGTGGATCTTAATGTTTTTCCTCATAATCCTGGACTATCAGACCACCATTTTATTATGTTTGCAATCACAACAAATAATCTGCTCAGACCCCAACCAAGGGTCATCAAAAGCCGTGCTATAAATTCTCAGACAATCGAAAGATTCCTAGATGCCCAGACTCCCTCCGCTTACCCAAGGATGTCAGAGTACAAAATCAGTTAACCACCTAACTGAGGAACTTAATTTAACCTGGAGTAAATCCCTAGATGCAGTCGCACCCCTAAAAACAAAAAACATTCATAAGAAACTAGCTCTCTGGTATACAGAAAATTGGAACGGAAATGGCGTCACACCAAACTGGAAGTCTTCCGACTAGCTTGGAAAGACAGTAACGTGCAGTACCGAAGAGCCCTCACTGCTGCTCAATCATCCTATTTTTCCAACTTCATTGATGAAAATAAGAAAAATCCAAAACAATCCAACATTTTTGTTAATGTCGCAAAGGTAACTAAAAAGCAACATTCCCCATGAGAGGATGGCTTTCACTTCAGCAGTGATGAATTCATGAACTTCTTTGACGAAAAGATCATGATCATTAGAAAGCAAATTACGGACTCCTCTTTAAATCGGTGTATTCCCCCAAAGCTCTGTTGTCCTGAGTCTGCAGAACACTGCCAGGACCTAGGATCAAGGGAGACACAAGTTTTTTAATACTATATCTCTTGACACATTGATGAGATAATCATCTAAACCTTCAAGCTGCATACTGGAACCTATTCCAACTAAACTACTGAAAGCGCAGATTCCTGTGCTTGGCTCTCCTATGGTGAACATAATAAATGGCTCTCTATCCACCGGATGTGTACCAAACTCACTAAAAGTGGCAGTAATAAATCCTCTCCTGAAAAAGCCAAACATTGACCCAGAAAATATAAAAAACTATCGGCCTATATTGAATCTTCCATTCCTCTCAAAAATGTTCCAAAAAGCTGTGGCGCAGCAACTCACTGCCTTCCTGAAGACAAACAATGAATACAAAATGCTTCAGTCTGGTTTTAGACCCCATCATAGCACTGAGACTGCACTTGTGAAGTTGGTAAATGACCTGGCATCAGACCGAGGCTCTGCATCTGTCCTCGTGCTCCTAGACCTTAGTGCTGCTTTTGATACCACCGATCACCACATTCTTTTGGAGAGATTGGAAACCCAAATTGGTAAACATGGACAAGTTCCTGCCTGGTTTAGATCTTATCTGTCGGAAGGATATCAGTTTGTCTCTGTAGATGGTTTGTCCTCTGACAAATCGTACATTTTGGTGTTCCTCAAGGCTACGTTTTAGGATCACTACTGTTTTCACTATATGTTTTACCTCTTGGTGATGTCATTCGGAAACATAATGTTAACTTTCTCTGCTATGCAGACAACACACAGCTGCACATTTCAATGAAACATGGTGAAGCCCTAAAATTGCTCTACCTGGGAACCTGTGTTTCAGACATAAGGAAGTGGAATGCGGCAAATGTTCTACTTTAAACTCGGACAAAACAGAGATGCTAGTTCTACGTCCCAAGAAACAAAGAGATCTTCTGTTGAATCTGACAATTAAACTTGATGGTTGTAAAGTCGTCTCAAATAAAACTGTGAAGGACCTCGGCATTACTCTGAACCCTGATCTCTCTTTTGATGAACATATCAAGACTGCGTAACATTGCAACATTGCAAAAATCAGAAACTTTCTGTCCAAAAATGCTGCAGAAAAATTAACCCATGCTTTTTTCACTTGTAGGTTAGACTACTGCAATGCTCTACTTTCCGGCTACGCTGATAAAGCACTAAATAAACTTCTGTTAGTGCTAAACACAGCTACTAGAATCTTGACTAGAACCAAAAAATGTGATCATATTACTCCAGTGCTAGCCTCTCTACACTGGCTTCCTGTTAAGGCTAGAGCTGATTTCAAGGTTTTACTGCTAACCTACAAAGCATTACATGGGCTTGCTCCTACCTATCTTTCCGATTTGGTCCTGCCGTACATACCTACATGTATGCTACAGTCACAAGACGCAGGCCTCCTTACTGTCCCTAGAATTTCTAAGCAAACAGCTGGAGGCAGGGCTTTCTCCTATAGAGCTAAATTCTTATGGAGTGATCTGCCTATCCATGTGAGAGACGCAGACTCGGTCTCGACCTTTAAGTCTTTATTGAAGACTCATCTCTTCAGTAGGTCCTATGATTGAGTGTAGTCTGGCCCAGGAGTGTGAAGGTAAACGGAAAGGCACTGGAGCAACGAACCACCCTTGCTGTCTCTGCCTGCCCGGTTCCTCTCTCTCCACTGGGATTCTCTGCCTCAAACCCTATTACAGGGGCTGCGTCACTGGTGCTCTTCCATGCCATCCTTAGGAGGGGTGTGCCACTTGAGTGGGTTGAGTCACTGACGTGATCTTCTTGGCAAAGTGGGTGGGGTTATATCCTGCCTGTTTGGCCCTGTCCAGGGGTATCGTCAGACGGGGCCATAGTGTCTGTCTCAGCCTCCAGTATTTATGCTGCAATAGTTTGTGTTGGGGGCTAGGGTCAGTCTTTTATATCTGGAGTATTTCTCCTTTCTTATCCGGTGTCCTGAGTGAATTTAAATATGCTCTCTCTAATTCTCTCTCTCTCTCAGAGGACCTGAGCCCTAGGACCATGCCTCAGGACTACCTGGCCTGATGACTCATTGCTGTCCCCAGTCCACCTGGTTGTGCTGCTGCTCCAGTTTCAACTGTTCTGCCTGCAGCTATGGAACCCTGACCTGTTCACCGGAAGTGCTACCTTGTCCCAGGCCTGCTGTTTTCAACTATCTGGAGACAGCAGGAGCGGTAGAGATACTCTGAGTGATCGGCTATGAAAAGCCAACTGACATTTACTCCTGAGGCGCTGACCTGTTGCACCCGCTACAACCACTGTGATTATTATTATTTGACCCTGCTGGTCATCTATGAACATTTGAACATCTTGGCCATGTTCTGTTATAATCTCCACCCAACACAGCCAGAAGAGGACTGGCCACCCCTCATAGCCTGGTTCCTCTCTAGGTTTCTTCCTAGGTTCCAGCCTTTCTAGGGAGTTTTTCCTAGCCACCGTGCTTCTACACCTGCATTGCTTGATGTTTGGGGTTTTAGGCTGGGTTTCTGTACAACACTTTGTGACATCAGCTGATGTAAGAAGGGCTTTATAAATGCATTTGATTGAAATTTGATTGAATGGGAGAATCTCCCCAAATACAGGTGTACCAAACTTGTGGCTTCATACCCCATGTATTCGCTGCCAAAGGTGCTTCAACAAAGTACTAATTAAAGGGTCTGAATACTTATGTAAATGTGATATTTCATTTGTATTTAAAAAAACATTTTTTTGCTTTATCATTATGGGGTATTATGTGTAGATGAGGGGAAAAACTATTCAATTAATTCTAACATAAGGCTGTAAAGTAACAAAATGTGGAAAAAGTCAAGGGGTCTGAATACTTTCTGAAGGCACTGTACATCAGTCAAATGTACCATTAAGACGGGCTAGGCTCGTGCATCATTTAATTAACATGATAAAAAGATCTCCAGCGAAATCCATCTGTTTCAGCTAGATATATTTGTTTTTGTATGGGCTTCGTTTCACGAAAACATCTATAGCATCCGGTTTGGCCTACAATATACTCTGTGGAAAGGGGAGACTCTCACGAACACAATGGTGTACTCCTCTTTGTTCTACGACCCCCTACGACTCATCTGAAGGGAACCCAGTACCGGTAAAAGAAATGAATGGAAGTAGTTTTGTGCCCCCCAAAACAAGGGTTAGATATGTGTTAAACAATATATAAATAATTCCTGAGCTTTCTTATATCTCTTCGGTATACGACAGACACTTAAAAACCTTATTCCTTATGATTTATGTTTTGACTGTCTGTTTTGCCATGAATGCTTATTCAATGTGTTTCTATGGGCTATAGCAGTAAAGGCCAAACAGTTCTTCATTTGTGAAATATGACGTCCCCAAACTCTTCTGCTCCTCTCTGGACTCGCTGCGTTAATCAACAGGATCAGTAAACTGGGACTGGTTCTGATCTGTGTACAGTACAGCGTGTTCTAAATCATGTCCTAGGACCTAGAGAGAACATCTGGGGAAGTCAACAACTCTGAACTCAGCAGGGAGAACATTTTTCTCCAGTAGATTCACAAATGGAAAAATATGGTCCCTTTAGTTTTTTCCCCCTTGTATCTAATCTTCATTTATCCAGGTTAATCTCAATGAGAAATAGGTTTCTTGCATGAAAAACCTGGTTCAATATTAAAACTATCAGTATCACAAATGACTTCCCTGTATAAAACTCCTGAGGCTGCCACTGGACTGCCAAGTCCTGGTAACACCTCGGTGGGTTATCCTCTATTGTCATGCTCCAACAGGGAAGATATGGAGTGTGCTGTACTCCATAGGCTCCGTGTAGCTTTTTGTTCAGAAGCCCAATGCATTGTTGCTGGGGGGAAACCGTAAATAAAGGTAATAACCTAGAACCTAATAATAATCTATACGGATTCCTGGAAGCTAAGTGGAAGCCTGTACTGCCGCGACATCATACATACCAAACCTGCATCTGGGTCTGCAGGCATCACTACAAAGATACAATTGAACAAAATATCTTTAATAGATATAAACATTTTTACACATCACAGATCAAAGGAAACATCAGCACATGCTGTAATACATGTCAAGAAGGAAGGTGCAAATTATGATGAGCGTCAGAATCCTTTGATATATATACAGGTTGTACAGAATGGGAACCAAAGGGGAAGTGTGGGGGTTTTAATAGTACAACTGACTGTAGCCATGGAGGGTCTACCAAGTTACTTACTAATAGACTTAGATGACTGTAGCCATGGAGGGTCTACCAAGTTACTTACTAATAGACTTAGATGACTGTAGCCATGGAGGGTCTGTACTGGAGGGTCTACCAAGTTACTTACTAATAGACTTAGATGACTGTAGCCATGGAGGGTCTACCAAGTTACTTACTAATAGACTTAGATGACTGTAGCCATGGAGGGTCTACCAAGTTACTTACTAATAGACTTAGATGACTGTAGCCATGGAGGGTCTACCAAGGACTACTTACTAATAGACTTAGATGACTGTAGCCATGGAGGGTCTACCAAGGTACTTACTAATAGACTTAGATGACTGTAGCCATGGAGGGTCTACCAAGGTACTTACTAATAGACTTAGATGACTGTAGCCATGGAGGGTCTACCAAGTTACTTACTAATAGACTTAGATGACTGTAGCCATGGAGGGTCTACCCAGTTACTTACTAATAGACTTAGATGACTGTAGCCATGGAGGGTCTACCAAGTTACTTACTAATAGACTTAGATGACTGTAGCCATGGAGGGTCTACCAAGGTACTTACTAATACTAGATGACTGACTTACCAAGATTACTAATAGACTTAGATGACTGCCATGGAGGGTCTACCAAGGTACTTACTAATAGACTTAGATGACTGTAGCCATGGAGGGTCTACCAAGGTACTTACTAATAGACTTAGATGACTGTAGTCATGGAGGGTCTACCAAGGTACTTACTAATAGACTTAGATGACTGTAGCCATGGAGGGTCTACCAAGGTACTTACTAATAGACTTAGATGACTGTAGCTGGCATTTCAGGATTGACTTCAAATCGTTATGTGTCATGACATACAGTACCGATTTCATCGACAGAGTAGAACAGGATGAAATACATGTGGCACCAGGGGCTTAGTAACATGCTGTGGATCAGGTATGGAACGTATTTCCATGTAACGACATGTTATCATCACTAGGTGGCACTGTGGATCCAATACAGCAGGCAGGCGAGGATGGGACCATACCAATAATCAAATAGACCAAGTAGAATCAGTATCATCAGTTCGAAGTGAATTGAACAGTACGCCTGGTCTTCCAGTCATCCACCCAGTCAGTCCAGTTGTTTTGATATAATAACCAATAGTACATTTTGGAACTACTGTATCCAGTAAACCCATCTTACCCTCCTGAAATGAGCGCAGTCCACAGAGAGTCATAGTGTGTAGTGGTAAAACAATATAAGGTGTTTTGCAGTGGTAACATTTCTGCTCATATATATTTACAAAATCAATTGTTGAACAGCTTTGGTTGATGATGAATTCTGAAGCTTATTCTCGTCATTATGGCACCCATATTATTTCATTTGTATATTTTTTTATGTGGCAAGTCAAGTACTTTTCATCAGTTAACTAGCTGTAGTCATGTACAGTACTGTATGTGAGGTATACTCAACCCCCTATAACATGTTTTACATCCCTTTATGGAGGATCAATGGGAGAGGCATCACTGAGAGGCATCGACCATAATAGTACTAATATTAAACTATATCCAATACACAGTACACAGGCCAAGAGTGCCTGTCATTTCCTTTCTAGACTTGTACTGAAAGGGACAAGTTCAATTCTAGGGGACAAGCGACAGCCCTGTCGTGTTTTTCCAGAAATTGCTAACAAAATAACATCTGATCACTCAAACCTTCAATATGCAACTTGGACATTCGCAATCTCTTAAATGTGCTGTGAACCTGTTAACAAACAGGTATATGTGTGTATGTGTATGAACTGAATGCAACACACATTTCTGAACTGTTCCCTGCTGGGAATGTCTTAAATAACACACGGCTGTCCTACAATGGACAATTTGTTCCACTGTGGAGAGGAGTACAGTATGAAGGAGCAGGATCTGAAGGACAAGGTCAGCATGAGAAGGTTCCACAGCATAGCCCAGGGAAGTTAATACATCTCTGTCCGACATGCAGGGACACTACAGTATAGTGCCAGCAAATCCTAAAGAGAGGACTGCATGCTGGTCATCTCTGTCTCTCTATCTCCTCCTTTAAAACACCTCTCATTGAGTCGTTAGTGGTGGTGGTACTACAGATCCACTGTGTTGAAGAATAATGGCCGATCATGATGGGATCAACAGTTCATGTTGATCATACAGCATTTACATCCACTGTGAATCGGTCCATGGCAATAGCACAATATCAGTTCTAATGAAGAAATCAAAGAAGCAAGTCCTGTGGTTCTGAGCCCCCATAGTGTGAATCAGTTTGAGTTTGAGTGTGTTGTGGTCACGTGTGTTCAGCTGTTCCTCTCAATAGCACATGGATCAGTCAGTTCATGTCGATGGTGTTGAACACCCACTCTGTGAACTTCTTGAGCTTGGCCGAGGCGCTGTACGACTCCTCCTGGAGCCGCTGGTTGTCCTCTCTCAGGCTCTGTATCTGGGCCTGCAGGGACACCTTGGCATCCTTCTCCTGGGGACACACAGGGAGTCATCATTAACACAGAGAGGAGAGGGAGGCTCTCATTACTCTCTAGTACTGTCCTCACACACAGGGAGTCATCATTAACACAGAGAGGAGTGGGAGGCTCTCATTACTCTCTAATACTGTCCTCAAGAGATGTATACAGGGCAGCTATAACCAAAAGGCAGAGTAGTAAGTACCTGTGCCGAATGGGCACTACTGATATATGGAGAACTGGATCCACACTACACCCTTGTTTGACCTTTCCACACTGAGAAGGCTGCTCTTTCAACTGGTCTTTCTACTGTTCTAACCACTGTTAGGGAAAGGGCACCAGGTTTAGTAAGAAGTGAACAGTAGAGTAGAGATGGCTAGGCTAAGGCTTAGCTTCCGGTGCTGAAGACCTGGTTGTTTCTTGTCTCACCTTCTTTAGATCATCCTGCAGCAGCTTCACCATGGATTCCAGTTGGCTCACCTTTTCCATCAGACAAGCTGGGCTCTCACTGTGGGATGGGGGACACTGTTAACTACCATATTCTAAACTATAATAAGACTAGCATGACCTGGGGCATATTGGCTTAAAATAGTCAAGAAGTGTAGCAAGCCACAGCTTTAGAGCCTAGGAGTAGGGCCAGGAGTTTTTCATAATCATGTTGCCTGGCCAGGAAAAACCTGGCCCAAGTTTTAGGATAAGCTCCAGGCCCTACCTATGTCTACAGAATTCTCTGGAGGTGCATGGTATGTAGTAGGTAAGTGGGTCTTACCCAGGCGAGGTGTTTCTCTGTGGGGAAGCCTGGGGTTCGGCCTGCTGGGGGCTGGGGGCTGTGACCTCTGGGCTGGTGCTCCCATCATTAACAGATAACAGTCTCTGAACTGAAGACAGACAGAGAAAAACACAACAGTTACAGCTTCAGTTACAGCTCAGATTGACAACACACAGGAAAGAGACAGGGCACTGCTACCCTCTGGTTGGTAAAGATAGTAAATCTCCAGCTTACTTTGCCTACCCTCAAAGGCCTTGGCAGCATCCACCAGGTTGGACCAGTCCAGAGCACGGTCAGCTCCAGAGTTAGGCAGGGGCATGAGGCATGGGTCCCCCAGCTGCTGTCTCCTACCCCCCTGGTCCTGGCTGGACGACTCACATAGATCACCTGCAGGGACGAGGAGCGGGGGGACGAGAGACAGCAGATTAGAACAGAGGAAGTGGAGACAGGTTTCAAATAAAGTACATACTAAAAGATTACACATAACTTGTTTAGAGTCACCCATACTTAAGGACATAAGTATACACTGATACACTCTATTGTCATGACGTTGGCCTGGGGGTAGGTTTATGACAGTCAAAAATACCTCTTCCCCCCTTTTCCCTCTCTCTACCCTACTGATGTTACATTTGCAAACACCTTGGTTAACATAGAGATTCTGGGAACATTAGAAGGTGGGGGAAAATGAACTATAATCTGGTAATCCGACCAATGGAACATATGTGGTGGTACTTAATGAATATGATGTCAGTTCGGTTGTCATCTGAGACATTCTCATCAATGATAAGATGACAAACTCTATAGTGGAAAGTCTACACATCAGAGTTATCGGATTCACATGGAATTGTTGTTCAATTTAAATGTTTGAATATGAAATTATTTGTGATGGGATGAAATGTGATTTTAGCTTCTAAAATGTGAGATTTGGGTTTTCATGAGTGAATTAGGCCTGACTCAGTGGCCCGCCCACGTGAAGAGATATAGGTTGTAAACTATGAAACACACCCCTTTTCTCCCTTCCTATATAAAGCATTGACGACAATATAACCTCCTGTTCCGAGGACGTGAGGACGACGGTCCGATGTCAGAATGGTTCAGATAATAACTACAGAACGAAGCCAACATCAGCGTGAGCTTTGGTTGCGAATGGTATGAACTTTGAACTCTTATTCACTACAGAAGTCATACCTCCTAGCCGTGGAGTTAGCAACAGCAGCTGCAAACGCAGGTCAGGAAGGAACAGACAGAGTATCCCAAGAGACATTCTTCAAAGGACAAAGGACTCGGTTGGGCAACACGGTCTTCCATCTACCACCAAACTACTGAAGTGCAGCTTCACTACGACACTATGATAAACTGTACTCCTCTGGTGTTAGATGGAGCGCATGTAGGACGAACAGGCATTGGCTTTACTCAAGGATTACTTTCAGGAAAATGAGAGGCTAACCCAGAGACTTGTGTGAGGGTTGTCGGGGTGGCGCGTGGCGTGCGGTGGGCGAGCGGGGTATGGTGGAGCAGCTGAAGAGCAGGTCGTTAGGGGTCTGTCTGTGCCCGCTGAACGCGGGCTCCCGCTGCCCGCTGTAGATGCTCTCGTCTGACAGGGTCCTCTGCAAGGAGCGCCGGCCGGGAGGGGGGACGGGGAAAGAGGGCTGGAGAGAGTGAGGGGAGAGAGAGGAGCAATGTGAGGCTGCTGATTGACACCATGAACTCAGCCTTTAGCATGTTGACCAGTGCATGTGGCAAAGCAGGGGAGGGAGTTTGGATTCATCAAGCAAATACAGCATATCGACTACTCTGGAAGTTCCATGGGAGTTCTCATCAATTTGACAATTATCATGGTAAAATGGATGATGGTGACATTGCCTGTTAACACAGAGCAGTGCTGCCCGCTACCTTTTGGTCGTGGGAGGAGGGTGGGGGGCTGTCTAGGGTGATGAGTTTCTTCAGGTCCTCCTGCAGGCTGGACGTGGTGACCCGCTGGGGGGATTGGGCCCTGAGCTGAGCCCTGAGCTGGGGCTGGCCACCCAGCAACCCATCACTCTGGTGACGTCTGAGAAAGAGGGAGTGCAAAGACCAGGAGTGTTAGGTTGCAGTTCTCGGTTCAACCACATGGTGGGAGTATTGTACTCGTTTATAAACAAAACATGAGCCACAACAAGTGGGAAAGGCATCTCCTCTCAGTTGACTCAGATCTCAAGTCTCTCTAACATCAACAATCTAGAACAGTAAGATTTGTTTCAATAGGGAAAGAACATCCTTTCACAACATGACTTACACCCCTCACAGTGTAATGGCCTCAGTGACGTGTCAATAAACACATGTATGTACAACATTCCTCCTCTACTGCCCCCCATGCTTACTTGCGTGTTTTGCCAAAGTCCACAGAGTTGATGGTACCTCCAGGCTTCCTCCAGCCGATCAGGTACTTGGAGGTGGCTCCCTGGCGGGGGTAGAAGCTCTTGGGGCCTCCAGGGGAGAGGGAGGTCTGAGAGGTGGGGGAGGTGGTCAGGGCTGACTCCTCCTGGGAGGAGCTGGGACTGCAGCCTGGACCCATGGGACTGCCAGACTGGCCCGAGCTCAGAGTACTGGTACGGAAAAACATGGATATGGGTTAGTATAGGTATATTTATACTAATGTATTCATAACTCGCAGACACCATTACATCGGTGTTTCACTTCACATTTCTGTAATGTGCACTCATCTATGAACACATTCCTGTACAATATTTCAAAAACACATGGTAATTGTGACTACTTTCCCCACACACGACATCTCTGATGTCTCCACATCTTGAGATAAGAATTTAAATTATTGAAGAAAAATAAATAGGACAGAGTGTCCTTGGACTTCTTCCATGTTAACATTTCAAACAACATTTCTCCCCAGTTTGACATGAAGGCGAGCGTCTCCCTCCTCAGACATGCTGTGTGTACAATAAAACAGTCACTAGTCTGGTGGAGTTATTTCAGAGCCACAGAGGAGAGGCTGAGGAGAGGAGGAAACGCTCTGTTCACTCAAAGGAACTGTGGTTTAGGAGTGTTAACAGTGCTGAGCTCTCACATTCAGCATTCCACAGCGTTTCAAGTGCTCTCTTTCTCTCTGTGAGAACCTGGCTCACACACAAACAAGCACACATACACACACACGCGCACATACAAACACAAACACACACACGCATGTGCACAAACACACACACTCAGATACACAGACGCATGTGCGCACACACACACACACTCAGATACACAGACGCATGTGCGCACACACACACTCAGATACACAGACGCATGTGCGCACACACACACACACACCACACACACACACACACACACACACCAGGTTGCAGGTTGCTGCTTGCTACCTCTCACCACCAAACCGCAAGGCTTGGGAGTTTTCCATCTGGGACAATAGGGGATATATAAGGACTACAAGGCATCACTGTCTGCTTAATGAAACATTGATACATGAGAGGAAATGCATTGGCTGCATAAAGAGCAGACTGTAATAGAACTCTAGTGTCCCACATGAAAAACTACTACAGTTTACTATACAATACTACAGTACTTACTATAGAATTCTGTAGTATACTATATTACACACTGTAGCAGTGTTGTTGTGCTCGAGACCGGTCTCGAGACCACATATTGAGTGCCTCGGGTCTTGTTTCAATGTTGGATACATTTGTACTAGGTCTTGACTCGGTCTCGGACAGTGAGGACTCTTAATTTCTTCCCGAGACCAGCAGAGTAAAAATCTCATAATTATCAGCTTCCATTCAGTCAGCACATAAAACCACTTCACCAGGCCAAAGATATACAGTGGGGCAAAAAAGTAGTTCTCCCACTTAAAAAGATGAGAGAGGCCTGTAATTGTCATCATAGGTACACTTCAAACAGACAAAATGAGAAAAAAAAATCACATTGTATGATTTTTTATGAACTTATTTGCAAATTATGGTGGAAAATAAGTATTTGATCACCTACAAACAAGCAAGATTTCTGGCTCTCACAGACCTTCTTTAAGAGGCTCCTTTGTCCTCCACTCGTTAGCTGTATTAATGGCACCTGTTTGAACTTGTTATCAGTATAAAAGACACCTGTCCACAACCTCAAACAGTCACACTCCAAACTCCACTATGGCCAAGACCAAAGAGCTGTCAAAAGACACCAGAAATGAAATTGTAGACCTGCACCAGGCTGGGAAGACTGAATCTGCAATAGGTAAGCAGCTTGGTTTGAAGAAATCAACTGTGGGAGCAATTATTAGGAAATGGAAGACATACAAGACCACTGATAATCTCCCTCGATCTGGGGCTCCACACAAGATCTCACCCCGTGGGGTCAAAATGATCACAAGAACAGTGAGCAAAAATCCCAGAACCACACGGGGGGACCTAGTGAATGACCTGCAGAGAGCTGGGACCAAAGTAACAAAGCCTACCATCAGTAACACACTACGCCGCCAGGGACTCAAATCCTGCAGTGCCAGGCGTGTCCCCCTGCTTAAGCCAGTACATGTCCAGGCCCATCTGAAGTTTGCTAGAGAGCATTTGGATGATCCAGAAGAAGATTGGGAGAATGTCATATGGTCAGATGAAACCAAAATATAACTTTTTGGTAAAAACTCAACTCGTCGTGTTTGGAGGACAAAGAATGCTGAGTTGCATCCAAAGAACACCATACCTACTGTGAAGCATGGGGGTGGAAACATCATGCTTTGGGGCTGTTTTTCTGCAAAGGGACCAGAACGACTGATCCGTGTAAAGGAAAGAATGAATGGGGCCATGTATCGTGAGATTCCATCAGCAAGGGCATTGAAGATGAAACGTGGCTGGGTCTTTCAGCATGACACTGATCCCAAACACACCACCCGGGCAATGAAGGAGTGGCTTCGTAAGAAGCATTTCAAGGTCCTGGAGTGGCCTAGCCAGTCTCCAGATCTCAACCCCATAGAAAATCGTTGGAGGGAGTTGAAAGTCCGTGTTGCCCAGCAACAACCCCAAAACATCACTAATCTAAAGGAGATCTGCATGGATGAATGGGCCAAAATACCAGCAACAGTGTGTGAAAACCTTGTGAAGACTTACAGAAAACGTCTGACCTCTGTCATTGCCAACAAAGGGTAAAAAACAAAGTATTGAGATAAACTTTTGTTATTGACCAAATACTTATTTTCCACCATAATTTGCAAATAAATTCATTAAAAATCCTACAATGTCATTTTCTGGATTTTTTTCCTAATTTTTGAAGTGTACCTATGATGAAAATGACAGGCCTCTCATCTTTTTAAGTGGGAGAACTTGCACAATTGGTGGCTGACTAAATACTTTTTTGCCCCACTGTATATACTCCTTTCTTGAAACATTATTTCAACAGCCTATATCTATTATAGACATGGTTGTACAGTGGCAAACCTATAGGTCTTCAGTGTGTGACTAGTTTGTGATTCTGTAAGGACAGCAACTGTAATACCAACACACTCATGTAGGAGAGTGCAGAAAGGGCCAGTGTTGTAGTGGAGGGTATATACTGTAATACCAACACACTCATGTAGGAGAGTGCAGAAAGGGCCAGTGTTGTAGTGGAGGGTATATGCAGGTATATACCGTAATACCAACACACTCATGTAGGAGAGTGCAGAAAGGGCCAGTGTTGTAGTGGAGGGTATATGCAGGTATATACCGTAATACCAACACACTCATGTAGGAGAGTGCAGAAAGGGCCAGTGTTGTAATGGAGGGTATATGCAGGTATATACCGTAATACCAACACACTCATGTAGGAGAGTGCAGAAAGGGCCAGTGTTGTAGTGGAGGGTATATGCAGGTATATACCGTAATACCAACACACTCATGTAGGAGAGTGCAGAAAGGGCCAGTGTTGTAGTGGAGGGTATATACTGTAATACCAACACACTCATGTAGGAGAGTGCAGAAAGGGCCAATGTTGTAGTGGAGGGTATATGCAGGTATATACCGTAATACCAACACACTCATGTAGGAGAGTGCAGAAAGGGCCAGTGTTGTAATGGAGGGTATATGCAGGTATATACCGTAATACCAACACACTCATGTAGGAGAGTGCAGAAAGGGCCAGTGTTGTAGTGGATGGTATATGCAGGTATATACCGTAATACCAACACACTCATGTAGGAGAGTGCAGAAAGGGCCAGTGTTGTAGTGGAGGGTATATGCAGGTATATACCGTAATACCAACACACTCATGTAGGAGAGTGCAGAAAGGGCCTGTCATGTTTTGTCTTAGATTGTCTTGTCATTTTGCTTTTCCTTCTGTTCGTTTTCCCCCTGCTGGTCTTTTTAGGTTCGTTCCCCTTTTTCTCTCTCCCTTCCTCTCTCTCTTCTCTCTATCGTTCCGTTCCTGCTCCCAGCTGTTCCTATTCCCCTAATCAATCATTTAGTCTTCCCACACCTGTTCCCTATCTTTTTCCCTGATTAGAGTCCCTATTTCTCCCCTTGTTTTCCGTTCCTGCCCTGTCGGATCCTTGTCTATTGTTCACCGTGCTGTGTCTGTGTATCGCCCTGTCGTGTCGTGTTTCCCTCAGATGCTGCGTGGTGAGCAGGTGTCTGAGTCTGCTACGTTCAAGTGCCTTCCCGAGGCAACCTGCAGTTCATGATCGAGTCTCCAGTCTGTTCTCGTCATTACGAGTGAATTATGCTTTATGATTGTAGATTTACTTTACTGGATTAAAGACTCTGTTTTCGCCAAGTCGCTTTTGGGTCCTCATTCACCTGCATAACAGGGCCAGTGTTGTAGTGGAGGGTATATACCGTAATACCAACACACTCATGTAGGAGAGTGCAGAAAGGGCCAGTGTTGTAGTGGAGGGTATATGCAGGTATATACTGCAATACCAACACACTCATGTAGGAGAGTGCAGAAAGGGCCAGTGTTGTAGTGGAGGGTATATGCAGGTATATACCGTAATACCAACACACTCATGTAGGAGAGTGCAGAAAGGGCCAATGTTGTAGTGGAGGGTATATGCAGGTATATACCGTAATACCAACACACTCATGTAGGAGAGTGCAGAAAGGGCCAGTGTTGTAGTGGAGGGTATATGCAGGTATATACCGTAATACCAACACACTCATGTAGGAGAGTGCAGAAAGGGCCAGTGTTGTAGTGGAGGGTATATGCAGGTATATACCGTAATACCAACACACTCATGTAGGAGAGTGCAGAAAGGGCCAGTGTTGTAGTGGAGGGTATATGCAGGTATATACCGTAATACCAACACACTCATGTAGGAGAGTGCAGAAAGGGCCAGTGTTGTAGTGGAGTGTATATGCAGGTATAATATTTATATTTAACCTTTATTTAACTAGGCAAGTCAGTTCAGAACAAATTCTTATTTACAATGACGGCCTAACCCGGCAAAACCCTAACCCGGACGACGCTGGGCCAATTGTGCACCGCCCTATGGGACTCCCAATCACGGTCGGTTGTGATACAGCCTGGAATCGAACCAGGATCTGTAGTAACGCCGCTAGAACTGAGATGCAGTGCCTTAGACCGCTGTGCCATTCGGGAGCCACTTGGGAGCCCCATCAACTGAGAAATCACGCACAAAGTAGCCTACACAATCACAAAGCACCTGAAATATATTCACGAGCGCTGCACACATAGCCTAGTTTCAGTGGAATATCATCTGCAGGCAGCAAGAGCGTGCTGCTCTCAACTGGTTTTGGCATGGAGCAGCTCACAGCAGAATGACATCAGTAGCTGGTAGACGTTTAAACTTATGATATCAACCAGTAAATGCTAACGAAGGCAACAATGGCTTATCAAACCAAGTATTAAAAAGTTTAGTCCGAAGTGTTGGTTAGTAGGCTATTTGTGATGCGCAATTGTCCTCATGCACTGTTTGCATCAGGGACATAGACATGGATGGGCCTGGGTGGACAGAGGCCCACGCACTGGGGAGCCAGGCCCTGACAGGCCCACCCAATCAGATCGTTTAAGCATTGTTCTGGAGTTAGACCACACATTTTTAGTCTATTTTCAATTTACATATTTTTGTGTGATTTTGAGAGTGAAAATCTGAAAAATCTATAGGAAAACTCATAAAAAACCATAGGAAAAGATACGATTTTTTCACACAGGGTGTCTTTCCTTCGCTGGGCAGGTCGTTTGGGAACTTTTAGGCACATTTTGAGTACACCCACGTCTCTAGGCACCACTACACCACTGCATAGGGCCGATGGAAAGACAGCAGTCACACACAGCATGATGTTAAAGGATAAGCAGTCCATAAACTCTGACATAATAAGCCAGTAGGTCCCAATCATAAAAATACAAGAACACAACCATTAAGCATTTCCCAATGGAAATGTACAACTATGACCTCCCATGGCAAAAATAATTTCATGTTTAGCCCACAAAGTAACTGATGACCTAAAGTTTAAAGTAAAACTGACAGCATTTTAACTACTTTGCAGATATGAAACAAACAGACAATCATAATATCAGTCAAAAATATCAAATTCTTATGCTACAAAACCAACTTCATAAGAGGTTTTAAAAATAGGTTATATTTGACTCACCGTTCCATGACGTACACTAACATGCTGACTACACCGTCCACGTCGTGTGTGTGTGAGTGTTGCAAAATATTCAATATTCAATCATTGCACACACACTGCCCGCGCAAGTCAACAAGTGTCTGCGTAACTTGGTTCTATTTGTGACGCTAGACGCGCTGCAAGTCCCACCTCTTGCAACTCCTCATTGGTTTTTAGGAGCTTATACCCACGTGGGTAATTGAAAGATGAACTGAGGTCCACACTCCAGTCCAGTTGGTGGTGGTAATGCACCTTAATAAGATGTCATGTTGCTAAAATGCTGTCAGTTCCACTTTACATGCAACCACACATAAGTTATTTTCAAAGAGATGGCTAACAACAGCAAGCGTGCTGCAGTAAAAAACACAGTTCCACTCACCATATTGTGCAGTGACCTATTGGCCTGAAAGAAGGCAGAAGTTTCCATACGTTCTTCTAAAAATGGTCCCACCCATTAAGTCAAAATATGATTGGTTGATTCCACTGTCAAAATGTTGCCCTAATACAGTTGAATGGCAGATGCCTTTATCTACCTTCTGATGGCCTAGCCAATGGCTAACTTAGCTAGCTAAATGTATCTCCCCACAGACCAGCAAAGAAAAAATCCTGATTGTATATTTTTTTCTCTTCAGTGTTAACCCTTTCCTTTCCAACAAAAACTGAAGGGATTGAATCAGAACATCAGTGAACATAATGATATGATTATCATTGTTATTATATTTTTATAATCATTATTTAAAAAAATCCTTAGCCCTTCTCTGAAGGTGTAGAAGGCGCTCATTGTTCCCCACTGTGTTTGGGTTAATAATAATGTGTGGCTCTATTTCCCCCCCGCATTCATTTTTTTTTTTGAATGTCTAAAGAATCCATATGATGTTCTGAAAAATGAACACAGAAATACTGGACATTATGAACTCTTATTATGGTGGTGATTTGACAAAATTACAATCAAGGTCTTGAATTGGACTCGCATTTGTCTGGTCTCGGTCTTGGACCTTTTGTCCCCCTCCCGAGACTCGGTCTCGCCCCCCCTCCGGGATTAGTCTTGACTCGGTCTCGCCCCCCCTCCGGGATTAGTCTTGACTCGCCCCCCCCTCCGGGATTAGTCTTGACTCGGTCTCGCCCCCTCCGGGATTAGTCTTGACTCGGTCTCCCCCCTCCCCCTCCGATTAGTCTTGACTCGGTCTCGCCCCCCCCCTCCGGGATTAGTCTTGACTCGGTCTCGCCCCCCTCCGGGATTAGTCTTGACTCGGTCTCGCCCCCCCTCCGGGATTAGTCTTGACTCGGTCTCGCCCCCCTCCGGGATTAGTCTTGACTCGGTCTCGCCCCCCCTCCGGGATTAGTCTTGACTCGGTCTCGCCCCCCCTCCGGGATTAGTCTTGACTCGGTCTCGCCCCCCTCCGGGATTAGTCTTGACTCGGTCTCGCCCCCCTCCGGGATCCGGGATTAGTCTTGACTCGGTCTCGCCCCCCCTCCGGGATTAGTCTTGACTCTGTCTCGGCCCCCTCCGGGATTAGTCTTGACTCGGTCTCGCCCCCCTCCGGGATTAGTCTTGACTCGGTCTCGCCCCCCTCCGGGATTAGTCTTGACTCGCCTCGCCCCCCTCCGGGATTAGTCTTGACTCGCCCCCCCCCTCCGGGA
Source organism: Oncorhynchus gorbuscha (assembly GCF_021184085.1). NCBI lineage: Eukaryota > Metazoa > Chordata > Actinopteri > Salmoniformes > Salmonidae > Oncorhynchus > Oncorhynchus gorbuscha. The sequence continues at coordinate 69,443,200 of NC_060182.1, read as the reverse complement.
TTAGTCTTGACTCAGTCCCCCCTCCGGGATTAGTCTTGACTCGCCCTCGCCCCCCTCCGGGATTAGTCTTGACTCGGTCTCGCCCCCCTCCGGGAATAGTCTTGACTCGGTCTCGCCCCCCTCCGCCCCCCCCCTCCGGGATTAGTCTTGACCTCGGTCTCGCCCCCTCCGGGATTAGTCTTGACCTCGGTCTCGCCCCCCTCCGGGATTAGTCTTGACCTCGGTCTCGCCCCCTCCGGGATTAGTCTTGACCTCGGTCTCGCCCCCTCCGGGATTAGTCTTGACCTCGGTCTCGCCCCCCTCCGGGATTAGTCTTGACCTCGGTCTCGCCCCCCTCCGGGATTAGTCTTGACTCGGTCTCGCCCCCCCCCGGGATTAGTCTTCACTCGGTCTCGCCCCCCCGGGGATTAGTCTTGACTCGGTCTCGCCCCCTCCGGGATTAGTCTTGACTCGGTCTCCCCCCTCCGGGATTAGTCTTGACTCGCCCCCCCCTCCGGGATTAGTCTTGACTTGGTCTCCCCCCTCCGGGATTAGTCTTGACTCGGTCTCGCCCCCTCCGGGATTAGTCTTGACTCGGTCTCGCCCCCCCTCCGGGATTAGTCTTGACTCGTTCTCTCCCCCCCTCCGGGATTAGCCTCGACTCGTTCTCGCCCCCCCTCCGGGATTAGTCTTGATTTGGGCACGATTTGCTCGTCTTGGTCTTGAATTGATCTCGAACACAACCCTGCACTGAAGTATCCCTCAATCATGTGTAGTACTGAGTATAGAATGTTGTAGAATACTATAGTATATACTACAGTATTATCCACCAAAAAAAACAAAACACTACAGTCTGCAAAAACACTTAAAAAAACTATAGTAAATATTACAGTATTTAATTTGCATATACCCTGCCCATTCCCCTTCCACATATCCCAATTTGTGGTGGCACATGGTTGTGTACCCCATGGTTATAGAAAAGAGCAGGACGAGAACACCTCCACTTCTCTGTCAAAGATAATAAAACAAAAATACTATAACAAATACTACAGTAATGTATACAAAAACACTACAATACATACTATAGTATATACTACTTTTTTTACTACAGTATTTATACTATAGTAAACTACAAATACTACAGTAAACTGCAGTAAATACTACATTATTCACTACTACAGGCTCCCGAGTGGCGCAGCGGTCTAAGGCACTAAGAATCTCAGTGCTAGAGGCGACACTACAGACACCCTGGTTCGAATTCAGGCTGTATCACAACCGGCCATGATTGGGAGTCCCATAGGGCATCGCACAATTGGCCCAGCATTGTCCGGGTTTGGCCGGTGTAGGCAATCATTGTAAATAAGATTTTGTTCTTAACTGCCTAGTTAAATAAAGGTTCAATCATTTCAAAAAAAAAAAATAAACAGTGAATACTACAGTAAAGTCAGCAAAAACAATACAGTGAATACTATAGTAAAGTCAGCAAAAACAATACAGTGAATACTACAGTAAAGTCAGCAAAAACAATACAGTGAATACTATAGTAAGTCGCTCTGGATAAGAGCGTCTGCTAAATGACTTAAATGTAAATGTAAAATAGTATTCCTACCATAATATACACTATAGTATTTTTTCATGTGGGGTAGCACAGCACAGGGAGGCACACACACCTGGAGTGGGACGCAGCATCACTGAGGGTGTAGGAGCCACTGTCCGGGGCTGGGGGGAACACAAGGGGGCTCTGGGCTGGGTATGCGCTGCTCCCTGGGGGGCCGGGGGAGTCTGGGGCTGAAGGAGAGGTCTCTTGGGCCAGCCGATCTTTGGCTCTGGAATCCCCGGACCCTGTGGCCCCGTAGGAGGTAGCATCAATGCCGCTGTCTGTGGATGCCCCCTGTAGGTAGCCGTTGAGCTCTGAGTCAGGCCGTACCCCTGTCCTGCTGGAGCCAATCTCATACCACTTTTCATCACTGTGGGCAGAGCTGGAGGCATTACTGGACAGTGTGTTGCTGCCTGATTGGCTGGAGGAGTAGGAAGCTTCCACCTGTAGAGACAGAGACCCTACAGTCACATCCTGGTTGTTTGATCATAGTAAATAAAGACTACTTTGACATAGACAACATTTACTAGTGCAGTCGGAAAGTATTCAGACCGTTGACTTTTCCCACATTTTGTTACAGCCTTATTGTAAAATAGATTTTTTTTAAAAATCCCTCAAATCTACACACAATATCCCATAATCACAAAGCAAAAACTGCTTTTTAGATTTTTTTGCAAATGTATTACAAAGAAAAAACTGAAATATTACATGAACATAATTATTAATTTAGGTCAAATAACAACTCAATGTTTATATCCCAGGACAAATTAGCTAGCAACAGCAAGCTAGCTAGCTAAATTGCCATACATGTTTGCTTTTCGACCTGTCCCCAAATTAATATTGTTGATATTTCAACCTGCGTGTCCTGATCCTGTCCTGATCGCGCACAAGCGGTCTGTTCAGCATGTTAGAAGTCATATTTGGTCATATTTGAGCCTGGTAACTCACCTTGATGTTCTTGTTGGGAGACAGGTGTGTCCCCTGTTCCTGCTGCTGTAGACGAGTTACTGCCTTGGATACAGCTGGGTCTGGGAGGGACAGGAACAAACAGAGGAATGAGACACAGATAACAATACCAGTAACATAGAGAGCTATTCCTGTCTCTGACTCGCATCATCTGCATCACCCAAAACACCAGACATGACTTGGGCATTTTCTAAAGCAGTGGTATTCAAAGATTTTCAGCAAATTTCTGGGGACCCCATTTTTCCCCAAGATGTTCTCGTGACCCCCACCCCACGCCAAATCTAATGACACAACCTTAAAATCGGTACATTTCAATTTTTTCATAAAAAAAAAAAACTTAATTGCATTTTCATCTCTTATCAGAATGAAAATAAACCAATAAATACATTTACTCAATACAATTCGATGCTTCATATTATCTTTCTCAAAAACGATAATTTTGGCGACCCCACTGCAGTACCTGGGGTGGTGACCACGACTTTGAATGACACTGTTCTAAAGCATGACCTCTTACCTGCTCTATCAGCCCCCCTGTCAGCCACCTCCCCTTCCACCGCGTGGGGCCATCCAGTGGCAGGCTTAGTCTCGTTAGACCCCTCTCCCACTCCCTGATGCTCAGCAGACACAGGGGAGTGGCGGGTATTGTTGTTAAACCTAGAGAATAGATGGAAGAAGAAGACGGCATCATGTCTAGCTGCATCATTTACTGAACAAAACAGGAGTACCTCTGCCACGATGAGTACAACATATCAACGAGACATATAATGATAACATATAATTTAGTCATTTCCTTTCTATTATTGGATAACTCCCAAAGAAGTAATTACAGTGAGTACAGACTACATCTGAACATAGAGCAATTTAAGTGAAACCCTACAGCGATCTGTTTCTAGATTTGAATTGTGGTCTGTGTATGATCTGGTTGTGGTCTGAATGTGGCCATAAATTGGCCCAGGTTTGTTCTGGCCTGAGTGACCTCTCACCCATCTGGCATGGACTTCTGTCTCCAGTGGTTGGAGCCTGCGCTCCCAGTGTCTATGTAGGAGAGGCTGGTAGGGGCTTTGCGGGTGTGTGGAGAGCGGCCCATCACGATGGAACAAGCCAGGGCATAGTTATCATTCCCTGGGGAATACCTGAAGGATACAGAGCAAACAGATTCCACTACTACGCTTAAAGCTTGTATATCTTCCCTATTATATCATATTATTAGCCAGGGTGGCTCTCTTACCTTTTAGGGTTGAGAGGGCGCCCGTCGCTGGACACACTGCGGGGGATGACTACGGTCGGCTCCTGGTACTCTGAAGCCGGGGCCTTGATGAGCGTCCCCCCCAGGGCTGCTGTGGTGCGGCTCTGTGGGCTGGAGGAGGTGCGGGGCCACTTGTTGTTGTTGCTGCGGAAGGGGAATTTAAACTCATAGGGCATCCCCTCCTTGTGGTTCTTATAGTCCACCAGGGGCATGTGGTACAGCTCTGAACAGCCTCTGTGAGAAGAGACAGAGATAAAATCAAATAAAAAATATTTGTCACAAGCGCCGAATGCAACAGACCTTACAGTGAAATGCTTACTTACAAGCCCTTAACTAACAACGCTTTAAGAAGTTAAGAAAACAAATAAAAATAAGTGTTAAGTAAAAAATAGATAAGTGAAAATAGAAAATAAAAGTAACACATAATTAAACAGCAGCAGTAAAATAACAATAGTGAGGCTATATACAGGGGGTACCGGTACAGAGTCCATGTGCGGGAGCACCGGTTAGTCAAGGTAATTGAGGTAATACGTACATGTAGGTAGAGTTAAAGTGACTATGCATAGAGTTTAAACAAAAGAGTAGCAGCAGCGAAAAGAGGGGTCTGGGTAGCCTTTTGATTAGGTGTTCAGGAGTCTTATGGCTTGGGGATAGAAGCAGTTAAGAAGCCTTTTGGACCTCCACTTGGCGCTCCGGTATCGTCTGCCATGCTGTACCAGAGAGAACAGTCTATGGCTAGGGTGGCTGGAGTCTTTGACAATTTCTAGGGCCTCCTGCCTCTGACACCACCTGATATAGAGGTCCTGGATGGTAGGAAGCTTGGCACCAGTGATGTACTGGGCTGTACGCACTACCCTCTGTAGTGCCCTGCGGTTGGAGGCCAAGCAGTTGTCATACCAGGCAGTGATGCAACCAGTCAGGATGCTCTCGATGGTGCAACTGTAGAACCTTTTGAGGATCTGAGGATACATGCCAAATCTTTTCAGTCTCCTGAGGGGGAATAGGCTTTGTTGTGCCTTCTTCACAACTGTCTTTGTTTTTTTTGACCATGATAGTTTGTTGGTTATGTGGAAACCAAGGAACTTGAAGCTCTCAAGCTGTTCCACTATAGCACCGGCAATGAGAATGGGGGCGTGCTCAGTCCTCCTTTTCCTGTAGTCTACGATCATCTCCTTTGTCTTGATCACAGAGGGGTTGTTGTCCTGGCACCACATGACCAGGTCTCTAACCTCCTCCCTATAGGCTGTCTCATTGTTGTCGGTGATCAGACCTACCACTGTTGTGTCATCGGCAAACTTGATGATGGTGTTGGAGTCGTGCCTGGCCATGCAGTCATGAGTGAACAGGGTGTGCAATAGGGGACTGAGCACGCACCCCTGAGGTTCCCCCCGTGTTGAGGATCAGTGTGGCAGATGTGATGTTCCCTACCTTTACCACCTGGGGGCGGCCCGCCAGGAAGTCCAGGATCCAGTTGCAGAGGGAGGTGTTCTGTCCCAGGGTCCTGGCGAGCTTTGAGGGCACTATGGTGCTGAATGCTGAACTGTAGTCAATGAATAGGATTCTCACATTGGTGTTCCTTTTGTCCAGGTGGGAAAGGGCAGTGTTGAGTGCAATAGAGATTGCATAATCTGTGGATCTGTTGGAGCGGTATGCAAATTGGAGAGGGTCTAGGGTTTCTGGGATAATGGTGTTGATGTGAGCCATGACCAGCCTCTCAAAGCACTTCATGGCTACAGACGTGAGTGCTACAGGTCTGTTGTCATTTGGGCAGGTTACCTTAGTGTTCTTGGCCACAGGGACTACGGTGGTCTTCTTGAATGTTGGTATTACAGACTCAGTCAGGGACAGGTTGAAAATGTCAGTGAAGACACTTGCCAGTTGGTCACGGAGTGCACGCTTGGAGTACACATCCTGGTAATCTGTTTGGCCCTGCGGCCTTGTAAATGTTGACCTGTTTAAAAGGTCTTACTCACATTGGCTACGGTGAGCGTGATCACACAGTTGTTCAGGACAGCTGGCGCTCTCATGCATGTTTCAGTGTTAATTGCCTCGAAGCGAGCATCGAAGTAATTTAGCTCATCTGGTAGGTTCTTGATACTGGGCAGCTCGTGGCTGTGCTTCCCTTTGTAGTCTGTAATAGTTTGCATGCCCTACCACATCTGATGAGCGTCAAAGCTGATGTAGTACGATTCAATCTTAGTTCTGTATTGACGCTTTGTCTGTTTGATGGTTCTTTGGAGGGCATAGCGGGATTTCTTATAAGCTTCCGGGTTAGAGTCCCGCGTGCACCAGCTGTTGTTTACAAATATGCATAGGCTGCCGCCCCTTGTCTTACCAGAGGCCGCTGTTCTATCCTGCCGAAAAAGCTTAAAACCCGCCAGCTGTATGTTATTCATGTTGTCGTTCAGCCACGACTCGGTGAAACATAAGATATTACAGTTGGTAGGATATATTTTATTATCAATTGATTGTACGTTGGCTAATAGGACCGATGGTAAAGGTAGATTACCCGTGCGGCGACGGATCTTTACAAGGCACCCGGACCGTCGTCCACGATATCTCTGTCTTTTCCTCCTGTGAATGACGGGGACGAGGTCCTTGTCGGGTGTCTGGAATAAATCCTTCCTGTCCAACTCGTTGAAGAAGAAAAATTCCTCTAGTACGGGGTGAGTAATCGCTGCCCTGATATCAAGAAGCTCTTTTCGGTCATAAGACGCGGTGGCAGAAACATTATGTACAAAATAAGTTACAAATAACGCAAAAAAAACATACACAATAGCACAATTGGTTACGTGATCGTAAAACGTCAGCCATCTCCTTCGGCGCCATTATTACATCGAAGATATACACTACAAACACTGCAGCGCTGGCCCAGTACCCAAAGGCATGCTACTGATATGACTGATAGAGGGACATATCTGTTGATAAATAACTTATTTGTTGTCTCTGAACTGTACCTGCGAGGGGTGGAGTCCTCGTGCGGGGGTATGATGACCACCTTGACGGTGACCGAGGTCCTCAGGAGATCGATCATCTGCTCGTGGGACAGTGATGCCACGGCAACCTTACAGATCTCTACTAGCCTGCTGCCCTGGCGCAGCCCCGCCTGCCAGGCGTACCCGTAGGGCTCTACCTCTGCCACGATGCCCTCAAAGTTTACATGGAAGCCCAGCTGGCCCAGGCCGTTCCTCCTCAGGGTCATCTCTGTGGTCTGGCTGCCCTTTGACAGGAGCTAGAGACAGAGGAGAGAAGGAGGGGAGGAGAAAGAGGTGAAGGAGAACAGTTATAACTACTGTGGCGTACAGCAGGTCAGCCACCAGGGGAAGACTCATCACGAGAGTATACATCACGAGGCGATGGTTCCATCTGCTGGACGTGCCAGGTCTCGACGGGCTCTCCGGCCAGGACTAATTGGGGCTGATTGGGGATTGGTGAGTAATCAAGGGCTGATTTCTCACCAGATGTACAAGTCCCATAAAGCTGCCAGAAGGGCAGCACACTGGGGAGAGACTGGGGGAGGAAAGGACTCCCGTATAGTTGGGGATGGTACCAGAGGTAACAGGAGGTCCCCACAGGATACAGCAAGACCCGGAGCCCAGAAGACGGTATCCCAGAGAGGGTCTCTTGGGGGATACAGCAAGACCCGGAGCCCAGAAGACGGTATCCCAGAGAGGTTCTCTTGGGGGATACAGTAACACCCAGAGCCCAGAAGACGTTGTCCCAGAGAGGGTGTCTTGGGGGATACAGTAAGACCCGGAGCCCAGAAGACGGTATCCCAGAGAGGGTCTCTCTTTTGGACTATTGTTTTAATAAACACCTTTGAAACTGAGCTAATCCTAATCCTACTCTGTCCGTGTCTGATCTGTGTAAACACTTTGACCCAACCCCCTGGTCTGCCACACTACATAACGTAAGAAACCTCTAAATACAGAAACAGACTACACTGCATGTGCTGTGTATGCTCTGTGCAGCATACCACCTTGTATCCCACTTTTGACTTGCCTCTGCAGCCAAGCAGGGTTGGTCCCTGAATGGAAGACCAGATGGTGCTGGAAGTGGTTTTAGAGCTGGCCAGTAGGAGGCACTCTTTCCTCTGGTCTAAAAAAAAATGCCCCAGTGCAGTGATTAGGGACATTGCCCTGTGTAGTGTGCTGCCTTTTGGATGGGACGTTAAACGGGTGTCCTGACTCTCTATGGTCACTAAAGATCCCATGGCCCTTATCGTAAGAGTAAGGGTGTTAACCCCAGTGTCTTGCATAACATTATGGCCACCTAATAATCCCTAGTTTCCAATTGGCTCATTCATCCTCCCTCCTCCCCCCTGTAATTATTCCCCAGTTCATTGCTGTAAATGACCATGTGTTTTCAGTCAACTTACCTGGTAAAATAAGGGGTTGAATAAAGGGTTGAATAAATGAAAAAACAAAACTATTCTGTTGGCTGCTGCTACTGTACAACACATCACATAAGAATAATCTGCCCTTGGGCTTAGATCTGATAAGACACACACTAACAGACTGAATCTATCATCAGCGGATGCGCTACCCTTCCATTAAAGTGTTTTTGTACAGGAGGGAGGGTTTAAGGTTTAATACACCTTGCCTGGCCGTTCTGACCCAGTGTCAGGTAGAAAGAGGTTGTAACATAGTACTTAACACAGACCCCCAGGCAACCACAACAGGGCCAGAGCAGGATATTATGCTACATCACTGATGCACGCCTCCGCTTTCCGACACGAAAGGGTATGGCATACACACTCACTGTACACACAAACATGAAATAACCCGTAGCAAATAGTGTTCATCTTTCATTCAAGACAACTGGCATTCCCTAGTCGCATGAAAATGATTAAACTACCTCTCCAAATACGGCCAATGCTGAGTGTTATACCTGTAACATTGTGTTTGTAATCACTGTAGGCCTATTCTGCATCTCCTTTGAACATAATGGATTATCTGAGGTGGAAATGAGAGGTATGTTTATTATAACCCATTGGTTAGTGATGAAAGGTCCATATCTGGCTTGAAACTTGGGACACCTGTAATAATAATCACAACAGATGGTGTGTGAAATATTAGAAAGCCATCAGTGTAGCAATAATACACAGACCAACTGTGCTGCTACTGACCTCCAGGCGTTTCACCACCTCTCCGAAGTCCTCTGTGTTGTTGTTGATGGAGCGCAGCGACACGCTCACGCTCAGTAGATCTTCATGGAGGCGGGGCTGCCAGAGGACCAGCCAATGACGTCGCGCGTGGCACAGTTAAAGACCACAGCCTTCGCCTCCTGATCCAATAGGATGAGGAAATCGTTGGAGATGGCCAGTAGACACTCCCTCTCCGCCCCGGCTACCTGGTCCTCCGCATGCACTGGCCATGTCACTGCACCTAGGCTCCTTAGCTCTGCCCCACTGTACGGCCGTACCCTCTCTCTCCGCTTGTGAGCCAATGAGATGAAGGGGAATTTCCCCGTGGGCTCCACCGGCGTGCTGGTCACATGCCGCTCTGCCAGGTCACGCAGGTACTCCTGTCGCGTGCGTGTCGCCATGGCACCAAACTTTTCAGACTTGTGGGCGGCGTTCTCTGCGTTGATGACCTTGGCCAGCAGGAAGTCCCTGAAGACAGTGGACTTGGGGAAGGTCACACCCTTGGGGATAGGAGGGCCGAAGGAGGGCACGTCCTGGGAACGAGTCACAGCCACACTGGGGAGAGAGAGAGAGAGAGAGAGAGAGAGAGAGAGAGTCACTAACTAGTAAGTACACTGAAGGAGGGAGTCCTATACCCAAACTCAATGGATTCCCCGGCACTAGATCTGACAGAACTGAACAGGTGTAAGATGGCAAGCTGCTGCTTTTACTATGTCTTATCCCTATCCAATCCTCTCAGGGGGGGCAGAAAACAGTAGACTATAGGGCAGAAAACAGCAGACTAGTGGGCAGAAAACAGTAGACTAGAGGGCAGAAAACAGTAGACCAGAGGACAGAAAACAGCAGACTAGAGGACAGAAAACAGTAGACCAGAGGGCAGAAAACAGCAGACTAGAGGGCAGAAAACAGTAGACCAGAGGGCAGAAAACAGTAGACTATAGGACAGAAAACAGTAGACTATAGGACAGAAAACAGTAGACTAGAGGGCAGAAAACAGTAGACTAGAGGACAGAAAACAGCAGACTAGTGGGCAGAAAACAGTAGACTAGAGGGCAGAAAACAGTAGACCAGAGGGCAGAAAACAGTAGAGTAGAGGACAGAAAACAGTAGACTAGAGGGCAGAAAACAGTAGACTAGAGGACAGAAAACAGTAGACCAGAGGGCAGAAAACAGTAGACTAGAGGGCAGAAAACAGTAGACTAGAGGGCAGAAAACAGTAGACTAGAGGGCAGAAAACAGTAGACTAGAGGGCAGAAAACAGTAGACTAGAGGACAGAAAACAGTAGACTAGAGGACAGAAAACAGTAGACCAGAGGGCAGAAAACAGTAGACCAGAGGGCAGAAAACAGTAGACCAGAGGGCAGAAAACAGTAGACCAGAGGACAGAAAACAGTAGACCAGAAAACAGTAGACCAGAAGACAGTAGACTAGAGGACAGAAAACAGTAGACTAGAGGGCAGAAAACAGTAGACCAGAGGGCAGAAAACAGTAGACTAGAGGGCAGAAAACAGTAGACTAGAGGGCAGAAAACAGTAGACTAGAGGGCAGAAAACAGTAGACTAGAGGGCAGAAAACAGTAGACTAGAGGGCAGAAAACAGTAGACTAGAGGACAGAAAACAGTAGACTAGAGGGCAGAAAACAGTAGACCAGAGGGCAGAAAACAGTAGACTAGAGGGCAGAAAACAGTAGACTAGAGGACAGAAAACAGTAGACTAGAGGACAGAAAACAGTAGACCAGAGGGCAGTAGACCAGACAGAAAACAGTAGACCAGAGGGCAGAAAACAGTAGACCAGAGGACAGAAAACAGTAGACCAGAGGGCAGAAAACAGTAGACCAGAGGGCAGAAAACAGTAGACCAGAAGACAGTAGACTAGAGGGCAGAAAACGGTAGACCAGAGGACAGAAAACAGTAGACTAGAGGGCAGAAAACAGTAGACCAGAGGACAGAAAACAGTAGACTAGAGGGCAGAAAACAGTAGACTAGAGGGCAGAAAACAGTAGACTAGAGGGCAGAAAACAGTAGACTAGAGGGCAGAAAACAGTAGACTAGAGGGCAGAAAACAGTAGACTAGAGGACAGAAAACAGTAGACTAGAGGACAGAAAACAGTAGACTAGAGGACAGAAAACAGTAGAGTAGAGGACAGAAAACAGTAGAGGACAGAAAACAGTAGACCAGAGGGCAGAAAACAGTAGACCAGAGGACAGAAAACAGTAGACCAGAGGGCAGAAAACAGTAGAGGACAGAAAACAGTAGACTAGAGGGCAGAAAACAGTAGACCAGAGGACAGAAAACAGTAGAGTAGAGGGAAGAAAACAGTAGAGTAGAGGGCAGAAAACAGTAGACTAGAGGGCAGAAAACAGTAGACCAGAAAACAGTAGAGTAGAGGGAAGAAAACAGTAGAGTAGAGGGCAGAAAACAGTAGACTAGAGGACAGAAAACAGTAGACTAGAGGGAAGAAAACAGTAGACTAGAGGACAGAAAACAGTAGACTAGAGGGCAGAAAACAGTAGACTAGAGGACAGAAAACAGTAGACTAGAGGGCAGAAAACAGTAGACTAGAGGGCAGAAAACAGTAGACTAGAGGGCAGAAAACAGTAGACTAGAGGGCAGAAAACAGTAGACTAGAGGGCAGAAAACAGTAGACTAGAGGGCAGAAAACAGTAGACTAGAGGACAGAAAACAGTAGACTAGAGGGCAGAAAACAGTAGACTAGAGGGCAGAAAACAGTAGACTAGAGGGCAGAAAACAGCAGACTAGTGGGCAGAAAACAGTAGACTAGAGGGCAGAAAACAGTAGACTAGAGGGCAGAAAACAGTAGACTAGAGGGCAGAAAACAGTAGACTAGAGGGCAGAAAACAGTAGACAAGAGGACAGAAAACAGTAGACTAGAGGGCAGAAAACAGTAGACTAGAGGGCAGAAAACAGTAGACTAGAGGGCAGAAAACAGTAGACCAGAGGGCAGAAAACAGTAGACCAGAGGACAGAAAACAGTAGACTAGAGGGCAGAAAACAGTAGACTAGAGGGCAGAAAACAGTAGACTAGAGGACAGAAAACAGTAGACTAGAGGGCAGAAAACAGTAGACTAGAGGACAGAAAACAGTAGACTAGAGGGCAGAAAACAGTAGACCAGAGGGCAGAAAACAGTAGACCAGAGGGCAGAAAACAGTAGACCAGAGGACAGAAAACAGTAGACCAGAGGGCAGAAAACAGTAGACCAGAGGGCAGAAAACAGTAGACCAGAAGACAGTAGACTAGAGGGCAGAAAACGGTAGACCAGAGGACAGAAAACAGTAGACTAGAGGGCAGAAAACAGTAGACCAGAGGACAGAAAACAGTAGACTAGAGGGCAGAAAACAGTAGACCAGAGGGCAGAAAACAGTAGACCAGAAGACAGTAGACTAGAGGGCAGAAAACAGTAGACTAGAGGGCAGAAAACAGTAGACAAGAGGACAGAAAACAGTAGACTAGAGGGCAGAAAACAGTAGACTAGAGGGCAGAAAACAGTAGACTAGAGGGCAGAAAACAGTAGACTAGAGGGCAGAAAACAGTAGACTAGAGGACAGAAAACAGTAGACTAGAGGGCAGAAAACAGTAGACTAGAGGACAGAAAACAGTAGACTAGAGGGCAGAAAACAGTAGACTAGTAGACCAGAGGGCAGAAAACAGTAGACTAGAGGGCAGAAAACAGTAGACCAGAGGGCAGAAAACAGTAGACCAGAGGGCAGAAAACAGTAGACCAGAGGACAGAAAACAGTAGACCAGTAGACTAGCAGAAAACAGTAGACTAGAGGGCAGAAAACAGTAGACCAGAGGACAGAAAACAGTAGACTAGAGGACAGAAAACAGTAGACTAGAGGGCAGAAAACAGTAGACTAGAGGACAGAAAACAGTAGACTAGAGGGCAGAAAACAGTAGACTAGAGACAGAAAACAGTAGACTAGAGGGCAGAAAACAGTAGACTAGAGGGCAGAAAACAGTAGACTAGAGGACAGAAAACAGTAGACTAGAGGGCAGAAAACAGTAGACTAGAGGACAGAAAACAGTAGACTAGAGGGCAGAAAACAGTAGACTAGAGGACAGAAAACAGTAGACTAGAGGGCAGAAAACAGTAGACTAGAGGGCAGAAAACAGTAGACTAGAGGGCAGAAAACAGTAGACTAGAGGGCAGAAAACAGTAGACTAGAGGGCAGAAAACAGTAGACTAGAGGACAGAAAACAGTAGACTAGAGGGCAGAAAACAGTAGACTAGAGGAGAAAACAGAAAACAGTAGACTAGAGGGACAGAAAACAGTAGAAACAGAAAACAGAGACTAGAGGGCAGAAAACAGTAGACCAGAGGGCAGAAAACAGTAGACTAGAGGACAGAAAACAGTAGACTAGAGGGCAGAAAACAGTAGACTAGAGGACAGAAAACAGTAGACTAGAGGGCAGAAAACAGTAGACCAGAGGACAGAAAACAGTAGACCAGAGGGGCAAGAAAACAGTAGACCAGAGGGCAGAAAACAGTAGACTAGAGGGCAGAAAACAGTAGACTAGAGGACAGAAAACAGTAGACCAGAGGGGAAGAAAACAGTAGACTAGAGGGCAGAAAACAGAAAGACAGTAGACTAGAGGGCAGAAAACAGTAGACTAGAGGGCAGAAAACAGAAAACAGTAGACTAGAGGGCAGAAAACAGTAGACTAGAGGGCAGAAAACAGTAGACTAGAGGACAGAAAACAGTAGACTAGAGGGCAGAAAACAGTAGACTAGAGGGCAGAAAACAGTAGACTAGAGGACAGAAAACAGTAGACTAGAGGGCAGAAAACAGTAGACTAGAGGGCAGAAAACAGTAGACTAGAGGGCAGAAAACAGTAGACTAGAGGGCAGAAAACAGTAGACTAGAGGGCAGAAAACAGTAGACTAGAGGGCAGAAAACAGTAGACTAGAGGGCAGAAAACAGTAGACTAGAGGGCAGAAAACAGTAGACTAGAGAGGACAGAAAACAGTAGACTAGAGGGCAGAAAACAGTAGACTAGAGGACAGAAAACAGTAGACTAGAGGGCAGAAAACAGTAGACTAGAGGGCAGAAAACAGTAGACTAGAGGGCAGAAAACAGTAGACTAGGGGGCAGAAAACAGTAGACTAGGGACAGAAAACAGTAGACCAGAGGACAGAAAACAGTAGACTAGAGGGCAGAAAACAGTAGACTAGAGGGCAGAAAACAGTAGACTAGAGGGCAGAAAACAGTAGACAGAGGACAGAAAACAGTAGACTAGAGGACAGAAAACAGTAGACTAGAGGGCAGAAAACAGTAGACTAGAGGACAGAAAACAGTAGACTAGAGGAAGAAAACAGTAGACTAGAGGGCAGAAAACAGTAGACTAGAGGGCAGAAAACAGAGAGAAAACTAGACCAGGGGCAGAAAACAGTAGACTAGAGGACAGAAAACAGTAGACTAGAGGACAGAAAACAGTAGACTAGAGGACAGAAAACAGTAGACTAGAGGACAGAAAACAGTAGACTAGAGGGCAGAAAACAGTAGACTAGAGGGCAGAAAACAGTAGACTAGAGGGCAGAAAACAGTAGACAGAAAAAAACAGTAGACTAGAGGGCAGAAAACAGTAGACTAGAGGGAAAACAGAAAACAGAAAACAGTAGACTAGAGGGCAGAAAACAGTAGACTAGAGGGCAGAAAACAGTAGACTAGAGGAAAACAGTAGACAGAAAACAGTAGACTAGACTAGGGCAGAAAACAGTAGACTAGAGGGCAGAAAACAGTAGACTAGAGGGGACAGAAAACAGTAGACTAGAGGGCAGAAAACAGTAGACTAGAGGACAGAAAACAGTAGACTAGAGGACAGAAAACAGTAGACTAGAGGGCAGAAAACAGTAGACTAGAGGACAGAAAACAGTAGACTAGAGGACAGAAAACAGTAGACTAGAGGGCAGAAAACAGTAGACTAGAGGGCAGAAAACAGTAGACTAGAGGTAGACTAGAGGGCAGAAAACAGTAGACTAGAGGACAGAAAACAGTAGACTAGAGGGCAGAAAACAGTAGACTAGAGGGCAGAAAACAGTAGACTAGAGGGCAGAAAACAGTAGACTAGAGGGCAGAAAACAGTAGACTAGAGGGCAGAAAACAGTAGACTAGAGGGCAGAAAACAGTAGACTAGAGGGACAGAAAACAGTAGACTAGAAAACAGTAGACTAGGCAGAAAACAGTAGACTAGAGGGCAGAAAACAGTAGACAGAGAAAACAGTAGACTAGAGGGCAGAAAACAGTAGACTAGAGGGCAGAAAACAGTAGTAGACTAGAGGGCAGAAAACTAGAGGGCAGAAAACAGTAGACTAGAGGGCAGAAAACAGTAGACTAGAGGGCAGAAAACAGTAGACTAGAGGACAGAAAACAGTAGACTAGAGGGCAGAAAACAGTAGACTAGAGGGCAGAAAACAGTAGACTAGAGGGCAGAAAACAGTAGACTAGAGGGCAGAAAACAGTAGACTAGAGGGCAGAAAACAGTAGACTAGAGGACAGAAAACAGTAGACTAGAGGGCAGAAAACAGTAGACTAGAGGGCAGAAAACAGTAGACTAGAGGGCAGAAAACAGTAGACTAGAGGACAGAAAACAGTAGACTAGAGGACAGAAAACAGTAGACTAGAGGGCAGAAAACAGTAGACTAGAGGGCAGAAAACAGGACAGAAAACAGTAGACTAGAGGGCAGAAAACAGTAGACTAGGAGGGCAGAAAACAGTAGACTAGAGGGCAGAAAACAGTAGACTAGAGGACAGAAAACAGTAGACTAGAGGGCAGAAAACAGTAGACTAGAGGGCAGAAAACAGTAGACTAGAGGGCAGAAAACAGTAGACTAGAGGGAGAAAACAGTAGACTAGAGGGCAGAAAACAGTAGACTAGAGGAAGAAAACAGTAGACTAGAGGGCAGAAAACAGTAGACTAGAGGGCAGAAAACAGTAGAAGAACAGAAAACAGTAGACTAGAGGACAGAAAACAGTAGACTAGAGGACAGAAAACAGTAGACTAGAGGGCAGAAAACAGTAGACTAGAGACTAGACTAGAGGGCAGAAAACAGTAGACTAGAGGGCAGAAAACAGTAGACTAGAGGACAGAAAACAGTAGACTAGAGGGCAGAAAACAGTAGACTAGAGGGCAGAAAACAGTAGACTAGAGGACAGAAAACAGTAGACTAGAGGGCAGAAAACAGTAGACTAGAGGGCAGAAAACAGTAGACTAGAGGGCAGAAAACAGTAGACTAGTGGGCAGAAAACAGTAGACTAGAGGGCAGAAAACAGTAGACTAGAGGGCAGAAAACAGTAGACTAGAGGGCAGAAAACAGTAGACTAGAGGGCAGAAAACAGTAGACTAGAGGGCAGAAAACAGTAGACTAGAGGGCAGAAAACAGTAGACCAGAGGACAGAAAACAGTAGACCAGAGGACAGAAAACAGTAGACTAGAGGGCAGAAAACAGTAGACTAGAGGACAGAAAACAGTAGACTAGAGGGCAGAAAACAGTAGACTATAGGACAGAAAACAGTAGACTAGAGGGCAGAAAACAGTAGACTAGAGGACAGAAAACAGTAGACTAGAGGGCAGAAAACAGTAGACTAGAGGGCAGAAAACAGTAGACTAGAGGGCAGAAAACAGTAGACCAGAGGACAGAAAACAGTAGACTAGAGGGCAGAAAACAGTAGAGGACAGAAAACAGTAGACTAGAGGGCAGAAAACAGTAGACTAGAGGGCAGAAAACAGTAGACCAGAGGACAGAAAACAGTAGACCAGAGGACAGAAAACAGTTTCATTGGTTGGGAAAGAAGAGCAGTGACATTGTTATCGAGTTTTCATGTGGCTATCGTTCCTCCTAGCCCCTTTTCCTTCCCAGCATAAAGGATGGCATGAGTCTTTCTATGGTCAAGGCTCTACTTAGGTTACCTACTACCCTTCCCATTCAACTCCCATTGTTGCTCCACAATAGGCCTCCTAGGAGCTTAAGGAAACAAGTTCGCATGAAAGCTAACCTAGTTCTGATGCAGATGACTGACAATGATTGGCTTCCAAATCCATATATAATCCAACAATGGTGAGGAAAAGCTGAACAGTAGCACTATAGAAACCCACTGTAGGCCAGGCTCATGTAGGCTGATGTCAGAGTCCTGACAAGCCTCAGTCCAGTCCATTAAACAGATAACACAGTCATCACATGCAGCTGTAACATTACAGCCCAAGCCTCGCTCAACCAGGCAGGCGGATATAACTATACATTCAGCGCAGCTGACAAGCCAGCTACCACTGAGATGGCCACTCTCAGCCAGCCCTAGACCCCAGATCACAGAGAAGATACGTGGAGAGGAGTGGAGAGGAGGGGGCTACTCCGTATTTGTAGCAACAAAGCTCTGATCGTTATGCAATATGGCTAAATTGACCTATCTGCATTTGGAAAGCATTTGATAGCATGAGATTATCACTAGGCTGTGTCCCTAGGCTGGCCACAGGCCAACTACTTCTATGTTGGCCTGAAGAGATCACTGATGCATCATTCCAAAGATCCCGTTTTCACTGCGTGTGAACAGGATACAGAGCCAGTTAAAAACAATACTGATCAATATTTAAAGCTACTGTGAGTCAGAATTCAACCGCACTATCACAAAACAGCAATATCCAATAAAACCTTGACAAAACGTAGTCATTGTATCACGCATTATGTAATATATCACAGTAGTGCAGCCGTGTGTGTGTGTGTGTGCGTGAGAGGTCGCTGAAACTCCTGTGTCCTCAGACCCCCTCCTTTTCACACTGGTCATCAGCATCACATCTCGGATCCCCCCTACACACACAAACACTGTATATACACACACACAGTGACACAACCCCCAGACCCACCTGTTCTTGCTCCGGCATCTGACCCTTACGTTTCCCAGTTGGTCTGTTTATGTGACTCTACCAACTCCTGACTGGGCTAGGCATTATAAAAATATGTCTCCTTGAAGTGAATCCTCCTCTCCTGTCTGCTTGGTCTGATCACACTACTGCAGGTACACAGCTTTATCCAGCTAATTATAGCTGCTTCCGCCGCCCGTCCAACCGCTGTTCTGTTACTAGATCTTGTGAGTTTTTACTCCTCTTTGAAATGGCATCCCAGGCTCCCAGCAATTCAGGCTTCTAGCATATCAGAGCTCTGGTGGCAGAACAGAACAGATAGGGGTTGGAACTTGTAGTGTGTTCATTAGATCCATGGGACTGAGCCAGAGACTGGATGCTGAGAGCTGCTCTGGGTGAAGTGGAGTCTTCACTGCTTCAGGGTCCCACTCCCTACTTCATCCAAGAAGAAAAGCCAGCATTTCTCCCTCTCAGCCTCTTCTCCTTGACGACACTCGGCTTCAAATCAAAAGATGTCCCCTTTAAAAAAGAACAACTCCAGCTGAGGAGGGCATCTAATCGTTGGCAGTCAGCGCTGGGGGGTAGAGGGGTTACTGGAGGGGAGGGCTCAGAATTAATTTGCCCAACTTTGATGAGGTTTGAGCTGAGACCCAGAGCCTGTACAAGTGTTCCTCGGGGAGGGTCTGTGAGCACTGAGGGACAGAGCACTGCACGGCTGCTCAAGAATCCTCTGATTCGCTCGTCCGGCAAGGGAATCATTGACGTGTATGTCGCTAACTCCTTCAGATCGCTCCAGCTCCGTTGCCCCAAGGCAGTGTGGTAGGCAGGAGGGTTGAGTGAGTGAGGTGTGGATGAGCGTGTCAGTGAGAATGCCACAGACCCCCCCCTACAGCACCCTGCCTTTAGTACCCTGCCTACAGTACCCTGCTTTTAGTACCCTGCCTACAGTACCCTGCTTTTAGTACCCTGCCTACAGTACCCTGCTTTTAGTACCCTGCCTACAGTACCCTGCTTTTAGTACCCTGCTTATAGCACCTCACCTACAGCACCCTGCCTTTAGTACCCTGCCTACAGTACCCTGCTTTTAGTACCCTGCCTATAGCACCACACCTACAGTACCCTGACTACAGTACCCTGACTACAGTATCCTGCCTACAGTACCATGCCTACAGTACCCTGCCTATAGTACCCTGACTACAGTACCCTGCCTACAGTATCCTGCCTACAGTACCCTGCCTACAGTACCCTGCCTACAGTACCCTGCCTACAGTACCTTGCCTACAGCCTACAGTATCCTGCCTACAGTACCCTGACTATAGTATCCTGACTACAGTACCCTGCCTACAGTACCCTGCCTACAGTACTCTGCCTACAGTACTCTGCCTACAGTACTCTGCCTACAGTACTCTGCCTACAGTACTCTGCCTACAGTACTCTGCCTACAGTACTCTGCCTACAGTACTCTGCCTACAGTATCCTGCCTACAGTACTCTGCCTATAGCACCCTGCCTATAGTACCCTGGCTACAGAGAGAAATAAGGAGAGCCAGTAGTTACCCAAGCAAATTTATCTGGGTTGGTGATCATGCCTTCTAGTTCCTCATTATGTTATCTACCTGTGTGAGTTCAAAACAACCGCTGCTGTAGTACCAGGGGCTTTCCAGGTTCTTAGTGACCGCCAGGCCCTCTAGTGGTCTGAACACGGTTTACACTCACCTATAGCAGGTATTGTCGGAGCAGGGGCTTTCCAGGTTCTTAGTGACCGCCAGGCCCTCTAGTGGTCTGAACACGGTTTACACTCACCTATAGCAGGTATTGTCGGAGCAGGGGCTTTCCAGGTTCTTAGTGACCGCCAGGCCCTCTAGTGGTCTGAAAACGGTTTACACTCACCTCATAGCAGGTATTGTCGGAGCAGGGGCTTTCCAGGTTCTTAGTGACCGCCAGGCCCTCTAGTGGTCTGAACACGGTTTACACTCACCTATAGCAGGTATTGTCGGAGCAGGGGCTTTCCAGGTTCTTAGTGACCGCCAGGCCCTCTAGTGGTCTGAACACGGTTTACACTTAGTGACCGCCAGGCCCTCACGGAGCAGGGGCTTTAGGTTTACACTCAGGTATTGTCGGAGCAGGGGCTTTCCAGGTTCTGGAAGACGGGGCTAGTGACCGCCAGGCCCTAGTGACCGCCAGGCCCTCTAGTGGTCTGAACACGGTTTACACTCACCTATAGCAGGTATTGTCGGAGCAGGGGCTTTCCAGGTTCTTAGTGACCGCCAGGCCCTCTAGTGGTCTGAACACGGTTTACACTCACCTATAGCAGGTATTGTCGGAGCAGGGGCTTTCCAGGTTCTTAGTGACCGCCAGGCCCTCTAGTGGTCTGAACACGGTTTACACTCACCTATAGCAGGTATTGTCGGAGCAGGGGCTTTCCAGGTTCTTAGTGACCGCCAGGCCCTCTAGTGGTCTGAACACGGTTTACACTCACCTATAGCAGGTATTGTCGGAGCAGGGGCTTTCCAGGTTCTTAGTGACCGCCAGGCCCTCTAGTGGTCTGAACACAGTTTACACTCACCTATAGCATGTATTGTCGGAGCAGGGGCTTTCCAGGTTCTTAGTGACCGCCAGGCCCTCTAGTGGTCTGAACACGGTTTACACTCACCTATAGCAGGTATTGTCGGAGCAGGGGCTTTCCAGGTTCTTAGTGACCGCCAGGCCCTCTAGTGGTCTGAACACGGTTTACACTCACCTATAGCAGGTATTGTCGGAGCAGGGGCTGTGCACACGGACGATGATGAACACGTGTTGGAAGTGGGAGCGGATGGTCTTGGGGGTGAAGGGTAGCGCTCCCGGCTCCTGGAACACGATGGTGACGATGTCATTTCCAATGTGTCTCTTCCTCAGCAACTACAAGGACAAACATGGTATAACCATACAAGAATTACACTATCTCAATGAATATCCTATTCTTCAGCATGGCAGCAATAAACTTGATTAATAATTGAATCCATCTACGGCATATCACGTTATCCTAAAGCATGTCTCTTAGATATTCATGTATTATGTGATATCATAGAGCCCTTCCGTACCTGCTGTTTGTTGTTGGGTGTGTAGGGCAGCAGGGTAGACACGTGGAACATGATCTCATAGTCCCTGTAGGCCGTGTACAGGGAGTGGCTGCCAGTGGAATCAGCTGGAGGAAGGGAGAGGAGCACCACAATATAAGGTCCCATTGTACTGCTACTGCAACCCAACTGTCCTCCGGCAACCTATCTGCTCAGTGCTTTATGTACCAGACTGTCTCCTGTTTCATAGCCCATACAATAAGCCATGCTAGTGTAGCCTGACCAATGTCTGCCAACATAGTGTGGTGGGAAAACAACAACAAATAATTGTAGTAATACAGGTAGAGCACTATCGAGAATACTGTATTGTTGCTCAAAAATACTACATCTAAAAATGTAGCATTGTAAAGAGTATGCCACAACCAGTCCACTATAACCCTAAGAGCAGAGGTACCCATGCGCTTGCCTCTCATGACAGTAACTGATTTGGTTTTGGGTGCAAGATTACCCAGGCAGCCACCACAATTAAAATGTATGGACAAAAGAGGAATGTTCATATTCATTGAGCTTATGAATAGAGGAAGTGCCAGAAATAGCCTAATGTAATTAAGTGCATAATTGCGATGAGCTGCCATTTCCTGCTCTGCTCTCATTAGGAACATAAAGGGTGTAGTGGAGCGTGTGGGCCAGCCATTGTGTACCTGATTTAGTCCTCAATACACCAGAGAGATTTGAAAGACAAACAGGCTACATTAAGTAAAAAGGGACTACACACATTAAAAACCTGCAAGAGACAGGAGAGGAAAACCTGTTTCCTGGATTACAGAGATTACCCCAAACCTATTGTTGATAACACACAAGGCAGATCAGAGCACCGCCTACAGCAAATATTCAGCAGACTCTACAGCTGTGAGACCTGGGGTGAGGAGGTCAGAGAGAGGGTCAGTAAGGCTCCCACACAGGAGCCTGTCATGCTACATCATTGGTCAAATAAAAAAGGCCAATCACACTTTTAAATGCATTGTCTGTGCTTTGCTTTCAATGGGAATCAATTGTGTGTGTATGTCCCCAAGGTTATTTAAACACCACTGTGTGTTTGTATGTGTGTGTGTGTGTGTGTGTGTGTGTGTGTGTGTGTGTGTGTGTGTGTGTGTGTGTGTGTGTGTGTGTGTGTGTGTGTGTGTGTGTGTGTGTGTGTGTGTGTGTGTGTGTGTGTGTGTGTGTATGTGTGTGTGTCCAAGGTTATTTAAACACCACTGTGTGTTTGTGTGTGTGTGTGTCCCCAAGGTTATTTAAACACCACTGTGTGTTTGTATGTGTGTGTGTGTGTGTGTATGTGTCCCCAAGGTTATTTAAACACCACTGTGTGTGTGTGTGTGTGTGTGTGTGTGTGTGTGTGTGTGTGTGTGTGTGTGTGTGTGTGTGTGTGTGTGTGTGTGTGTGTGTGTGTGTGTGTGTGTGTGTGTGTGTGTGTGTGTGTGTGTGTGTGTGTGTGTGTGTGTGTGTGTGTAGCAAGGCACAAGCCACGCCCACCTGAGAATACTCCTCTCTTTAGCTATCATTTGGCTGTGTTTGAGAAGTGGATAATCTATTTGTCAACTAACTGTCAATTCACTGATTGATTTCAAAATAAAAATGGACAATATTCATCCTATTACCACCTTTTCTCCTGGACTTCACTGTTAAGGAAAAGTGTGAAACGATGTCTCGTAAGGATGGGGGTATTGTCAGAAATTGAAGACAAAAAGGTTTTGACCCATGTGTTTATAAAGTTGATATGCCGATGGGGATTAAACGCACTGACACGGCAACCACATGACAAGAGAGAAGAGAAACTGGTCTACTTACAGTTAGTCTTCCCTTTGTGGGATAAAAAAAGGTTGATGTTTGATTAGATGATAACGTATACAAAGTTGTCACGCAGAAAAGAAAGCCGACACAAAAAAAATCCACATATCTTATTCAATCACGCAATTTCCCCTATTGTCAAATAAATACACATTGGTTAATTTTCAAGTGGGTGCTATTTTGACACAAAACATTTCTGCCTTGTAGATAATATTCTAGATGACAATCATGAATAAGTAATGTTGCACATATTTGGGTAAAAGCCATGGTGATGTTGACAGGAGATTGTGGGGCATTTACAAATTCTCTTTGGGGTGGTACCTTAGAAATAGCTGTTTGGATAGAGCAACTTCATGCTAATTCATTTATTAATGCCCACATGCACAGTGCACTTGGAAAGTTGTATTTATTTATTTGACCAGGTAAGTTGACTGAGAACACATTCTCATTTACAGCAACGACCTGGGGAATGGTTACAGGGGAGAGGAGGGGGATGAATGAGCCAATTGTAAGCTGGGGATGATTAGGTGACCATGATGGTATGAGTGACTGCTTTGGAATTTAGCCAGGACACCAGGGTTTACACCCCTACTATTACGATAAGTGCCATGGGATCTTTAATGACCTCAGAGAGTCAGGACACCTGTTTAACGTCCCATCCGAAAGACGGCACTCTACACAGGGCAGTGTCCCCAATCACATATTTTTAGACCAGAGGAAAGAGTGCCTCCTACTAGCCCTCCAACACAACTTCCAGCAGCATCTGGTCTCCCATCCAGGTACCAACCAGGACCAACCCTGGTTAGCTTCAGAAGCAAGCCAGCAGTGGTATGCAGGGTGGTATGATGCAGGGTGGTATGATGCAGGGTGGTATGATGCAGGGTGGTATGATGCAGGGTGGTATGATGCAGGGTGGTATGATGCAGGGTGGTATGATGCAGGGTGGTATGATGCAGGGTGGTATGCTCTCATTAGGAACATAAAGTATTCAGTCCCCTTGACTTGTTCCATATTTTGTTATGTTACAGCCTTATTCTAAAATGGATTACATAAAACACTTTCCTCATCAACATTTTCCTCATCTGACTTCCTGTCAGAGCAAAAACAAAGCCATGAGGTGGAAGGAATTGTCTGTAGAGCTCCTAGACAGGATTGTGTCGAGGCACAGCTCTGGGGAAGGGTACCAAAAAATGTCTACATCATTGAAGGTCCCCAAGAGCACAGTGGCCTCCATCATTCTTAAATGGAAGAAGATTGGAACCACCAAGACTCTTCTTAGAGCTGGCCACCCGGTCAAACTGAGTAATTGGAGGAGAATGGCCTTGGTCAAGGAGGTGACCAAGAACCCGATGGCCATTCTGAAAGAGCTCCAGAGTTCCTCTGTGGAGGACCTTCCAGAAGGACAAACATCTCTGCAGCACTCCAACAATTAGGCCTTAATGGTAGAGTGGCCAGACGGAAGCCACTCATCAGTAAAAGGCACATGACAGCCCGATTGGAGTTTGCCAAAAGGCAGCTAAAGGACTCTCAGACCATGAGAAACAAGATTCTCTGGTCTGATGAAACCAATATTGAACTCTTTGGCCTGAATGTCAAGCGTCACATCTGGAGGAAACCTGGCATCATCCCTACTGTGAAGGATGGGGGTGGCAGCATCATGCTGTGTGGATGTTTTTCAGCGGCAGGGACTGGGAGACTAGTCAGGATCGAGGGAAAGATGAACGGAGTAAAGTACAGAAAGATCATTGATGAAAACCTGCTCCAAAGCGCTCAGGACTTCTTGTTGGAAGGTTCACATTCCAACAGGACAGTCTCTGAATGTCCTTAAGTTGCCCAGCCAGAGCCACTTGAACCCGATCGAACGTCTCTGGAGAGACCTAAAAATAGCTGTGCAGCAACACTTCCCATCCAACCTGACAGAGCTTGAGAGGATCTGCAGAGAAGAATGGGAAAAACTCCCCAAATACAGGTGTGCCAAGCTTGTAGCATCATACCCTAGAAGACTTGAGGCTGTAATCGTTCCCAAAGGTGCTTCAACAAAGTACTGTGTAAAGGGTCTGAATAGTTATGTAAATGTGATTTTCAGTTTTGAACTTTAAATAAATTTGCTAAAATGTCTAAAAACCTGTTTTTGCTTTGTCATTATGGGGTATTGCGTGTAGATTGATGCGGATAAAAAAAATGATTCAATCCATTTTAGAATAAGGCTGTAATGTAACAAAATGTGAAAAAAGTCAAGGGGTCTGAATACTTTCCGAATGCAACGTATATGCAAATGAGTTGTTATTTCCGAACTTTATTATTCTAGCAATATAATAACAAAACATAAAAGGGCTATATATGGTTAAACACTTTTGGCATGTGTCATTTCAAATAAGAAAACATTTTATATCTAACCTTCAACTGAATACCTGAAGTCCCACCAAAATTTCTCGATTCCATAGATTTTCTTTCTCTCATTATACAATTTTGATAAGAAGGTCCATATTTGATGGATTTTTAAAAGTCTAAAATAGTTAAGCATCTTACTCTTATGTTGCTGTTACATTCATCAGAACTGTATTTTTGACCTTTTGTCAATTTTGACTACCGTTGCTAGTGTGTGTGTGTGTGTGTGTGTGTGTGTGTGTGTGTGTGTGTGTGTGTGTGTGTGTGTGTGTGTGTGTGTGTGTGTGTGTGTGTGTGTGCGTGTGTGTGCGTGTGAGCGTGTGCGTGTGAGCGTGTGTGTGTGAGCGTGTGTGTGTGAGCGTGTGTGTGTGAGCGTGTGTGTGTGAGCGTACTCTTGGTGTCAAGCTGGGCGCGGTACTTGGTGAAGCCCTGGAGGCGGACTCTCTCCCCAAGCAGCTGTAGGAACTCCTCCATGGCAGGGCCCGCCGTCTCATTGTTGTACATCTCCTCCTCACTGCTCTGCCCAGCCCTGCAGTACATCACCCCCACCTTCACCTGGAAACTCAGCTAGAGAGGAGGAGGGCGAGAGAGGGGGAGAAAGTGAGGGGGGGAGGGAGAAAGTGAGGAGGGGAGGGGAAGAGGGAGAGGGGGAGAGAGAGAAGAGAGAGTGACAGATTTCACGTAAAAAAAATGTTTACAGTGCAAAAACTATACGAGATCAGACAAGCCTAATTTTATAGCATGATATAGTGCCAACATATAGTGCCAATCAAAATAGCTATGAAATATGATAACTGGCCCAATAACAGCATATAGCAAGGCTGGTCTCTTCAGGGAGTGTTTTATGTAGTGTTTATGTATCCTCCTACCCCCTGCTCATCCAGTTTCATCAGCTGTTCTGTGACCTTGGGCGTGTTGAGGGCCAAGCGGAGGCAGGGCACATCCAGCTCTGGAAGCAGGTGCTCCAAAACCTCCTTTAGGGGCAGCCCGCGGGTAGTGCCATGCTTAGAGGATGAGGGCACCGCATCCTCCAGAATAGACCCCCGGAGTGTGATCAACTGGATGGAGGGATGAAAAGAAGGAGAGGAAGAGAAAGAGGTGTGAGAGGAGGAATGTGCCTCAGGAATCCCCAGTCCATGGAACTTCCACATCAAGATGGAACAAAGTGATTGCCAAAATGAACATGTCGGTTTTGCTTCCCAAACACAACTTCTCCTGAGTAAGTTCATAACTATTTATCTAAAGGAATCTGACATAAAACAACAGAGAAGAACAAGGTACAGTTATGAATCAAACTTTTGGCCTGGGGGCAGATAGCTGAGGTTGGGGTTGTTCAGCAACGCATAATATGTACACAGAGTTTGCATTGTGTTCAGCAGAGGCCATGAACTCAATCACTTGCTATCATATACAGCTGGAACGGAGGGGAATTTTCTCTCCCACACTCCTAGGAGAGGGCCGTAACAAAAGGACAGTGTTCCCCAGGTTTGGGGACCTGGGGTCCCGGGGTGTCTCACACAGAGCTGGAGGGTCTATTCACCCACACCTGGCCACCTTCCAACCCAGGGAAACCCCCCAGACAACCATCTCTGGACACTCCAGGGCAGGTGCCTTAAATCTCTAGCTGGGAATGTAACGGTGCTGTGTCGCAGTCCATAACTAAAATCACAACCTTCCAACTTAATGAAGCAAATGATTTTCCAGTGAAATGTGAAAGGAGAGTTCTCTATAGTGGTTTGAGGTTGTGTAGCATTGACAGGCCATGGAGACGTGAGGAGGATGAGAGCATTTTCTATAGTTTCTTTACACAGTGCTGATCTGAGGGAACAGCTGATGCCCTCTGGGCGTCTTACATAATCAGCAGAGAGGGATGGAGAGCTGAGTTTCACCTCCAGCTAGTCTTACTGTGAAACTACCAGGAAGACAGACACAGGGGAGACTTACTGATCTACAGAAAAACAAATCTACAGACAATCGTCGTGACTGGATTTGATAACAATTCCAGAAATCTCAATCTATCTAGCAGGATCATTAACTGCTAACGTTGTTATACGTTGCATGGTCCAGGGAGAGCAGTTGTAAAGGCCGGAGGCTAGCTGTCTGACCTCTGATGTTCTGAAGATGACCCGGTAGTTGTACTGCTGGCCGTGCTCTCTGTGCTCCTCTTGTTTCTCCCTGCGCAGACTCACAGCCACCGGACCCAGAGCCTCGTCCATTCCAAAGTAGTTCCAGTGTTCTGAGGGAGAGAGAGAGAAAATGGGAGAAAGAGAAAGAGAGAGAGCAAGAGACAGCGAGAGAAAGGGAAGTAGACAGCTATGTATAAACATACACTTCATGCATTTGAATTTGGAAACTGTATTACACAGTGGGCTGTGTAGGACTATTTGTTTATGTTACACATTCTAGTGTTATAGTACTTCATGTACTGTATAATGTTTGTAACTGAATACGTTTGAGAGGATACATAGTGTATGTTCAGCTGCGTCTCACCTCTAAGGTAGAAGAACTTCCTGTAGTAGTAAGCTCCCAGGTCCACATGCTCTACGATGTAGTGTTTGCCTCTGTCACTGAGGGAACTGGGGCTGTCCTTGGGCCCCTCTAGCACTGCCACCCCAGCGTTAGTGCAGTGGGAGCTGAGGGACGACTCAAACTGACTGCCCTCGCTTCCCAGGGTCTCCGAGCCGCCACTCCCTTGTTTGGGGGGCCCGGCTCCCGCCGTGCGCTTTCCGTTGGTCCCAATCTCATTGCGGAAGCAGGGGCAGCTGAGGAGCATCTCGTTGCTCTGCTCGTCCCCGGTGCCCATGCTGGGGCTGTCCCTGGCCCCGGCACTGAGCTCCTCCTGGCTGCCAGCGGGGGAGCTGTAGGCCAGGCTCTGGGTGGAGGACACGGTGGAGGTGTTGGAGGCTGCAGCTGCAGCAGACGCCCCTGTGGTGGTGTTCTTCCTCTTCCCCGCTGCCATCTGCCTGCTCTGGATCACCTCATTCAGGTCAAACATCATGCTCTGCACGTCGTAGTGGGAGAAGCCCCTCTGGCACACCCATGGCTTGAGGGGGGTTACCCAGTCCTCTGACCGACCGTCCTCAGCATCAGAGCCGGCCCGTGGTGAGTCCGACTCCCCCCTCACGCTGCGTAGTTTACGGAATATAGACTCTCCCCCTGTCTCTGACTTGGAGCGTCTCTTTGGGGGCTTCTCTCTCTCCTTGACTCTGCTGGATGTCTGGCTCTCACTAGTCTCCTCATGTAGTTCTATGGAGGCCTGCTTGAGCCCAGCAGTCAGCAAGTCCTCTAGTCTGTCTGGTGCAGGGCTGCGCTGGTCAGGCTTGTCCCCCTGGTAGCCCTTCAGCATCTCAAAGAAGCTCTCCCCTGACACCCCGTGCTGGTCTATAGAGGAGGTGCTGCCATACTCTCTGTGCAGTGGGGACCACTTGGCCCCTGAGGGGCCCAATTCCTCCCCACTGTCCCCGCCATCGTCCAGCTCACTGATGGTGATGTCACTGTTGCTGCGCTGGCGGATGCGGCGGATGTTTCTGTGGGAGGGGACTCTGTAGTCTGTGGGGGACAGGTAACGGCTGTCTGGGCTGTAGCTGGCCCCCTGGGTTTTACTCTTCAGTGTGTTGTGGATGCTGCGGAGCATGGATGCGTCCTGGGGGCTCATCAGGTGACCTAGTTTCAGGTGGCTCTGCCCACCTCCGACTAAGGCAGGGGACTCTGGCTCTGTGGTAGCCTGCCAGAGAGCACCCAGGTCCTTCCTCGGGGGCCACTCGGCAACCCGTGCCCGTACCCCCATTTTAGGCACCCCCGGGCCCCCTGGAGGGTGGGCGCTGTCTATGCGTGCCCCTCCGTTGGCCAGGCGGAGGTGGCGGGTGTAGAACTCGTCGATGGCTGGGATAGAGCCCCCCACGACGCGCTCCATGGGTGGGCGCTTCAGACTGGTCATGGTGCCAAGGCCAGGGCTGGTCACCAGGGCACTCAGCAGCAAGGCATGGCTAGGCTGGATGCTCAGTGTGTCTGCTACTCCACTGGGCTCTCATCTCACTCCAACTGGCTACAACCTGAAAATAGGTTTGGTTTTAGAACATACCGTAAACTCAATAATTGCATACCCTCTCATTTCATATTAACACCAACTTTCTCTAACCAGGCGAAGAGTGGAAACAGTTGGGGAATGTAAGCTGCTTAACTGGTGTTGAAAATTAAACCAATAGCTCTGGTCTGGAAAGGTAGACAATGACACAGTGGCTACCTGCCTGATAATTGGCTGTGTGCACTGTCCTGTTACTGATGTGGCTCTCTCATGCTCCTAGCTTTTATTGCAGACTAGCAGGCAGCACAGTGGAAACTATTGGACTGTGTCTAATTAGTTAATCTCCCTTTGGGCCTTGAGTAAGCAAGCTAATGTTCTCCAACTTGAATCATCTGACTGACTGTGTGGGAGGAGGAAATGGCTGCAGAACAAATGTATTTCCCAAATCAAAATTCTTAATAAAAATGTTTTGCTTTTTTCTCTCGAGGCATTTGCTAAATTAGAAATGGCCTCTGTCTTTTCAGAATTCTGGGTTTTCCGGACGTACTTTCTCCCGACATGTCCGGGGGGGGGGTATTTATGATCGGCAGAGTCAGTCAGATAGATGCTTTTAGGAACTCCAGGACAGCCTTACAGACATTTTCTATTCTTCAGGATTGAAAGGGATATCTGGATTTCACAAACAGGCCTGCAGAGTCATCTTTGGATGTGATTTTCGCCTCCCGGCAAACTGACACGGTAAAAAGTCACTGACATTTCAATTTCATATAATGGCTCTACTTTTCAAACCAATTTCAGCATAAACATCTGGGGAAAACATGACAGTTCAGCCAAATCCAACCGGAGCAGAATTATGCCTTCAACCTAATCATTACATTCATGTAACAAACTCCCAAAGTAGACTATAAGGTCATTCAATAAACCAATAGAATGCACTATTATCTATTTATATATCAAGTCTTAAAACAAAATGTGAGGTTTTGATCTATCAACGAATCTTGTCCAGAGTACATTATCTGATCGATATAGGCTAGTGTGTTCAGCTGGGAGGCAGGGCTCTGGTTCCCCTCTCTCTATGGCACTGACGCAGGACTAGTGATTCCTATGAAGTCCCTTCACATGCTATGGATAGCAGGCTCACCAAATCAAAGTGCTGAGATACAGTTTACTGGATCAAACATCCTGAACCCACATTTTTAAAAAAAAAAAAGGCCCTTCGAAAGCCGACAGCAGAGAACTCTGATGTTTCTCCCTGGCAGATTGAGCCAATTTGGCAGCAAGACACTGGGAGAGATTACGGTTCCTCACAGTCAGTCCTGCAGCACACAAGCTGTGATCACATTAGCCACTGGCTGTCAATGCTGTGATGGGCTTGCATTTCTCCATGCCACATTCACACATCAGAGAAAACTGCTTCACACAGACACATACACTATTTCATACATGCAAAACAGTCCCACTTTCAGGGGAAATGGACATTGACATGTATGCGAATTGATTTACTTGATGAGACACCAGAAATAGGAACACGTTCTCTAAGCATGTTAAGTTGAAAATGTGTCAGAAATGATTACAAGCTGAAAGAAAATCAAAAGCAGTATAAATAAAATGCTTCTGCCACTAAGAATCTCCAAACACAATAAATGAATAAATAGATTTCTATCCACACAACCAGTCCATATTACCCAGGAGCCATCAGTGTTGCTACTGTAAGCCAGTGACCCCAGGGAGATGGGTTAAATTGTCACTCTGAAAGGAGTGCCATACGTACACTCTGCACCAATAGAAATATTGTGAATAAAATACAGTACATTAGGAACCAAAACAAATATAGGCAATATTCTATGGCAGGGATCAAGTCTCTTTTTTTTTTTTAATTCGTGGGAATACTTGGTGAACGAATGTTGTTGCTGAATTCCTGTTGATTTGAGTCTTTTTGTTGTTGTTGTTGCTGAAACCTTTGGGGGTCCGGTTTTGGCCTGCGTGCCTGTCTGTTGCCGACCCGTGCACTAGAGTTCCTCCGGGGTGCCTAGTGCTCCAGGGCACCAGTCTGAGCCTCCCTCCTGATGTGCTTAATGATCTTATTGGATCTAGCATAAGTAGTGTAAATGCTTGCAGACAGATTGAGATAAATCATTCCCATTCTAAACAAACAAATCACCAAACAAACTGGACATCACACTGTTTCATTGACTTTTTAATCAGAACATGAATACTGATCGGACTGATGTAGACTCGCTCCATTTCAGGCTTCATATCCAAATCTCAAAATGCACTGCGATTTGCTCCTGCACCAGACAGTCTACGAAAAGGATCAAAAATAGCATCTTAATTCATCATAACATAATGGCATTATTGTTCATGATTCCGCATCAGTTTCACATTCGACTGTTAAGTAAGTCGTCGTGAATCATGAATGATGAAATCCAAGCTATAATAAATAGGGTAATGGAGACTGTGGTTGGTGGCGCTCGCGGTGCATGAAGAGCAGAGGTTCCTTCCTCCTGGCTGGGCCGGGGCTGTGCAGCTGGCGCGCCGCTATAATGGATGGACACTTAGCCACGGCAGGGCTAAACCTTGTCCTGTTTGCACTCCGCATTTCAATCACTGCAGCGTTGGGCCCGCCGCCTGCACAGAGCAGAGTCCACAGGGACAGATAAATAGAACCATAACACACACACACAGCCACCGCAGCCGAAACACAGCCACAGGCCTTAATCTGGCTTCCAAAAGACATTTTGAGGGACCGGTGTGTGTGTAACATGCATAATGCTATGCTCACGTTTCCTAACACAACCTCAATTTCAGACTTTAGCCAGGGGTAGAGAGAGCCTGAGAATGTGAAGAGAACTGAGGAGGAAAAAAACTGGGGGAAAGTGAATGAAGCTTCTGCTTCTGGCTCCCAACTCCCTATCGGTACTGTATATTAGCATGTCAGTGGGACATGTCGAGGCACTGTAAGCCTGTTGACTAAGTGAGGTTAACTTCCTGTAATTGAGACTCTGACCTCCCAGTTGCTCCACTGGGCCTGGGGACAAATGAGTATTAGGCTGCACCACTCAGACAGAGAGAGAGAGACAGGGGTCATGTCATCACGGCTGCCACTGGGGAGACTAGGAGGGGTTGGGTTTGTTG
Source organism: Oncorhynchus gorbuscha (assembly GCF_021184085.1). NCBI lineage: Eukaryota > Metazoa > Chordata > Actinopteri > Salmoniformes > Salmonidae > Oncorhynchus > Oncorhynchus gorbuscha. The sequence continues at coordinate 69,410,940 of NC_060182.1, read as the reverse complement.
TGCCAGCTAGGGTAATATAGCCTTATGAGTGATCTGCACAGCCAGGTGCTTTCAGTCTACTGTGTTATTAAGCAGATACACAGACCCAGTTACTAAGAACACAACATCAAAGCCACTGGCGAGAACACTTAGCACTTAGAATTTATTATTAGAATCATTTGAGATGAGAACCTTGCACTTTTCCAAGGTATTCTAAAAGCTCCCGCTAAAAGCATTTCCTTGTGAGGGTACATTCAGTAGTGTATATGTTACCCAGGCAACTCCCAGCCAGGGCTCACTGATGCCAGCTTATAATGGTGAGAGGCACACTCCTGTTGGTTGGCCTGAGTCCCATGGAGGCCAAGCTATGCCCCCATGAGAGAACCAACAACATGTCTGGGAATGCCTAGGAGACCTCTAGCTGTTTCCATGAACAGAGTGGCAGCAGATTCCCAGTGCCCTGCTTCAGTGTTAACAAAGCCCTCAACAATGGAGCAGAATAAAGCAGAATCCCTGGCCTACAAGCTGTAATCACTTCAACTTTAGCTGCTTGGCCTAGTGAGACTCACTGAATGGGACTGCCTGGCCCACACCACAACTCTTAAAGAGGCATCACTCAGCCTCCCTACCTCTCCCTGTCTCCCTACTTCTCTCCCCCAACAGGCCCACTGGGCTGTGGTCAGCTGGCACAAAGTTCCCTCTGTCCTGTGGAAGACTGGGCCTCATCTCCAGTACAGAGAGGCCTTTGATAAGATGCTGACCCTGATTGTGTAGGAGCCACTAAGAGGACCTAATGAATCACAGAGAGGAGAGGGGGGAGAGATTGGAAAGGGGGTGGGGGAGAGAGAGAGAGAGATGGGAAAGGGGTGGAGCAGAGAGAGATATGTGAAAGGGGGTGGGGGAGAGAGATATGTGAAAGGGGGTGGAGCAGAGAGAGATATGTGAAAGGGGGTGGGGGAGAGAGATATGTGAAAGGGGTGGAGCAGAGAGAGATATGTGAAAGGGGGTGGAGCAGAGAGAGATATGTGAAAGGGGGTGGAGCAGAGAGAGATATGTGAAAGGGGGTGGGGGAGAGAGATATGTGAAAGGGGGTGGGGGAGAGAGATATGTGAAAGGGGTGGAGCAGAGAGAGATATGTGAAAGGGGTGGGGGAGAGAGGGAGAGATGGGAAAGGGGGTGGAGGAGAGAGGGAGAGATTGGAAAGGGGGTGGGGGAGAGAGATAGATGGAAAGGGGGGTGGAGGAGAGAGATAGATGGAAAGGGGGTGGAGGAGAGAGATATGTGAAAGGGGGTGGGGGAGAGAGAGATGGGAAAGGGGGTGGAGGAGAGAGAGAGAGATGGGAAAGGGGTGGAGGAGAGAGAGATGGGAAAGTGGGTGGAGGAGAGAGGGTGAGATGGGAAAGGGGGTGGGGGAGAGAGAGAGATTTGAAAGGGGGTGGGGGAGAGATGGAGATTTGAAAGGGGGTGGGGGAGAGAGAGAGATGGGAAAGGGGGTGGGGGAGAGAGAGATGGGAAAGGGGGTGGGGGAGAGAGAGATGGGAAAGGGGGTGGGGGAGAGAGAGATGGGAAAGGGGGGTGGGGGAGAGAGAGATGGGAAAGGGGGTGGGGGAGAGAGAGAGATGGGAAAGGGGGTGGGGGAGAGAGAGAGATGGGAAAGGGGGTGGGGGAGAGAGAGATGGGAAAGGGGGTGGGGGAGAGAGAGAGATGGGAAAGGGGGTGGGGGGAGAGAGAGAGATGGGAAAGGGGTTGGGGGAGAGAGAGATGGGAAAGGGGGTGGGGGAGAGAGAGAGATGGGAAAGGGGGTGGGGGAGAGAGAGATGGGAAAGGGGGTGGGGGAGAGAGAGATGGGAAAGGGGGTGGGGGAGAGAGAGAGATGGGAAAGGGGTTGGGGGAGAGAGAGATGGGAAAGGGGGTGGGGGAGAGAGAGAGATGGGAAAGGGGGTGGGGGAGAGAGAGAGATGGGAAAGGGGGTTGGGGGAGAGAGAGAGATGGGAAAGGGGTTGGGGGAGAGAGAGAGATGGGAAAGGGGGTGGGGGAGAGAGAGAGATGGGAAAGGGGGTGGGGGGAGAGAGAGAGATGGGAAAGGGGGTGGGGGAGAGAGAGAGATGGGAAAGGGGTTGGGGGAGAGAGAGAGATGGGAAAGGGGGGGGGTGAGAGAGGGTGAGAAGGTGTGTGCTAGAACAGTGTTTCCTATCCCTGGTCCTCCAGTACCTCCAAGTACAGTTTAGTTGTAGCCCTGGACAAACACACCTCATTCAACTCCCGAGCTCCTGGGGGGCACAGTGGTCTAAATCACTGCATCTCAGTGCTAGAGGCGTCACTACAGACCCTGGTTTGATCCCAGGCTGTACCACAACCAGATGTGATTGGGCGGCGCACAATTGGTGGCGCACAATTGGCCCAGCTTCGTCCGGGTTAGGGGAGGGTTTGGCTGGGGTAGGCCGTCATTTAAAAAAAATAATTTGTTCTTAACTGACTTGCCTAGTTAAATAAAGGTAAAAAAAAGGTTTTAAAAAATGAATTGAGGGCTTGATGATCTGTTGACAAGTTTAAATCAGGTGTGTTTGTCCAGGTTACAATAACAATGTGTACTGTTGGGGGGCCAGAGTTGGTAAGCACTGTCCTAGAGGCATTAGAAAGGGATGAGAAGAGGATAAATAATCAGAGAGATAAGCAAAGGAAGGCAAAATGGGACAATCCAAAAAAGGCCATGTCGTGTGTGAGTCAAACATTGGGACATGATGAAGTGTGTCTAATCAAGTGAGTCAAGCTCTAATCCCCTGACTAACATGACATGCACCTGACACAGCAGATGACTTCTGTCTGACAGATGAGCTGCCAGAGAATGATACGCAACCAACATCACTGGCTAGCCTCGTATTCACAAGGACTAAAACAGAAAACAAACTCACAGCTCAACCACAAACTCCTCCACAGCGAGCCAGGACCAAGAGGTCATGCACCAACTGAGCAGAGAGAATTATAGCTTTGAAAGAAAAACACTCCCCAGCAATATACTCTCTCCCACACTACTTCCCTTCCGAGAATGGTAGGAGGAGTACAGGGAAAACGAGAGGTGAGGTATAGGTCTGAGTCAGCCACCACTGTGATGAGAGACCCATTGCTGCAGCCCACCAAAACAGAGCAGAGGCACGAGAAAAGACAAGGCAGTAGAGGCCCATATACACCCTCGTCTTCACTCACTCTCTGCCTACTGCCTCTGTGCAGCTGACGGCAGACTAACGCTGTCTCAACAGAATTTGTCAATGCATTGGCACGTGAAATTGTTGTGGGAAATGCATTGGATTGTCAAAAAGTCATCAACGTAAACTATTGTTTTGGGGGTGTCAACCGCAGGATTATGTCATCGTGGTAATTCATTTTCAACATAGACCAACCTGTTGAATTGGTACTCTGGAAACAACGTCAGATCTTCAACGTTATATCCACTATCAGGAAAAAAACAGGCTGGGCAGCACCTCCTACTGTACTGTAGGGTTTCTCTAACTCGCCCCTCACCCCCTTAGTTAAAGTGCATTAAAAGTTTGATATGATTTAGTCCTATTCTTTAACGTTGATGTTTTAACGGAGACGTGAATCCAACATGTCAATTATTCATTTGTAAACAAACTGGATATTTAATTATTTCTGGTTTTCGACGCAGCCAAATTTAACCATTTGAAGAAAATGTACACTACATGAGCAACAGTATGTGGACACCTGCTCGTCGAACATCTCTTACTGAAAGGCTTGGCTCGCAACCTGCATTCCAATTCATCCCAAAGGTTTTCGATGGGGTTGAGGTCAGGGCTCTGTACAGGCCAGTCAAGTTCCACACCGATCTTGACAAACCATTTCTGCATGGACTTTGCTGTGTGCACGGGGGCATTGTCATGCTGAAACAGGAAATGGCCTTTCCCAAACTGTTGGCACAAAGTTAGAAGCACAGAATAATCTAGAACAGGGGTGGGAAACTCCAGTCCTTAGGGGCATGATTGGTGTCACACTTTTTCTCCATCTCTAGCAAACACAGCTGATTAATCAAATTTCATTCTAAACTGAAGATCATGACTAGGTGATTATTGGAGAGCTGTGTTAGCTGGGGCTGGGGCAAAACTGTGACACCAATCAGGCCCCCAAGGACTGGAATTGCCACCCCTGATCTAGGATGTCATTGTATGCTATCATTGTATTCCCTTCACTGGAACTAAGGGGCCTAGCCCGAACCATGAAAAACAGCCCCAGGCCATTATTCCTCCTCCACCAAACTTTACAGTTGGCATTATGCATTGGGACAGGTAGCGTTCTCCTGACATCTGCCAAACCCAGATTCGTCCATCGGACTGCCAGATGGTGAAGCATGATTCATCACGCCAGAGAACACATTTCCACTGCTTCAGAGTCCAATGGCGGCGAGCTTTACACCACTCCAGCCAAAGCTTGGCATTGCGCTTGGTGATCTTAGGCTTGTGTGCGACTGCTCGGCCATGGAAACCCATTTCATGAAACTCCCGACAAACAGTTATTGTGCTGACGTTGCTTCCAGATGCAGTTTGGCACTCGGTAGTGAGTGTTGCAATCGAGGACAGACGGTTTTAACGCGCTAGGCGCTTCAGCACTCAGCAGTCCCGCTCGTAGTTGTTTCCACTTCACAACAACAGAACTTACAGTTGACTGGGGCAGCTCTAGCAGGGCAGAAATTTGATAGACTTTGATGAAAGTGGCATCCTATGATGGTGCCATGTTGAAAAGACACTGAGATCTACAGTAAGGCCATTCTACTGACAATGTTTGTCTATGGAGATTGCATGGCGGTGTCCTCAATTTTATACATGGGTTAGCCTACATCTCCTTCAAATGTTAATATTTGGTTGCATTGACAACCAAACACGATTCAATATCAGTTTTGCAATACAGTAAATAGCCTATTTACTTGTCGACAAGTTAACTAATGATATGTTGGATTCACGGCTCCAACTAAACCAAAAATAAAAGTCAATGAATATGATCAAGCCAGTGGGTCAGATGAAACTATCCAAGCATTAGATACATGCCCTTTAAATGTTCATATTTGGTTGCGTTGTCAACGAAATATAATTCAATATTACTTATGTAATACATTAAATAGTCTAAAGTTAAGGCCATATTACAAACTAATGTAACAGTATTTATTCAACCTTAAAATTAGTAACTCATCAATTGCCACAGTGAGTTTATTGTAACTATAAATGTCTTCCAATGTCATCAGAGAAAGTGTGCATGCAAAGTTCGCAGGTCTGTGGAAATCTTCACGATTGCGATAATAATCTGCTCAGAATCTTGAACGGCATTGATCACTTGCACGATGTACTTTTAATTTAACGTGAACTGCAATCCAGGTCATTTAGTTGTGCCATTAGATGAAGCACAGTCATAACACATGAAATTGTTGTATACATACAAGATAGCTGACATTGCATTTCCTTTTGAACTTTGTTGTGCTTTTAAAATGGTTGAAAGCGCAGTGACAACACAGCTAAATCAGACGTTGTTTTTCTATTGGAATTTGGTTGTGCTTTTAAATGGTTGAAAGCATTGGGAATTCAACAAACTTCCGGCTGTCTTTTTGATTGGGTGAATAAAGGTTGAAATCCCCTTGATCAACGTCTCAAACGTTATTACGCACATTTCCACATAGAAATGACGTGGTTGCAGAGTGGGTGAGAATCTGACACCTGAGAGAAACACGCATGCCTACCGTCGGCAAGCAAACGATACCCACCCACACCAAACCGCAGGCGGACGGGCTGGAATTTCGCCAATTTCGTCAATGGAGGAAGTGATGAGTGTGTGAGCAAGAGAGAGGAGAGATAAAAGCAAGTCCAGACAGAGTTAGAGACAGAGACTGGATAGTACAAGGTCGAGACTGTCTGACAACAGTTACAAGTTACAAAGAAAACAGCACCAACTACCCAAAGAACCCCAAATCCACTTTGATTTCACAATCAGTGCCAATGACATCAGCTTTGATCATGGGAATAATTTCCTCACATGGATTAGCACACCACAATAAACAGTAATTGGAGCGATGACATGCTCTACTGACCACACAGACATACAAAAGGCTTGGCATGTGAACACTTCAAAGCAGCACTACTAGCTACAGCACAGCTCACCACCACCACCAGGGCCTTCAGTGGATGCCCACCACAGTTCAATGAGCATAGCTAACCACTGACAAAGTGTGATTAACTGAACCCTACGCAACAGGACAGATCTGGAGGCCCGCCAAGCGAAGACACTGTCGATATCTCTGCTAGGGCCCTCTCGCTCTCTCCTCCTATCCTTGGATCTTCGCTCAACCACATTCAATTGTTTTGTGTTGTGGGTAGTAATGAGATAATAGGTGGGTGGCACCACTGTCCAAATTACATTTAAGCTCGTGGTATTTGTTTCAACCAAAAGTGGTGTATTTAGAGGTTTGCTGGAGGTTTGGCATGAAGTTGTGTAATTTTGCGGAGGGCCATATTGAACTGCCTAAACGAATAACTGAACTGGTTTTGGCTTATGTGGTCTCACTGTCCAGACTAAAAAAACACAGCAAGCAAAACAGCTCTAAGATCCAATGTCTGACAAAGCCTATGTCTCACGGGGGGATTCTCTCAATGTATAAAAAGTCATTATTCATGGTCTGCTTAATCATTCTATAGATTAATATGATTTATTCACAAGCTGTCTATGTGGTTGAGTGGGTGGAGACGAGACGGTAAAACTGGTCCTATTTAATAGAGGAGCATGAGCTTTATCCGTTTTACAAAGAGGCTCAGACTTCTGAGGTCGTCAACTTTCCCCAGCCTGCTCTGTAGTATAAAGAGCAGTGAAGAGGAAGCAGAGAGAGCATTGGTGCCTGAAGAGGAATGTGAAGCATTCTAATGAGGTGCCTGGCTGCCTCTGTTACTGGCTATAGAGAGCTGCATCAGTCAGTCAGTCAGTCTGAGCCTGCTGTAGGCTGTACTTTCCCTCTCCCTGCCCTCAAAGCTGGCAGCCTCTGAACTTACCTCTCCTCTCTCCCCAACCAGAAGGGTTTTCACTCCATTTGAGAGACAAGAAGCAAGGCAAGACAGGGCCACAGGGGTAATATGCTGCAAGTCACTTCTTCGCACACACACCACAGTAGTACAAAACGTGAATGGGTTTTATTGACGAAAGGGCTCAGCAGTCTGGGTCGAATCTATCCTCAGTAAAGATTTTCTGATATTGGATATGATATTTCAAATGACTCAATCTGAGTTCTCAAAGAGACTCAATGAATCAGGAAAGTAGGTCTACACAGGTGCATCTGTCTGCTAAGTTGATTTTTGCTCCTACATCTGAAAACCCACACTAAGAACAGGTATGGGGTGGGGTGGTAGCGGTGGTGGTGGTGGTAGTGATGGTGGTAGTAGTGATGGTGGTAGTGATGGTGGGGTGGTGGTAGTGATGGTGGTGGTGGTGGTGATGGTAGTGGTAGTGGTGGTGATGGTAGTGATGGTGGTAGTGGTTGTGGTGGTGGTAGTAGTGATGGTGGTGGTAGTGGTAGTGATGGTGATGGTAGTGGTGGTGGTGATGGTGGTGGTAGTGATGGTGGTGGTAGTGGTAGTGATGGTGGTGGTGGTAGTGATGGTGGTGGTAGTGATGGTGGTAGTGATGGTGGTGGTAGTGTTGGTAGTAGTGATGGTGGTGGTAGTGTTGGTGGTGGTGGTAGTGATGGTGGTGGTGGTGGTAGTGATAGTGGTGGTAGTGATGGTGATGGTGGTAGTGGTGGTGATGGTGGTGGTGGTAGTGATGGTGGTGGTGGTAGTGGTGGTGATGGTGGTAGTGGTAGTGATGGTGGTGGTAGTGATGGTGGTGGTAGTGATGGTGGTGGTAGTGATGGTGGGGGTGCAGGAGATTCAAAAGACATTTGGAGGTATTAACTGTGACAACCACATCTCAGTCGTGCTCTAGAGGGAGAACACTGACAGCCATTTTCCATCAAAATTCTCTGCCAACGTCTTACCCTTCCCAGCACCTTAGCTTCCCCTCTGAATTAAACACAGACAAGAGATTCATGACATGTCGCCTTGGGAGATGTCTTTGAAATTCAGATCGTTGATGCCAGTGGCACTGCCATGGTTTACTGCAGTCAATTTGTGAGAAGTGATGGGGGGCTTTCTCCACTGTTGTTTTATGCTTATTGGTGTGATTGACTCCCCTTCTACTACCTCTTCTCTACAACTTTCTCACACTCAGTGTCTTTCTCTCACCCAATGTTCATTTAGAATAGAGGATGTGCATGCAGACTTCACATCAACTCCCTATTCAACCACTCCCTATTCAACCACCCACCTTGCACTCTGAATAGAAACGACTGAAACTATGTGCTGCTTTTTCCTCCAGGCCACAATACAATCAATGTTAGGAGCCCTTGACCAAAGTTTGCCTTGCAGGGAGGATTTCGCAACCGGGCCATTCATTTTTTTTTTTGCTAGCTTGAGCAGTTTCCAGCAGCATATGCGGTATAAAAATTAGGCAGAGCAGGATGAGCTAAAAGGGAGTGAATGTCACCTTCCTCAATGCAGTCCACAAAGGTAAATAATCCCTTCAAATAATCGGAGGTAAAACTGGACCCATTTGTGATCAAACAAATACCCTCATCTAAACGGATTTGGAGGCGGTGGGTGGATTATGCTATAGCGACACAAACAGGGAGAGATGAGTCTGAAATAGAAGTGATAGATAGCATAGCAGTATAATTAACCCAGGGATGGGGCGGTTGAATTCGTTGAGTGTCTGCATCATATAATTCATCCTCTCCAGATGCAAAGCCCTGGTGGCGAGCCAAGCACCAGCCTTCCTGCCTTCCCCCAAGGCTGCTATCAACTCACCCTCAGATGACAGTAATTCAGCATCAAAACAATGGGGACTTTGCACTCAGGCTAAATTTCCACGAGCCTAGCATAGACTCGTTTGACTGCTACACTGAATCAACGTCAGAACCCATAATACGAACAGAGAATGCTCACTATGAGAGAATGTATGAACTGCGTTTGGGGAATCTAGTGAAAATGCAAGGAGTTAAACTAATCAACACCTTAATGACAGGCTAGTATTTCCACGATGAGGATTAGAACGGAGACATTTCGACTTTGCCCCTTCATTAGGTAGTTCAATAGATGATTGGGTGAGTGTTCGATCCAGGAGCAGTGCATTGACACATGCCTGGGACATTAAGGGCAGACAGTGTCCGTGCATGTCCGGGCTCTGTGCTGGTGCTGTATGGGGGTAGATTTGTGCTTTGTGTGCCAGTCAGCCCGTTAGCGATCATTTGGTCAACTGCCCAGTGCCAGTCCATACTGGGCCACAGCCAAAACACCCATTTTTGTCTTCCATATTGTACGCTGTGGGTCTCAGGACAACAGGGACTGAACAACAGTCCTGGACAACATTTAAACCATGTACATAATCATATCCATTTACCACAAAATACACAAATTAACAAAATCTTACTTATGTCCCTGTGTGTGTGAGCGTGTTTGTGGGCTGCGCAATATCCATGCGCGCAACGTTCATGCGCGCGTGTGTGTGTGAGAGAGCGAGAGACAGAGAGAGAGAAAGAGAGAGAGAGAGAGAGAGAGAGAGAGAGAGAGAGAGAGAGAGAGAGAGAGAGAGAGAGAGAGAGAGAGAGAGAGATTCGTGGTTCTAGTGACAAACTGCAGTATAGCAGCAAGGTCAATTGACAGTGAGCTGACAGATTCCCTCTGCAGAGGTGTCAATATGGCACAGACCTGATGATTTTTCTAAGCCTTCCAGCAGCATCCTTTCACACCATGGGCCAGGGCACAGAGGCACAGAGACACAGGGGCTAAAGCACAGCTAAATGAGACAAAAATATCATTTAAATATCTTTCAATTCAGAGTCTAACAAGATACTGAGAATAATATGCTATCTACAGACCTGTCAACTCATGTACTTATAACTCTGTTACTACTAATACTGCATAGAGAATATGTCATCATTGTGCTTAGAGTATCTCTGTTACATAAACATTGCATCTGTTGCCATAACACTGACAATGAAATAACTGCATCAATCCTATCAGATGACAAAAAACAACACACCTCTAGGTCGTTACACATTGCTTACTGATAAATATTATATCACATGTATAAATCATGCCATAATGAGAATAACTTCAAAAACATTTAAAAAATGTCTCTCCCCGAATGATCTTTTGCTCAGGACAGGGACGTTGTCAATTTATTGTGACTCTTTTTGACATTGGGCTGTCAGAGCTGGTTGGCTGGGTTGATCTGACTGGAGAGCTGTAGTGACAAGTGGAAACATCAGTATGAAAAGGGTCAGGAACTCACTGAGTAAACAGATGATAAGCTACCATCAGCTCCCGTCTACCACCAAACACACATACAGTAAACTTCATCTCGTATTGACAGATTCTGTTGAGTAAGCCTGTGACCAGCAACATGCGGCAAGGAAGGACACACACACTAACCAAAACTTATATTGTCATTCATTAAAAAATAGATACATGTATGATGCCTCATTACCAAGAAGTGAATAGGACAGACATGGGGCTGAGATGGTCAAGGCATTTTGGATGACGGTTATTGGTCAGCGGTCGCCATTATAATAGTTTAAATAGCAACAACAACAAAAAAGAAACACAAAATCATAATAATTGTGTTTTTAAAAGATGCACATTTTCTCTTTTCCTCCACTCCTGACGGTGTGTACTGCTGAAGGGAGGGGAGCATTGCTTAGGCAACCAAAGACTTGTTTGTTTCAGCAAGGAGCAAAGATTCATCACGTTGTAAAACTGTAGAAACTAACTCAAATACCTGACCATCCTCTCTTCAGTGAGATGTTTGTTCCGCACAAAAAAATATGGCTGACCCCATTTAGCCGACTGGTCGATAGGCTGTTGGTTGACCGAGAGCAGTTGCCAAAAATGTAGTACAAAATTAACGGTGTTAAAGACAACTGTCTGATTCGCTTCCGCCTGAGTGGACTAATCCATTGTGAAGGCTGTGGGGATGGCATAGTCCATCACTCTAAGACATGTGCTACTCAAATTGTATATGGTTATATTATGTAACAACAATGGTGCAGCAATAACACATGCGTTATCTCTCGCATTGGATAGTGGCCGCTGTCTGAGGTCCTGAAACACATAAATGCGCTGCTGAATTAGCGCCTTTTCCTAGACCATGTTGCTATGTGCATAATAGCAAAGTTAACCAGCATATTGGTGTTGAGAACAATGCGGCTGAGGCAGCAGCAGAATGAGCAGCCCTTATTGTCTAAGAAAAGTGAGGAGAGAGGAAACCCGAGCTAAATTAGGTCTATAATCAATAGTCTAAATGTTAAATTTAATTTTACTATTTTCTACATAGTAGAATAATAGTGAAGACATCAAAACTATGAAATAACACATATGTAGTAATCAAAAAAGTGTTAAACAAATCAAAATATATTTTATATTTGAGATTCTTCAAAGTAGCCAGCCGTTGCCTTGATGATAGCTTTGCGCACTCTTGGCATTCTCTCAACCAGCTTCATGAGGTAGTCACCTGGAATGGATTTCAATTAAAAGGTGTGCCTTGTTAAAAGTTCATTTGTGGAATTTCTTTCCTTCTTAGTGTGTTTTAGTTGTGTTGTGACAAGTTAGGGTTGGTAAACAGAATATTGCCCTATTTGGTAAATGATCAAGTCCATATTATGACAAGAACAGCTCAAATAAGCAAAGAGAAACAACAGTCCATCAATACTTTTAAGACATTAAGGTCAGTTAATGCGGAACATTTCAAGAACTTTGAAAGTTTTTTCAAATGCAGTCGCTAAAAACCATCAACCACTATGATGAAACTGGCTCTCATGAGGAACGCCACAGGAAAGGAAAACCCAGAGTTCATTAAGGGTTACCAGCCTCAGAAATTGCAGCCCAAATAAATGCTTCACAGAGTTCAAGTAACAGACACGTCTCAACTAGAGGTCAACCGATAATGATTTTTCAACGCGTACCGAGTATTGGAGGACCAAAAAAAGCTGAGACCGATTAAATCGGCCAATTTTTATATATATATTTGTAATAATGACAATTACAACAATACTAAATGAATAACGAACACTTTAATTTTAACTTATTTATTATACATAAATAAAATCAATTTAGTCTCAAACAAATAATGAAACATGTTCAATTTGGCTTAAATAAGGCAAAAACACAGTGTTGGAGAAGAAAGTAAATGTGCAATATGTGCCATGTAAATAAGCTAACGTTTATGTTCCTTGCTTAGAACATGAGAAAATATGAAAGCTGGTGGTTCCTTTTAACATCAGTCTTCATTTTCCCAGTTAAGAAGTTTTAGGTTGTAGTTATTATAGGAATTATGACGTGTCGACTATTTCTCTCTATACCATTTGTATTTCGTATAACTTTGACTGTTGGATGTTCTTATAGGCACTTTAGTATTGCCAGCCTAATCTCGGGAGTTGATAGGCTTGAAGTCAAAACAGCGCTATACATCAAGCATTGCTAAGAGCTGTTCACAAACGCAGTAAAGTGCTGTTTGAATGAATGCTTACGAGCGTGCTGCTGCCTTCCACTGCTCACTCAGACAGCTCTATCAAATATCAAATCATAGACTTAATCATAATAAACACACAGAAATACAAGCCTTAGGTCAAATATGGTCAAAACCGGAAACTATCATTTAAAAAACAAAACATTTATTCTTTCAGTGAAATACGGAACCATTCCATATTTTATAGAACGGGTGACATCCCTAAGTCTAAATATTGCTGTTGCATTGCACAACCTTCAATGTTATGTCATAATTATGTAATTCTGGCAAACTAATTACGGTCTTTGTTAGGAAGAAATGGTCTTCACACAGTTCGCAATGAGCCAGGCGGCCCAAACTGCTGCATATACCCTGACTCTGCTTGCACAGAACGCAAGAGATTTCCCTAGTTAATATTGCCTGCTAACATGCATTTATTTGAACTAAATATGCAGTTTTAAAAATATACACTTCTGTCTATTGATTTTAAGAAAGGCATTGACGTTAATGGTTAGTTACATTTCTGCAACGATTGTGCTTTTTTTGCGAATGTGCTTTTGTTAAATCATCACCCGTTTGGCGAAGTTGAAGAAGGCTGTGATTCGATGGCAAAGCTTGCTGTTGCTAGCTAATTTGTCCTATTTAGCTAGCTTGCTGTTGCTAGCTAATTTGTCCTATTTAGCTAGCTTGCTGTTGCTAGCTAATTTGTCCTATTTAGCTAGCTTGCTGTTGCTAGCTAATTTGTCCTATTTAGCTAGCTTGCTGTTGCTAGCTAATTTGTCCTATTTAGCTAGCTTGCTGTTGCTAGCTAATTTGTCCTGGGATATGAACATCGAGTTATTTTACTTGAAATACACAAGGACCTCTACTCCGACAATTAATCCACACATAAAATGGCCAACCGAATCGTTTCTAGTCATCTCTCCTCCTTCCAGGCCTTTTCATCTTTGAATTTATATGGTGATCGCATCTAAACTTTCATTGTATTACCACGACAACCGGCAACAAAGTTTGTCTTTCAATCACCCACGTGGGTATAACCAATGAGGAGATGGCACGTGGGTACCTGCTTCTATAAAACAATGAGGAGATGGGAGAGGCAGGAGTTACAGCGCGATCTGCGTCAAAAATAGGAATGACTTCTATTTTAGCCCTTGGCGTCGCAGACGCTCGTTGGCGCGCGCGAGCAGTGTAGGTGCAATAATTTAATAAATTTCTACATTTATTTTGCGATGCTCGAGCACGAGACGTGTCCAGTCTGGTCAACATGTTAGAGCGAATCCTGTTTAGTCTTAATACCGTAAATAACTTAGGCCCATATTTTTTTATACTTATATTGGCTACTGTATCAATCAATCATTCACTCATTCATGTCATCACACAGCATGAGTTCCCTCTAATTTCCAAGGGACTGTTGTGCAGAAAAAATGTCAGCCTGCACTGAGAAGCACGAGATTGAACTTTCAATGTTTCCCTCTACTGTGGGAATTGTAATTGAATCAACACAATGTTAGCAACATTCAATGCAACATAGGTAAACAAAACAAACTATCCAAGAGATTTTATTTTGCGCAGAGCGCATTGGAGTAAGATTCTATTACATTGGCAGGCATGACTCAGGCCCATACTATACACAGACCGGTGCGCCATAACCAATCAGAGCTGCAGTACCCCCTACATACAAATAGCCATTGCTATATATGGATCTTTGCCATTCACTTTGAACTGGACTGTGTTTACAGCAAGAGTGTTTGCAAGTAGATGCGCTTGTTTTGAGGTAAAAGCGAGAGCTTCATGTAGTCATGTGTGTACATTTGTTCATATTCTTTGCTAGTAAGTGAGTTAATAGCCCAGTTATAGCTCATTTCTAGTCAGGTAAAGAGCTTTTTTCTGTCTTAAAGTGGCAGTGTTTTATTTTGAGACAGGCTTGAATAAGCTACTGTAAGTAGCCGTTAGGCAGAGGTTAGCATAATTTGTTTCATTCTCTGTAATAATGGAATGCATTTTATCTTTTAAGTGTTTCTTGATACAAACAACAACATTTTCAGTCAACTTGTCTGAAGGATAAACAGGTTCATTTCAATACCCACATGTTCTTTTCAAAAGTCTCATGGAATGTAGGCCTACATTGAACACCACACATTGGCTGCTACTGTAGGCTGAATGATATAACAGCTATTTCCAGGTTAAAATGTTATGGGATACATTTTCTCCATTGTTTTTTATGGTAGGCTTTCATTATGATCAAATAGTCACAGTAACCTACTTGGCCACTGTTATAGCTGTAACTTAAAGCAGGTGCAGCGTCAGTGTTCACAGTAAACGTGCGCCAGAAGTTACACAGAATTATCAAAAAGTTCTATTGTGCGATCAGCAGAACAGAAATGTGCTCAATGGTGAAATACTTAGAGGGGACACTGCATGTTTCATTCATGATTTGAAGTTCAATCAAGCATTTTAGTTAATAATAAAATAAATAAAATAACAAAGAGAGCCTTGAAAAATTTGCATCAACAAAAAAATGAACTGTTTGATTTTGGAAATTGCATTCCCGAATGAATGCAACTTTTTTAGTCTTTGCTGTAATCATGGCTTATCAAAAGAAACATTACAACAGATTCTGGTATGCTTATAATTGATGTGGTGTTATTAACATTGTTCCAAATCGTCAGAAACATTTTATTGTAATCTGACAGCACCTGTGTGGCACACGAATGTAGCACTTGCTCCTTACTTTCTTTTTCTTGATGTCCAGTATTTTCCACAACTAGTCATATTTATTACAGACATCTGACTTCCCCTTTACCTCCTGAGCAACCAGTAAATATTCCCCCATTTAGAGTTTACTTGCCTCTGCATCCATTTTGCTGTCAAGGTGTTCGGAATTTGTTATAACCAATTTATTGATGTGATTATGATATGCTATAGGTCAGGCCCTATTGGTCATGTGCATGCAATGCATACAGGTGTCACGTAAAGAGAGCTAGGGTTGAGGGAATAGGGAATGTTTTTCCTAAACAAATGAGGGATTTCGGTAACAGAACTTTTCAGTCAGAAATGGCTGTAATTATGTTGCAGCTTCAGCAACACAGACAGCGCGATAAACACTGCGGTGGTCGCTGCAGCAGGGAGGAGTGACAATGGGTGCTAGTCACAGTCACTCACTGTATTTTTTTAACACATTGCAGCAAGTCTGAGCCGGCCCGGCACAATCAAATCAATTGCGGTTGGACTCCCTCTAGTCACTTAATTATTTCATCAAATAGTCTGCTCAAAGCATCAGACAAGCTCAGTGCATATACTGTAGTTTGTTTGATTAAAACACATAGGATGTTTCTATACATGGAAAAATACAAGTCTAAACATTTCAACCAATCAATTGGTCGAAAGAATAGACGACTCTTGGTCAACCAAGATGTTTTTTTTTGTCGGGGACAGCCCTACAAAAAATACAAATAATGAAAATAGTTTTAAACGGTTATGACGGTCTTCATCCATAATCGTCGGTTACATGATTATACGGTTATTGTGCCACAAACTCTGTGGTTTTTCTAGAATAATAACAGAGTAATAGCATGTGTATGAGGATCATTAAGATACACGTCATTTAGAAAGCCTGACGCAGCAGCACCGTGAGACACCTTTTCCCCGGTAACACAGATGTCAAGGTGAAAGCCTCATTAATATCCCCTCACACCGCCAAATAGCTGCTCTGCTGCTCCCATACACTAATTGCTTCTCTACCACACAAGAAGATGTGATCTGGTAAAGATGAGTACTTTTAATTAACCCATCGAACGACTGTGGATTAACAGTAAGGGGTCTTATCCATTAAAATCTCATAGAAGAGTAAGGGCTACTATAACTCTAATGTTCTGCAAGGCCATGTCATAATTGTAGGAACATCAAGTCCTAGCTGCCTGCAGGTGCTGACTACAGGATAAATCTGTTGCTGTTAAGAGTCCCAGGCTATGATGAAGGGGAGGAGAAACACTGGATCACCACACTGAGGAGCCCCGCTGACAGTATATAATCAAACAGCACACAGAAAGCTGGCTCAGTCAATGAGCTAAGATCTAACAGAATGTGGGCACCTTATTGCAGATTCACACAGCATGAAAATGCTGCAATGTGAAGTAAAATACACCCAATGGCCAAAATGGTTGTATACACTTGCTTGTGGAACATCTCATTCCAAAATCATGGGCATTAATATGAGTTGGTCCCCACTTTGCTGCTATAACAGCCTCCAGTCTTCTGGGAAGGCTTTCCACTAGATGTTGGAACATTGCTTCGGGGACTTAATTCCATTCAGCCACCAGAGCATTAGTGATGTCGGGCACTGATGTTGGACGATTAGGACTGGCTCGCAGTCTGCATTACAATTCATCCCAAAGGTGATCGAAGGAGTTGAGATCAGGGTTCTGTGCATGCCAGTCAAGTTCTTCCAAACCGATCTCAACAAACCCTTTCTGCAATATCATGCTGAAACAGGAAAGGGCCTTCCCCAAACTGTTGCCACAAAGTTGAAAGCACAGAATCGTCTAGAATGCCACTGTATGCTGTAGCATTAAGATTTCCCTTCACTGGAACTAAGTGACCTTGGCCGAACCATAAAAAATAGCCCCAGACCATTATTCCTCCTCTACCAAACTTTACAGTAATTAATTTCTACTGGCACCAGCCAAACCCAGATTTGTCCATCAGACTGCCTGATGGTGAATCGTGATTCATCACTCCAGAGAATGCATTTCCACTGCTCCAGAGTCCAATGGCGGCAAGCTTTACACCACTCCAGCCGACGCTTGGCGTTGCCCATGGTGATCTTAGGCTTGTGTGCAGCTGCTCGGCCATGGAAACCCATTTCATGAAACTCCCAACAAACAGTTACTGTGCTGACATTGCTTTCAAAGGCAGTTAGGAACTCGGTAGTGTTACCAACTCGGCGGTCCTATTCTGTGAGCTTGCGTGGCCTACTACTTTGTGGCTAAGCCGTTGTTGCTCCTAGACATTTCCACTTCACAATAACAGTAATTACAGTTGACTGGGGCAGCTATAGCAGTGCAGAAATTTGACCAACTGACTTGTTGGATGGGTGGCATTCTATGACAGTGCCATGTTGAATGTCACTGAGCTCTTCAGTAAGGTCATTTTACTGCCAATGTTTGTCTATGGAGATTGCATGGCTGTTCGCTTCATTTTATACACCTGTCAGCAATGGGTGTGGCTGAAATAGCCGAATCTACTAATTTGAAGGGGTGTCCCCATACTGTTGTATATATAGTGTATGTAGGATCAACATATCACACTGTATTATATTAGTCTTATATACCATATTTAAATTCCATAACATTTCATTTGCATGTGAATTATTTCCAGTAATTTATTTGAGCATGGTTCCAGTTCTGGTTTGATTCACTTTTGCTCCTATTATGTACAATAAAGCCTCAGAGGTAATCAATGCATACAGTGTCATTTGGGCAGCAGGGTAGCCTAGTGGTTAGAGCGTTGGTCTAGTAACTGGAAGGTTGCAAGTTCAAACCCCCGAGCTGACAAGATACAAATATGTCGTTCTGCCACTGAACAGGCCACTGAACAACCCACTGTTCCTAGGCTGCCATTGAAAATAAGAATTTGTTCTTAACTGACTTGCCTAGTTAAATAAAGCTAAAATTGTAAAATTATTATTTTTTTTTAAATATAAAAAAAATTGTGCAACATTGCATAACGGTAGCCACGCTAAATTACAAATGTCAAACCTGCATGGTGCGCTGCTGCTGACCTGTACTGCACACACTAGAGGTCGGCCGATTAATTAGGGCCGATTTCAAGTTTTCATAACAATCGGTAATCTGCAATTTTGGATGCCGATTACATTGCAATCCATGAGGAGACCGCGTGGCAGGCTGACCACCTGTTACGCGAGTGCAGCAAGGAGCCAAGGTAAGTTGCTAACTAGTATTAAACTTATCTTATAAAAAACAATCAATCTTAACATAATCACTAGTTAACTACACATGGTTGATGATATTACCAGTTTAACTAGCTTGTTCTGCTTTGCATATAATCAATGCGGTGACTGTTAATTTATCATCGAATCGCAGCCTACTTCGCCAAACGGGTGATGATTTAACAAAAGCGAAATCGTGAAAAAAAGCACAATCGTTGCACCAATGAACCTAACAATGAACATCAATGCCTTTCTTTAAACCTGCATATTTAGCTCAAATAAATTAATGTAAGCAGGCAATATTAACTAGGGAAACTGTGCCGCTTCTCTTGCGTTCAGTACAAGTAGAGTCAGGGTATATGCAGCAGTTTGGGCCTCCTGGTTCGTTGCGAACTGCGTGAAGACCATTTCTTCCTAACAAAGACCGTAATTAATTTGCCAGAATTTTACATAATTATGACATAACATTGAAGGTTATGCAATGTAACAGCAATATTTACACATAGGGTTGCCACCAGTTAGATAAAATATGGAACAGTTTTGTATTTCACTGAAAGAATAAACGTTTTGATTTGTAAATGATCGTTTCTGGTTTTGACCATATTAATGACCTAAGGCTCGTAATTCTGTGTGTTTATTATATTATAATTAAGTCTATGATTTAATATTTGATAGAGCAGTCTGACTGAGCAGTGGTAGGCAGCAGCAGGCTTGTAAGCATTCAGTCAAACAGCACTTTACTGCGTTTACCAGCAGCTCTTCGCAATGCTTGAAGCACAGCGCTGTTTATGACTTCAAGCCTATCAACTCCTGAGATTAGGCTGGCAATACTATAATGTCTATAAGAAAAAAGGTATATGAAGGTATATGAAATACAAATGGTATAGAGAAAAATAGTCCTATAATTCCTATAACCACAACCTAAAACTTCTTAACAGATTACTGACCATTTCAAATCCCACCATACCTTCTCCGCTATGCAATCTGTTTTCAGAGCTGGTCATGGGTGCACCTCAGCCACGCTCAAGGTTCTAAACTACATCATAACCGCCATCGATAAGAGACATTACTGTGCAGCCGTATTCATCGACCTGGCCAAGGCTTTCGACTCTGTCAATCACAACATTCTTATTGGCAGACTAGACAGCCTTGGTTTCTCAAATGATTGCCTCGCCTGGTTTACCAACTACTTCTCTGATAGAGTTCAGTGTGTCAAATCGGAGGGCCTGTTGTCTGGACCTCTGGCAGTCTCTGTGGGGGTGCCACAGGGTTCAATTCTCGGGCAGACTCTCTTCTCTGTATACATCAATGATGTTGCTCTTGCTGCTGGTGATTCTCTGATCCACCTCTACGCAGACGACACAATTCTGCATACTTCTGGCCCCTCCCTGGACACTGTGTTAACTAACCTCCAGACGAGCTTCAATGCATTACAACTCTCCTTCCGTGGCCTCCAACTGCTCTTAAACGCAAGTAAAACTAAATGCATGCTTTTCAATCGATCGCTGCCCGCACCTGCTCGCCCATCCAGCATCACTACTCTGGACTGCTCTGACTTGGAATACGTGGACAACTACAAATATCAGGGTGGTTAGACTGTAAACTCTCCTTCCAGACTCACATTAAACATCTCCAATCCAAAATTAAATCTAGAATCGGCTTCCTATATCGCAACAAAGCATCCTTCACGCCAAACATATCCTCATAAAACTGACCATCCTACCGATCCTCGACTTCAGTGATGTCATCTATAAAATAGCCTTCAACACTCTACTCAACAAACTGGATGCAGTCTATCACAGTGCCATCCGTTTTGTCACCAAAGCCCCATACACTACCCACCATTGTGATCTGTACGCTTTCGTTGGTTGGCCCTCGCTTCATACTCGTCACCAAACCCACTGGCTACAGGTTATCTACAAGTCTCTGCTAGGTAAAGCCCCGCCTTATCTCAGCTCACTGGTCACCATAGCAGCACCCACTCGTAGCACGAGCTCCAGCAGGTATATAGCACTGGTCACCCCCAAAGCCAATTCCTCCTTTGGTCATCTATCCTTCCAGTTCTCTGCTGCCCATGACTGGAATGAATTGCAAAAATCTCTGAAGCTGGAGACTCACATCTCCCTCACTAGCTTTAAGCACCAGCTGTCAGAGCATTTTACAGATCACTGCACTTGTACTTAGCCTATCTGTAAACAGCCCATCTATCTACCTATCTCATCCCCATACTGGTATTTATTTATTTATTTTGCTCCTTTGCACCCCAGTATCTCTACCTGCACATTCATCTTCTGCCGATCTACTATTCCAGTGTTTAATTGCTATATTGTAATTACTTCGTCACCATGGCATAATTATTTCCTTAACTTACCTCATTTGCACTCACTGTATATAGACTTTTTGTCTTTTGTTCGACTGTATTATTGACTGTATGTTTGGTTTATTCCATGTGTAACTCTGTGTTGTTCTATGTGTCGAATTGCTACGCTTTATCTTGGCCAGGTCGCAGTTGCAAATGAGAACTTGTTCTCAACTAGCCTATCTGGTTAAATAAAGGTGAAAAAAAAATCTGGGAATATTGAAGACTTATGTTAAAAGGAACCACTAGCTTTCATATATTCTTATGTTCTGAGCAAGGAACTTAAACGTTAGCTTTTTTTACATGGCACATATTGCACTTTTACTTTCTTCTCCAACACTGTGTTTTTGCCTTATTTAAACCAAATTGAACATGTTTTATTATTTATTTGAGACAAAATAGATTTTATTTATGTATTATATGGGTGGGTGGGGTTATATCCTTCCTGTTTGGCCCTGTCCGGGGGTGTCCTCGGATGGGGCCACAGTGTCTCCTGACCCCTGCCGTCTCAGCCTCCAGTATTTATGCTGCAGTAGTTTATGTGTCGGGGGGCTAGGGTCAGTTTGTTATATCTAGAGTACTTCTCCTGTCCTATTCGGTGTCCTGTGTGAATCTAAGTGTGCGTTCTCTAATTCTCTCCTTCTCTTTCTTTCTCTCTCTCGGAGGACCTGAGCCCTAGGACCATGCCCCAGGACTACCTGACATGATGACTCCTTGCTGTCCCCAGTCCACCTGGCCGTGCTGCTGCTCCAGTTTCAACTGTTCTGCCTTATTATTACTCGACCATGCTGGTCATTTATGAACATTTGAACATCTTGCCCATGTTCTGTTATGATCTCCACCCGGCACAGCCAGAAGAGGACTGGCCACCCCACATAGCCTGGTTCCTCTCTAGGTTTCTTCCTAGGTTTTGGCCTTTCTAGGGAGTTTTTCCTAGCCACCGTGCTTCTACACCTGCATTGCTTGCTGTTTGGGGTTTTAGGCTGGGTTTCTGTACATTACTTTGAGATATCAGCTGATGTACGAAGGGCTATATAAATACATTTGATTTGATTTGATAAAGTTCAAATAAAAGTGTTCATTCAGTATTGTTGTAATTGTCATTATTACAAATATATATATACTGTATATATATATATATTTTTAATCGGCCGATTAATCGGTATCAGCTTTTTTTGGTCCTCCAATAATTGGAATCGGCGTTGAAAAATCATAATTGATCGACCTCTAGCACACACACTACACTGTAGCTCACACTGTAGACAACTCTGGAACAGTGCTGATCAAAAAATAATTCCATACAAGCCAGAACTGATCTATCTACACAAGACCTAGGGTGGAGCGCTTCCCTATACCCATCAAAAAGAAACTGAAAAATACAGAGAGCTCATTCACAGACAAAAACACCAAAAGGCCTACAGATTAGCATATACTTTATTGGGCTGACAACGTGTAACAGTTGTTCCAATTTTTCCATTGTAGTCTTGGTTCAAGGGACTCAGGAAAAAGTGGAATGCAATTAACACGCCCCACTCATACCCCCACCTCGCTCTAATCAAGGCTCAGAATCCCCAGAAGTTTTGAAGGAAAAAACATGCTGAGGTTTGAGCTCTGTGTGATCCTTAATTTGCATTTGTACAATAACAGGAATGTCACACACACACACACACACAGCATCAGAGCTGTGGAGAGAGCGTCAACCTGGTTCACTGCAGACATAGTGACGTCTGCAGTGGTTAACTAACAACATATCAAAGTTAAGGTTATCCGTGTTGTTTACAGGGAACCAAATGAAGCAAAAGGGTGAGAGGCCATGGTGTGCAGGTGCAGGGGGTTTTGATTCCAACAGTACTTGATCCCTTGTGACTTCTGCTAATTAGCATTCAAGGCAGGGAGCCACCCCACATAAAAACTATTCCACCAGCCACAAAAGAACCACGTCACAAAGGATCCTCCCTGCCTCTAATTGAGCAATAATGGCAGGCAGGCTTTTATGTGATACCTTGCACTGCAGACTGCACACCTCTTTGCCATGCAGTCCCTCCTTAGGTAATGTATTGTAGCAGATGACCACCCTTCAACTCAGCACTTGTTACCGTAACTAAGGGAGAATATCATGGTACACCCCTATTTAGATATGAGACACAGTGCCACCGTTTCAATTGGCATTTCCATAGATCAGATCTAGAGTTAGTCTAGTAGTCTAGCTCCTTGTCCTTGGCTTCAAGAGCAACATCATAAAAAACAGACCAAATCTGTCAAAAGTGTATTGCTATTTATTGCTGAGAGGATGAGCATCCAAATAGGCCTCCATCCAGCAGCTTTGGATTTGGGGAGTTGATGTATGTATCTCATTCCAGCAGCAAAGCTGTAGCCAAGGTACCCAGGAATACATAAATGAAATACACAGGAAACAGGCTGGGAGGAAAGCCTGGAAAAGCAGCAGTCATGTTTGTTATTGGTCGGCCCCAATCTGCTCTCTCCACCTAGGGACAGATGGAAAGTGTCTCTCTCCAGCAGTTAAGCTGTCCCACTCACTCCCTATGAGTTTATCTAGTCAGAAAGTAGGCAAGGCACTCATGTGTTACCAATTTCTACTACTCCTAATCTATGAGGTTGAGTCACTGTCAACCACAAAAGTGAAAAAGTAACACAGAAAGAGAGGGGTGATCCTTGAAGGGTGGGATGCATGAGTTTTTACTAGGGCTGTCCGCGACCCCAAAAAATCTAAGTCGACCGAAAGTCGTCTGACCAATCGATTGGTCATGTATTTTTCTATATGTAGACGGGGTTCTTAAACCTTTTCGGCCTGGGACCCAAATGAGAAATTCTGTGTTTTCCTGGGACCCAAGCTTAGGAAAATATTCAACTATACGTAAATATCAGCACACTTAATTGCCCTTATGGCTAAAAAAAAGGGTTACCCATAAATATCTTTTCATGCTTATTTCCCCCATTAAAACACTCTTATATTTCTGTCTAGGTTGGAACTGTTGCTGTTAAAATACAATATATAATTTTCATTCTGAACTGGAAAAAACAGATTGATCACATCACAGAGATGAATAACAGAACACACACAGGCTTTTTGATCGTGCAACACTCAGTAACAGTACAGATGAAAAATGATCAGGCCTACTGTACATCTTACTGTATAAATTATTGTTGAAAGAAAGTCTAGGTAGGAACTGTTGCTATTAAAATACAATACATATGTTTTTATTCTGAACTGGAATAAACTGATTGATCACATCACACAAATTTAGACCAGAAAACACACACACACACATTCCTAATGAGAGGTGTGCGGCTGGTTGAAGTTTTTAACAAGCATGCCTATTCTGGGCTCAGTTTTTGATTTTGCAACTCTGAGGTCATGCTCAGCATTGAGACTCTTTCTGTACTTGAGAACCCTGACTTCCCAAATTGGATCAGAACATCTACTGCTTTCTAAGTAAGGCAGGAGACCGCTTCCTGCTGTAGATGAGCAACCCAGAACTGTGTGTGTCTGAAGCATCTTGCTTCAATCAGTTTATTCCAGTTCAGAATAAAATTGATTACTTGTATTTTTATAGCAACAGTTCCAACCTAGACTTGTTCACAACAATAATTTCTACAGTTAAATGTACAGTAGGCCTGATCATTTTTCATCTTCATCTGTACTGTGTCTTAGGTTTGTACTATCAGTAGCTAGCTAGCTAACTAGCTTTGGCTAACGTTAGCTATTAGCTGTGTAACGTTACAAGGCCAGGGGATTGTTTGAAAGAGAAACTCACATGTACTACTATGAGAGATAGTACTCCCTTATGTCTGCTTATAAAATGACAACAATCCCCTGGCCTTGTAACTGTTATAAAATGACAACAATGCCTTGCTAGCTGACTTACTTTTCCACTGTGGAAGCACTGTTTCCTGAAGCATTCTGCCCTGTTCTGAAATAACTCCCTGGGTTTACAGTCATGTTGTGCCTGGAAGATTAGTTCAGGATGTGTCACTTTATTAAGTTGTTTGTTTTTGAGAGACTCATTAGTAAGCACTTCCCCAAACAAAACACATTGTGTGTTATTTCTCAGTTTGTATGAAAGAGCCAGAAAGTCATCATTGTATTTGCGTTTCATGACGATTGACCTCAGTCAGAACTTGTGGCTAGCATGAGTCTATTTCATGACAGCGGTGAGTGATGGCGAGTGGAAATAACAAGTTAGTGGTTTGAACGACAGCGCTGCAGCGTGTGGGTCGCAGAGGGATCTTCAAGTAACTGCAGAAAAAATATCTGTTAAACCGCGAAGCACACAGGCATCTCCCTCTACCTCTCCCACAGCTGCTAAACTGAGCAGAGACCGCTGCTAAGCAGAGTGCACTGAACTGAGAGCGCAGTTGCACTTGGCCAAATCAATTCCAGCAATTAATGAAATTATTATACATTTACGTCGCGACCCACCATTAAAAGGTCTGCGACCCACTTTTAAGAAACGCTGCCCTAGGCATTTAAAACTTTGTAGGGATAGGCGTACTGTCAACGGGACAGTTGTAAATCATGCAGCGCCTTGTGTCCGATCACAGATTTTAGAGAAACAACAAATGTCGGTACATATAAGAGTCTTATATCGGCTGAAGGCTTAAATTCTGGTTAACATAACTGCACTGTCCAATTTACAGTAGCTATTACCGCGAAAAAAGTGCCATTCTATTGTTTGAGGAGAGCTCCTAACAACACTTTTTTTCACCAGGATAGGTTTGATAAATTCACCTCTGAAGGTGAAATGTGTACTTATATTCTGAAATCTTGCTCTTATTTATCATCCAAAGGGTACCAGAGATAACATGAAGTGTCGTTTTGTTAGATAAAATTATTTTTCATATATATAGCATGCACAGTCGATTTTGTATTTCCACTCGTTCAATTTGCAAAGAAAGGAATCTGCAAAAATCTAACCCTAAACGTTGTTTCAACCAGTCAAATCACATTCGTATGTATTCCTCAGAGATCCTAGAATGCAACAAGACTTCACTATATCATTAGGGGTGTAGTATACCCTATAAGACACCAAATTTGGTCAGAGAGTGATGCCTTCATGGCATGTCAAATAAACCAATCGGGGTCAAACAAAGCTAGCTAGATAGCCAATGAGCTGGGCTTTACGGGAGTATCCGGAAACCCTGTATCTATCTCAAAATGTAGCTGCTAACCTTGTGCGACAGCATGCCATTTCCTTTTGGACAAAAATTATAAGAGTTATGTTATGTTAAGAGTTATGAAAACTGCTTGTTTTGCAAATGTTGAACTTATAATATGGCTACTAATACTGGAGAAGTCCAAGTATACAGATTTGACGATATTCTTGCAGAAAAAGTAACCGGAAGGTTGCAAGTTCAAACCCCCCCAGCTGACAAGGTACAAATCTGTCGTTCTGCCCCTGAATAGGCAGTTAACCCAATGTTCCTAGGCCGTCAATTGAAAGTAAGAATTTCTTCTTTATTGACTTGCCTAGTTAAATAAAGGTCAAATAAAAATGCACAATTTGCCCAAATGTACCTGGGTGACTTCACACGCATGTAGTTTGCTCATACTTCAAGGTATCCGTCTGAAACTTTGCACATACACTGCTGCCATCTTGTGGACACAGTCGGAATTACAACCAGAGTGATGGCTAGAAGTGAGACCTTTCTCTTGCATTTCAAAGTTGGTGGTAGGAAAAAAATAACATGTTTTTTCCTTTGTATTTTCTTCTACCAGATCTATTGTGTTATATTTTCCTACTTCAAAGTGTTTCTTTTCAAATGGCACCAATAATATACATCCTTGCTTCAGGGACTGAGCTACAGGCAGTTAGCATGTCATTTTAGGTGAAAATTGAAAAAAGGGGGCTATCCCTAATTAATAAAATCAACAATATATGCATTGAACTTTTCTGATGCTTTAATAAGCGTACTGTTTGATGAAATAAGACACAAATGACTCAAGAGGGAGCCAGATATCAACCAGAAGAAAAAAACTTGACCTTTCCCGACCCTCCTTCTCCCGGTCCTAATGTCTTTTAGATTCTGTTGCCGGTACGCAAGGAGTGATACAAACCTTAACTTCTATTGCCAACATTGTATACAATATTCTGACCCTCAGAATAGCTGTAGGCTATTTGCGCAAGGCATAAGAGGTAATCAGGTAAGCCTATATTATGATGTTTCCTCTGGATCAGAGCATGACATTATTCCCTTTCACGCTGAGTGGTTTTCAAAAGGGAGAGAGCTGGAAAGATTTTTCAAATACATTTAAGGAATATTGTCATTCTTAATGTATGTAAAAACAGACTTTGTTTGCTTGCTGTTTGAGGTGAAAAAACATTACTTTGAGATGCTCCACAGCTCATTAGTGGTGGTGCGTTAATTAAGACAATCAGAAATACTATTAGATCCCCAAAGGGGAACATTTATATGCCAACATTTGCTCGCAGGACAGGTAGGTATAGGCCAACTTCTAGGGGTAATCAGGCGCGCGTCCTCACACAACATTGACAGGAGCGCTCCAAACAAAAATTGACTAAACTTGTAAATGGAAAGAATTAAACCAAAACGTGTTTCTCACAAGTGTAGCATCCACTCTGACAAAGAGAACGGAAAATACTGGAATAATATTATATTCAATGCATTAAACAGACATTACCGTAACAAAAACAAACACTGTATCTTAGAAATTATACGAAATAACGGTAAACGTACTACTGGTGATATACAGTGCATTTGGAAAGTAAACCTTAAACTTTTTCCACATTTTGTTACGTTACAGCCTGATTCTAAAATGGATTAAATTACATTTTATCCTTATCAATCTACAGAAAAAACCCATGAAAAAAAAA
This sequence comes from Oncorhynchus gorbuscha, assembly GCF_021184085.1. NCBI lineage: Eukaryota > Metazoa > Chordata > Actinopteri > Salmoniformes > Salmonidae > Oncorhynchus > Oncorhynchus gorbuscha. The sequence goes on along the minus strand of NC_060182.1, from coordinate 69,383,216 downwards.
ACGCAAAAACAGTTTAGATTTTTTGCAAATGGATTAAAAATCCATTTAAAAAATACCTTATTTACATGCACTACTGGTCAAAAGTTTTAGAACACCTACTCATTCAAGGCTTTTTCTTTATTTTACTATTTTCTACATTGTAGAATAATAGTGAAGACATCAAAATGATCATGTAGTAGCCAAAAAAGTGTTAAAAAAATCTAAATATATTTTATATTTCAGATTCTTCAAATAGCCACCCTTTGCCTTGATGACAGCATTCAAATCAAATGTTATTTGTCACATACACATGGTTAGCAGATGTTAATGCAAGTGTAGTGAAATGCTTGTGCTTCTAGTTCCATCAATGCATTAATAACCAACGAGTAATCTAACCTAACAATTTCACAACAACGACCTTATACACACAAGTGTAAAGGGATGAAGAATATGTACATACAGTTATATGAATGAGTGATGGTACAGGACGGCATAGGCAAGATGCAGTAGATGGTATAGAGTACAGTATATACATATGAGATGAGTAATGTAGGTTATGTAAACATTACGTTAAGTGGCATTGTTTAAAGTGGCTAGTGATACATTTTTTACATCATTTTTCCATTATTAAAGTGGCTGGAGTTGAGTCGGTATGTTGTAAGCAGCCACTCAATGTTATTAGTGGATGTTTAACAGTCTGATGGCCTTGAGATAGAAGCTGTTTTTCAGTCTCTCAGTCCCAGCTTTGATGCACCTGTACTGACCTTGCCTTCTGGATGATAGCGGGGTGAACAGGCAGTGGCTCGGGTGGTTGCTGTCCTTGATCATCTTTATGGCCTTCCTGTGACATCGGGTGGTGTAGATGTCTTGGAGGGCAGGTAGTTTGCCCCCGGTGATGCGTTGTGCAGACCTCACTACCATCTGGAGAGCCTTACGGTTTTGGGCGGAGCAGTTGCCATACCAGGCGGTGATACAGCCCGACAGGATGCTCTCGATTGTGCATCTGTAAAAGTTTGTGAGTGCTTTTGGTGACAAGCCAAATTTCTTCAGCCTCCTGAGGTTGAAGAGTTGCTGCTGCACCTTCTTCACCATGCTGTCTGTGTGGGTGGACCAATTCAGTTTGTCCGTGATGTGTACGCCAAGGAACTTAAAACTTACTACCCTTCTCCACTACTGTCCCGTCGACGTGGATAGGGGGGTGCTCCCTCTGCTGTTTTTCCTTTGTTTTGTTGACGTTGAGTGTGAGGTTATTTTCCTGACACCACACTCCGAAGGTCCTCACCACCTCCCTGTAGGCCGTCTCGTCGTTGTTGGTAATCAAGCCTACCACTGTAGTGTTGTCTGCAAACTTGATGATTGAGTTGGAGGCGTGCATGGCCATGCAGTCGTGGGTGAACAGGGAGTACAGGAGAGTGCTCAGAACGCACCCTTGTGGGGCCCCAGTGTTGAGGATTAGCGGGTGGAGATGTTGTTACCTACCCTCACCACCTGGGGGGCGGCCCGTCAGGAAGTCCAGTACCCAGTTGCACAGGGCGGGGTCGAGACCCAAAGTGAGTGCTACACGGCGGTAGTCGTTTAGCTCAGTTAGCTTTCTTGGGAACAGGAACAATGGTGGCCCTCTTGAAGCATGTGGGGACAACAGACTGGGATAAGGATTGATTGAATATGTCCATAAACACACCGGCCAGCTGGTCTGCGCATGCTCTGAGGACGCGGCTGGGGATGCCGTCTGGGCCTGCAGCCTTGCGAGGGTTAACACGCTTAAATGTTTTACTCACGTTGGCTCCAGTGAAGGAGAGTCCGCAGGATTTGGTAGCGGGCCGTGTCAATGGCACTGTAGTGGGAGCAAGACATCCTGGTCCGCGACGGGGCTGGTTTTCTTTTTATAATCCGTGATTGACTGTAGACCCTGCCACATACCTCTTGTGTCTGAGCCGTTGAATTGCGACTCTACTTTGTCTCTATACTGACGCTTAGCTTGTTTGATTGCCTTGCGGAGGGAATAGATACACTGTTTGTATTCAGTCATGTTTCCAGTCACCTTGCCCTGATTAAAAGTAGTGGTTCGCACTTTCAGTTTCACGCCAATGCTGCCATCAATCCACGGTTTCTGGTTTGGGAATGTTGTAAAAGTTGCTGTGGGTACGACATCGCAGATGCACTTGCTAATAAACTCGCTCACCGAATCAGCATATTCGTCAATGTTGTTGTTTGACACAATGCGGAACATATCCCAAATCCAAGTGATCGAAGCAATCTTGAAGCGTGGAATCAGATTGGTCATACCAGCGTTGAACAGACTTGAGCGCGGGAACTTCCTGTTTTAGTCTCTGTCTATAGGCAGGGAGCAACAAAATGGAGTCGTGGTCAGCTTTTCCGAAAGGAGGGCTGGGGAGGGCCAGGGTTTTACCAGCCCTGGTAGCACAATCAATATGCTGATAGAATTTAGGGAGTCTTGTTTTCAGATTAGCCTTCTTAAAATCCCCAGCTTCAATGAATGCAGCCTCAGGATGTGGTTTCCAGTTTACAAAGAGTCAAATAAAGTTTGTTCAGGGCCATCGATGTGTCTGCTTGGGGGGGAATATATGGGGCTGTGATTAATATCTAAGAGAATTCTCTTAGATAATGCCAAGAGAAATTTGCCTACTTTCAAAGGCACTGTATGTAATTGGGAATTGATAGACTAACAATCAAACGCAAACAATTTACACAATGAAGTTATGAAACAATGAATGTGCACAAATTGGTGGAAGAGAGCGCATTCTGGAGGGAGATGTGCATTGTGCAGCCACACTCGCCTTCTTCTTGGACTTTGCCATCACCGCGGTCTCGGCAATGGATTAGTCTCGGCCTCCGCAATGGAGGTGAGCGCGAATAAGACAGGTGTCTCGTATGCCATAAAAATAAATAAATATATACGGTACTGCTTGACTAAAACAATCGGCCAGTTGACTAATTGGGGTCAGCTCTAGTTTTTATTCACCAACGTAACAACACAGAGTGGTCAAAAACGTACTAACTCAGTTGTAGTCACGATCTGGTTACCTATAACTACAAACATAATTATGTTTTTGTTATTTTTACATATTTATGAACTTATTTCCAGATATCTTCTAAACGACCCACAATGCACCATCATATGGAGAATCTACTTTACGTTAGCTAGCTCGAGCTGGCTGACATTAGCCACTAGCCATGCAGACCTAGTGTTGGCAGTGGTGAGTTACAATCCACCAATCACGAGGTGGTGTGATGTAAACAACCAATCAGATTCCCTACACGTGGGGGGGCGCATTATCTCTGTGAAGTAGGATAGCAGAGTTTTCCAACCTTGGATTAGTAGTAGCGCACTACAGTAGCTGAGTTACTGTGCTGTTGTAATCATTTCCATCTGACTGGGGACTTCCTCCAATCAACGTCTTATTGTAGGACTCTTCCCCTTATCTCCTGTGATGCGCCTCTAGATTTTTGCCTCTGGAATCTATCTACTTTAGATTTACACTATATCGCTATTGTATTAGCTGACTCTCCCTCAACCAGTGAAACGGCCTCTCCCTCTGAAGAGTCTTTGTCCATGGCTTTTCTTTGGTAGCTAACTCAGCCGTCAATCGGTAAGTCTATGCTCTCTCTACTTTTTATTGGCTGGATTTTTGTTGTTGTTGTGTTCTGTGGGTTCCTGCCTGTGCTATACTAGTTGGTGTTGTTCTCTGGTTTACTACTTAGCTATGTCGACTTTGGTGGTTGGCTAGCTAGCATTTTAAAATAACTAACTTTAGCTGGCTGGCTTGCTGGCAAACATAACTGCATATACCAGTAACATTTGTAACAAGGTTAGTAACAAGGTTGTTGAAAAGTGTGTAGCAGAACAACTGATTGCCCACCTCAACAACAGCCCCTTCACATTACACTCCATGCAGTTTGGCTTCAGAGTGAAACACTCCACAGAAACGGCCAACTGCTTTCTTCTGGAAAATGTGAAGTCCAAGATGGACAAAGGGGGTGCTGTTGGGGCTGTGTTTCTGGACCTAAGGAAGGCTTTTGATACTGTTAACCATGAAATTCTCATCACAAAATTGTCCAAGTTCAACTTTTCCCCTGATGCCTTGAGATGGATGAAATCATACCTTGAAGGAAGAACTCAGTGTGTCAGAGTGAGCAATGAGCTGTCGCCCACTCGTAGCTATGATGTGGGCGTGCCCCAAGGGTCAATACTGGGGCCCCTCCTGTTCAGCCTGTACATTAATGATCTGCCTTCTGTCTGTACTGGGTCTGAAGTTCAAATGTATGCAGATGATACAGTGCTATATGTGCATGCAAAGAGCAAACAACAACCTGCACAAGAACTCACTACTGTAATGGTCCAGGTTACAAAGTGGCTCAGTGACTCGTGTTTGCATCTCAATGTGAAAAAAACTGTTTGCATGTTCTTCACAAAGAGGGCAACAGATGCTACTGAGCCAGATGTCTATGTGTCAGGGGAGAAGCTCCAGGTGGTATCCGATTTTAAGTACCTTGGCATCATACTTGATTCCAACCTCTCTTTTAAAAAACATGTGAAAAAGGTAATTCAAATAACCAAATTCAACCTAGCTAATTTCCGATTTATACGAAATTGTTTGAATACAGAGGTAGCAAAACTGTACTTCAATTCTATGATACTCCCCCACTTAACATACTGCTTGACTAGTTGGGCCCAAGCTTGCTGTACAACATTAAAACCTATTCAGTCTGTCTACAAACAGGCTCTCAAAGTGCTTGATAGGAAGCCCAATAGCCATAATCATTGTCACATCCTTAGAAAGCATGAGCTCTTGAGTTGGGAAAATCTTGTGCAATACACCGACGCATGTCTTGTATTCAAGATCCTAAATGGCCTGGCTCCCCCTCCACTCAATATTTTTGTTAAACAGAAAACCCAGATATATGGCAGCAGATCCACAAGGTCTGCCATGAGAGGTGACTGTATAGTTCCCCTAAGGAAAAACACCTTTAGTAAATCTGCATTCTCTGTGAGAGCTTCCCATGTCTGGAATACACTGCCATCAGACACACATAACTGCACCACATATCACACTTTCACAAAATGGTTGAAGACATGGCTAAAGGTCAATCAGATTTGTGAACATGGTCCCTAGCTATGTGTTGCCGCTTTCCATGTTGTCTGTTGTCTGTAGCTTGTGAGGTGTGGAAACACTTTGTTGCTTTTATGAATTTTGTTTTGCTGCTTTTTGTTCTATGTTGCTCTGTCTGTATGCTATGTCTTGCTTGTCCTATGTTGCTATGTCTTGCTTGTCCTATGGTGCTATTGTCTATATTGTAATTGTTTTTAATAACCTGCCCAGGGACTGCGGTTGAAAATTAACCGGCTGGCTAAAACCGGCACTTTTACTGAAACGTTGATTAATGTGCACTGTCCCTGTAAAAATAAAATAAACTAAACTAAAATTATTGATAATTTGTTAGATGGTGTTATGCATTTCCAAAACACTGGTTTACTTTAATGTAGCTGTAAGCTAGGTGTTGATTGCAACTGACTGACTCATGCAGTGCCAAGGTAATGTTAGCAGACTGGTAGGGCTAACATTAGCAGGCTAATTGGCTAGCAACCTTGCAAGCTGATTTGTACCAATACATTCATAAAGTATTTGCTTGTAAGTTGGCTGAACATTTTATTGAAACCAGCATTCATGAATGCAAACGATTTGGTTTAATTTTAAGTTATACATTTGGAAGTTAGTTCTGTTGGAGAATACATTATAGGGAATAGGCTGCCTTGCTGGGTCCTCCATATAACGACACACCCGCAAAAATTATTTTTTCGGCATGACTTCGGAATTCTGATAGGTTTATGTAATAACTTTGCATTGGCACTTTTGATGTGTATACTAATGCAAACACATGTTACATGTGATTGTGTTTATGCTATCTACCGTTTAATATTACAGAATTGTCCCCCCTTGTCAGGAAATCATAGAGATATCAGGTGAGAACAGTAAATTGACTATTCCATTGCATTGAATTCCTTCCCCCACTCTCTCTTTGTGTGTTTCAGAGAAGAGCCCCTGACATCCTCACACAGGACAAGGAAGGAACTGGAGCCAAGCAGTCTCATTCCTCACCCCCACCATGCCCAAAGCGGAGCAGGAACTTAACTCACAGGATGGAAACGTATTATGTGCTTCGACTACAGAGGATGTGAAATCTTGGAGCAATATGAAATGGGATTTCTGCTGGTCGGGATGCAGGAAACAAAGGGGAGGAGTGGGAACCTGCAACTCTTTCAAAAATGTTGTTAACAAAGATAATATGTTGATAAGATAATATGTTGAAACCCCCATCACACTAAGTTCTGAGGAGAACTCATGCGGTGCTATGGAGCTTTGAATTCCACTGTATGCCGCTCTCCTGAAAGTAACAAAAACAGTTGAGCTGTTAAAGTGAAGGACCAGCTGAACAGACGTGTCTGCAGAAAAGATTATAACCACAAATAGGTGCTAAGTGGCATAAAAAAATCCAAGTCCATTCAGTGTATATTAATTATGGCTTATCCCACAAATTAAAGGCTTTTTTACTTGAAAACCCACACGGGTGCCTGGACTTGGATTTTTTTTATGCCACTTAGCATCTATGTGTGGTTATAATTTTTCCTTTTCTAGTACTATCTCCCTCCAAAAGCACCTGTGGTTGTTTTGGAATACCTGAAGCGCCCCTGCTGCTTCTTTTTCTTCAAGACCTGTCTGCAGATTGATATCCTGATTCAGGAATGACCAATCCACATCACATTCCAATCTGCTCATGTTTCTGTCCACAGAACAACAGTACAGCTTTGTTGTTCGACCCGTATGGGCAGATAATATGTCACTATTGCATGGCAGACACAGCATGGGGCATTGGCCTTGTTCTCTGTTTATAGACTATGAATAGTAGCAGAGAGAACCCTGTCAACTACAGTATGTGAGGAAAAGACAGGGGGAGTAGGCTTTAAAGTGTGATACCGTGTAGAGACGGACTGGCATGTTCAGACAAAACCAGACAGATCATCACTATGTCAGGCAAAATAGTCTGAAGGAACACAACACATCCTCAGGGACCAACATTTCATTACGGAAATCTTTTCTTTCCAAACAGTTTTTTTCTCTCTCTGTGTGGTTGTTTGTTCCTCGATGCCTGCCCACCACACATTATTTCCAGCACTTGTTGGACCTGAGAGATGGGAATTACAGCCTGTCTGGTGTAGTGGGACTGTGGCTTTGCTTTAGGGTACGGCTAAGTCATGTTTACAATCACATTTTTTGGCATATCCGATTCAAATCTGTTATTGTTCCTGCAGTCTGAACAGTCAAAAGCCACATGGAATCAGATATTTCAAGCAACATTTAAAACCACCTACGAAGTCAGATACAAAACTGATTCCCGGCCATGCGACTTGTGTCTAAACGGTCATTTCTGATTTAGTTGCCCTCAAGTGGTATTTAGACTGTTATTTGGCATATCTTGTTTCTTGCTAGCTACTCTGTTGACAGTTTGACAAGAACATGACATGGTAGCTAACTAGCCAGTTAATTGTTTACAAACAAATGAGTTAATGTGCCAGAAAGCTACCAAGCTAGCTAGTTGTCTACTGTGGCTAGTCAAAAATAACTTGTTTTGAAAGTTGGACCATCTTATCTTATTCTTACACTATGATTTTGAACATTCAAAACATTTTTAAAAAACGGGAAACGTCCATGGCAGGCATTGTTATCGTCAATGTTCCTTCTAAGTTGCGCATGGGGGCTCAGCTCCCTTTGGACTGCTGCGCAGAAAAAAATTAATGTGAGTTCACGCAGAGAAGCACGGGGTTGAACTTCACTCAACTTTTGACAGTTTTCCCCTTTAGTTAACACGATCAACACTTCGCTCTACTGTGGGAATTGTGATCGAATCAACATAATATTAGCCACTTTCAATGTAATATACTGAAACAAAATGAACTATGCAAGATTTAAGATGCAAAACTAACTGTGCAAGAGATTTTCTTGTTGGCAGAGCGTATTGGAATAGGATTCTATTGCGTTGACAGGCACTAATCAGGCCTGTACTCTACACAGACAAGTGCGCCATAACCAATCAGAGTTGCAGTAGGCCTATATGCAAATAGCGATTGCCATATGAAGCTGTGCCATTCACTTTGAACTGGACTGTGTTTACAGTATGAGCAGTTGCGCTTGTTTTGAGATCAAAGTGAGAACTGCATGTAGCCACATGCGCACATTTGTTCATATTCTTTGCTAGTTAGTGAGTTATTAGCCCAGTTATAGCTCATGTCGGGTCAACAATGGGGGAGTGGTTGCTTCCAACAAGAGCACAAAATGTGTACATTTCTAGCCATCTTTGAGCTTGTTTATGTCTTAATGGGGAAGTGTTGTATTTTGAGACGGTCTTGAATAAGCTAAGTAGCCAATAGCCAGAGCGTAGCATAATTCGTCTGATTCTCTTTAATAATGGTTGTAAATATTAATGAATTTTATTCTGTAAAGTGGTTTCTTGCATCAAACACAACATTTTCAGTCACCTCCTTGTCTGATGGACAAGTGGATAAACAGGTTAATGTCAAGCCCTGCATGTTTTTTTTAAAGTCTCATGGAATGTAGGCATTGAACACCACACATAGGCTGCAACTTTAGGCGGAATGATAGAACAGCTATTTCCATGTTAAAATGTTATGGGGTGCGTTTCTCTTGTTTTTGATGGTAGGCCACTCTGGTAGGTCTACATTATGATCAAATAGCCACAGTAGCCCTCTTGGCACTGTAACTTTAAGCGGGTACAGCCTCAGTGTTCACAGTAAACGCACGCCGAATGTTGCACAGAATTTTCACAAGTTCAAGTTTGCACTCAGCAGACCTGAAAATTGCTCAATGCTGAAAAAAATGGAGGGAACTTTGGTTGTCACCCTTGCTACATAACTTCTGAGTGATAGGAAGCACGAGCATCACCATCATCAGCCTACACCAATGTGCACACACCCATCATCACTATGACAACTAGCGTAGCCATGGCAGCAAATGACATGATAAGTATTTGGTCACCTACAAACAAGCAAGATTTCTGGCTCTCACAGACCTGTACCTTCTTATTTAAGAGGCTCCTCTGTCCTCCACTCGTTACCTGTATTAATGGCACCTGTTTGAACTTGTTATCAGTATAAAAGACACCTGTCCACAACCTCAAACAGTCACACTCCAAACTCCACTATGGCCAAGACCAAAGAGCTGTCAAAGGACACCAGAAACAAAATTGTAGACCTGCACCAGGCTGGGAAGACTGAATCTGCAATAGGTAAGCAGCTTGGTTTGAAGAAATCAACTGTGGGAGCAATTATTAGGAAATGGAAGACAAACAAGACCACTGATAATCTCCCTCAATCTGGGGCTCCACGCAAGATCTCACCCCGTGGGGTCAAAATGATCACAAGAACGGTGAGCAAAAATCCCAGAACCACACGGGGGGGACCTAGTGAATGACCTGCAGAGAGCTGGGACCAAAGTAACAAAGCCTACCATCAGTAACACACTACGCCGCCAGGGACTCAAATCCTGCAGTGCCAGACGTGTCCCCCTGCTTAAGCCAGTACATGTCCAGGCCCATCTGAAGTTTGCTAGAGAGCATTTGGATGATCCAGAAGAAGATTGGGAGAATGTCATATGGTCAGATGAAACCAAAATATAACTTTTTGGTAAAAACTCAACTCGCTGTGTTTGGAGGACAAAGAATGCTGAGTTGCATCCAAAGAACACCATACCTACTGTGAAGCATGGGGGTGGAAACATCATGCTTTGGGACTGATTATCTGCAAAGGGACCAGGATGACTGATCCGTGTAAAGGAAAGAATGAATGGGGCCATGTATCGTGAGATTTTGAGTGAAAACCTCCTTCCATCAGCAAGGGCATTGAAGATGAAACGTGGCTGTATATCATTTGGCCAGTCAGTGTTCCAAAAAGTACTTGAAAAACAAAATTGATTTGAGCATTAAGGCATGCAGTGTGAACAAGGCTTTAGTGTGAGGTTAATTGAGTTCATCAGCATTAGCAACAGACTAACAGACTATCAGGGCAGAACCAGAATTGGACTGACTCTGTAGGGAATAGGACTATTTGTCAGCTGTGGGAGGGCTAGATTAGAATAGACATCTTGTCCCAAATCAGCACATCAACTATGTTGCACCTGCACCACTACATTACATTCTGCCTCATCAGGAGAATAAGTAGGGGGCGTCACAAGGCAAAACATTTGATCTCCACATATATAATAGTGTAACCACAAAAGCCGAGAGCATTTTTGTGAGGTTGACGTTCCCCAAACGTGGTCGAAGGGGCAGTTTTCTTTGTTCATCTGCATGTACTCTGTGACAGTGAGCTGAAAGAGATTACATCATCTCCATTGTGAGTACTGAGCTCTCTCGCCGTTTCCATCGGTTGGCATACCCCCGGTAGGCCCAAGCAGACAAAGCCGGTGCATTCCAACAGTTTAATAGGAGACACTACTACAGTCATCCTCATCCCAGTCAGCTTTATCATCCCCCTTCAATTCAATGGTGACATCGTAGGGCACTGGAGGACAGATTGCCAAGCCAATAATTTACTCTTCTGCCTTTGGGTCTGACAAACACCGCTTAATCATTTGAACAGGAGCCAACAAATGTTTCCATAATGTTAATATATTTCTAGTCATTATCTTTTGTGGTTACAGACGGTTGGCCAAAAGTTCAATCCACTTATTTTATTTCACAGTGATGAGTCAGAATAGAAATTAAAAGAAGATGGCCTTGTACTGACACCAGACATGTTGGTGTATCAGTCCATTGAGTGGCACATCCCAGGGTCTCTTATGTCTGTTTTCAGCCTTGACCAACTAACATAAGGAGGGAAGCCATTAAACATTGTCAATACAAGCGCCACATTACTCGAGGTGAAGAAAGCTCATTGTTATGAATTATTCATTATCTCATTGTTATGGATGTATCATTACCTCATTGTTATGAATGTATCCAAATAAATGTCACTAGAAAACAGCTTAAACAAATGCAAAGGCAGCTACTGTTGTTATTCTGGCTACACTGTTTAACGTGACTGTAAATTAGCCGTTGTTGGCTAGCAAGCAAGCAAGGGATAAGAACGCTGCCAGCCAGTATGGCAATGGAACGTTTAGAACGAACAACTTGGTTGTATCCATAGGTCTCTGGCAACCGAACTGATAACGAGCCGGCTTGGGTAGCAACCCTAGATTTGTATCAGGACTAGAGGTCGACCGATTAATCGGAATGTCCGATTAATTAGGGCCGATTTCAAGTTTTCATAACAATCAGTAATCTGCATTTTTGGACACCAATTGTGGCCGATTATTTTTTTAAACCTTTATTTAACTAGACAAGTCAGTTAAGAACACATTCTTATTTTCAATGATGGCATAGGAACGGTAGGTTAACTGCCTTGTTCAGGGGTAGAACGACGTATGTTTACCTTGTCAGCTCAGGGATTTGATCTTGCAACCTTCTAGTTACTAGTCCAACACTCTAACCACCTGCCTTACATTGCACTCTACAAGGAGCCTGCGTGGCAGGCTGACTACCTGTTACGCGAGTGCAGCAAGAAGCCAAGGTAAGTTGCTAGCTAGCATTAAACGTATCTAATAAAAAACAAATCAACCTTAACATAATCACTAGTTACCTACACATGGTTGATGATATTACTAGTTTATCTAGCTTGTCCTGCATTGCATATAATCAATGCGGTGCCTGTTAATTTCTCATCGAATCACAGCCTACTTCGCCAAACGGGTGATGATTTAACAAGTGCATTCACGAAAAAAGCACTGTCGGCCGCCTGGCCATTTTTTCCTAACAAATTTGCCAGAATTGTACATAATTATGACATAACATTGAAGGTTGTGCAATGTAACAGCAATATTTAGACTTATGGATGACACCCGTTAGATCAAATATGGAACGGTTCCGTATTTCGCTGAAAGAAAACATTATGTTTTCGAAATTATAATTTCCGGATTTGACCATGTTAATGACCTAAGGCTCGTATTTCTGTGTGTTATTATGTTATAATTATGTCTATGATTTGATATTTGATAGAGCAGTCTGACTGAACAGTGGAAGGCAGCAGCAGGCTCGTAAGCATTCATTCAAACAGCACTTTTGTGCGTTTGTCAGCAGCTCTTTGCTGTGCTGTTTATGACTTCAAGCCTATCAACTCCTGAGATTAGGCTGGGGTAACCGATGTGAAATGGCTAGCTAGTTAGCGGGGTGCGCGCTGATAGCGTTTCAATCGGTGACGTCACTCGCTCTGAGACCTTGAAGTAGTTGTTCCCCTTGCACTGCAAGGGCCGCGGCATTATCACTTAATGTCCACATAGAAGAACACCTTTTGGTTCCAGGTAGAACTCCTTTTGGATTCCATGTAGGGTTCTACCTGGAACCAAAAATGGGTTCTACCTGGAACCAAAAATGGGTTCTCCTATGGGGATAGCCAGTGAACCCTTTTGGAACCCATTTTTGGTAGAGTGTAGGCTTACTCTTATGAACAACAAAGCAAACAGTTAGTGTTAGTATTTCCTGCCCTGGAGTCCACCTCCCTGACCCTGCTGTTGGCTACTGTCCCTCACTGTAGGTTTCCGTATACTGTGGCTGGATGTCATGCTCCTCACGACTGACCTGTTCTTAGAGTTTAGTAATGACCTACAGTCATCATACTCTGGTGATGAGATGTGAGCTGCATATACAGTGCCTTGCAAAAGTATTCACCCCCATTGGCGTTTTTCCAATTTTGTTGCATTACAACCTGTCATTTTAATTTTATTTGGATTTCATGTAATGGACATACACAAAATAGTCAAAATTGTTGAAGTGAAATGAAAAAAATTACTTGTTTCAAAAAATTCTAAATAATAAAAAACGGAAAAGTGGTGTGTGCATTTGTATTCACCCCCTTTGCTATGAAGCCCCTAAATAAGATCTGGTGCAACCAATTACCTTCAGAAGTCACATAATTAGGTAAATAAAGTCACCGGTGTGCAATCTAAGTGTCACATGATCTGTCACATGAACTCAGTATATATACACCTGTTCTGAAAGGCCCCAGAGTCTGCAATACCACTAAGCAAGGGGCACCACCAAGCAAGCGGCAATATGAAGACCAAGGAGCTCTCCATTATTCTTCATTAAAAGTCATGAGTAACCTACACGCTGCATTTCGGTCTGACTCTCTACAAACAACAGACAAAGTTCATTACAGCAGGGACAAAGTTGTGGAGAAGTACAGATCAGGCTTGGGTTATAATAAATATCTGAAACTGAACAGAGCACCATAAAATCCGTTAGTAAAAAATGGAAAGAATATGGCACCACAACAAACCTGCCAAGAGAGGGCAGCCCACCAAAACTCACGGAACAGGCAAGGAAGGCATTAATCAGAGAGGCAACAAAGAGATAACCCTGAAGGAGCTGCAAAGCTTCACAGCTGAGATTGGAGTATGTGTCCGTAGGACCACTTTAAGCCGTACACTCCACAGAGCTGGGATTTATGGAAGTGTCCCGAAAAAAATAAGCAAACATGTTAGGTGTTCGCCAAAAGGCATGTGGGAGACTCCCCAAACACATGGAAGAAGGTACTCTGATCCGATGAGACTAAAATTGAGCTTTTTGGCCATCAGGGAAAATGCTATGTCTGGCATAAACTCAACCCTTCTCATCACCCCGAGAACATCATACCCACAGTGAAGCATGATGGTGGCAGCATCATGCTGTGGGGATGTTTGTCATCAGCAGGGACTGGGAAACTGGTCAGAATTGAAGGAATGATAGATGGCGCTATATAAAGGGAAATTCTTGAGGGAAACCTGTTTCAGTCTTCCAGAGATTTGAGACTGGGACAGAGGTTCACCTTCCAGCAGGTCAATGACCCTAGGCATACTGCTAAATCAACACTTAAGTGGTTTAAGGGGAAACATTGAAATGTCTTTGAATGGCCTAGTCAAAGCCCAGACCTCAATCCAATTGAGAATCTGTGGTATGACCTAAAGATTGCTGTACACTAGCGGAACCCATCCAACTTGAAGGAGCTGGAGCAGTTTTGCATTGAAGAATGGGCAAAAATCCCAGTGGCTATATGTGCCAAGCTTATAGAGACACACCCCATGAGACTGCTGTAATTGCTGCAAAAGGTGGCTCTACAAAGTATTGTTTTGGGGGGGGGGCGAATAGTTATGCACACTCAAGTTTTCTGTTCCTGTCTTATTCGTTGTTTGCTTCACAATAGAAAATATTTTGCATCTTCAAAGTGGTAGATATGTTGTGTAAATCAAATGAAACAAACCCCCCAAAAAAATATATTTTAATTCCAGGGTTTAAGGCAACAAAATAGAAAAAATGAATACTTTCACAGCCACTGTAGCCTATACTATTGTCTTATGTTAACCATGAAGGATATTTTTGTCTATAGCACAAAGTAGACTGGTTTGCTCATCAATGAGATTGAAATAGAAAGATGATTTTTCCCATAGTAGTGTCAGCACTGGATTGATTTAAAGTGAAAAGTCCATAATAAGAGGCACTGGTCCAGTTTGCATGATGATTTGGCTTCAGCAAAACAATATCTGACTAAATATGAGAGTAATGGTGTAAAGAAAATATGTATTAAGCTGCAAAACAGAGGTCTTCAATTGTTATGACTATGGACCTGACTGATGTTATCCCAGTCATCAGTCAGCCAAGCTTATGAAGAATGCTAATATTTTGCCAACTATGCAACTCAATATTCTTTCCTCCCCCTATCTGACACATCCCACCATAACCAAGCAGGTTTCCACAGAATAGCATACACCAATACAGATGGAATATTAGGGGAGGAATTAAACACTGAATCTCTTATCTGCATAGGACAGCAAGTACAAATGCAAAGATATACAAAAAAAGAGCAAACAGTGAATGAGTGCTAAATATACTCTATTTGGACTCCTTCTGACAGCTACTGTAACTGTGAGTAACAGCCGGTCATAGAGGTCTAATTCAAGTCCTGTGTCCAAGTGAATCCAGATTTACCACTGTAGGGCTCATTCAATTCCAAAACATTGCCTGCCTTATAAAGTTTCAACCAATAGCGTTATGTTATTCAAATAGCCTATTACTTGGTCAGTGAGGCATTTGAATTGCCCCTGAAACTAAGTACACTGAACAAAAAAATAAACGCAACACAACCATTTCTAAGATTTTACTGAGTTACAGTTCATATTTTACACCTGCATTGTTTGCTGTTTGGGGTTTTAGGCTGGGTTTCTGTACAGCACTTTGAGATATCAGCTGACGTACGAAGGGCTATATAAATAAATTTGATTTGAATTTGATTTGATATAAGGAGGTCAGCCAATTTAAATAAATAAATGAGGCCTTAAAATATGGATGTCACATGACTGGAATACAGATATGCATCTGTTGGTCACAGATACCTTTAAAAAAAAGGTAGTGGCGTGGATCAGAAAACCAGTCAGTATCTGGTGTGACCACCATTCGCCTCATGCAGCGTGACACATCTCCTTCGCATAGAGTTGATCAAGCTATTGATTGTGGCCTGTGGAATGTTGTCCCACTCCTCTTTAATAGCTGTGCGAAGTTTCTGGATATTGGTGGGAACTGGAACATGCTGTTGTACACGTCGATCCAGAGCATCTCAAATATGCTAAAAGAGTGATATGTCTGGTGAGTATGCAGTTCATGGAAGAACTGGGACATTTTCAGCTTCTAGGAATTGTGTACAGATACTTGTGACATGGGGCCGTGCATTATCATGCTGAAACATGAGATGATGGCGAGAGATGAATGGCACGACAATGGGCCTCAGGATCTCATCACGTTATCTCTGTGCATTCAAATTGCCATCAATAAAATGATATTGTGTTTGTTGTCCATAGCTTATACTTGCCCATACCATAACATCACCGCCACCATGGGGCACTCTGTTCACAAAGTTGACATCAGCAAACCACTCACCCACACAGCGGCATACATGCTGTCTGCCATCTGCCGGTACAGTTGAAACCGGGATTCATCTGTAAAGTGCACACTTCTCCAGCATGCCAGTGGCCATCGAAGGTGAGAGTTTGCCCACTGAATTTGGTTATGACGCCAAACTGCAGTCAGGTCAAGACCCTGGTGAGGACAACAAACAGACAGATGAGCTTCCCTGAGACCGTTTGTACAAAAATTATTTGGTTGTGCAAACCCACAGTTTCATCAGCTGTCCAGGTGGCTGGTCTCAGACGATCCCACAGGTGAAGAAGCCGGATGTGGAGGGCTGGAGTAGTTACATGTGGTATGGGGTTGTGAGGCCGGTAGGATGTACTGCCAAATTCTCTAAAACGACGTTGGAGGCGGTCTTTGGTAGCGAAATTAACACTCAATTCTCTGGCAATAGCTCTGGTGGCCATTCCTGCAGTCAGCATGCCAATTGCACACTCCATCAAAACTTGAGACATCTGTGGCATTGTGTTGTATGACAAAACTACACATTTTAGAGTGGCCTTTTATTGTCCCCAGCACAAGTGGACCTGTGTAATGATCATGCTGTTTAATCAGCTTTTTGATATGCCACACCTGTCAGGTGGATGGATTATCTTGGCAAAGGAAAAATGCTCACTAACAGGGATGTAAACTAATTTGTGCACAATTAGTTTGAGAGAAATACATTTCTTGTGAATATGGAACATTTCTGGGACCTATTTCAGCTCATGAAACATGGGACCAACACTTTATATGTTGCGGTTATATTTTTGTTCAGTGTCATTTCTACCATGTCTCACAGGTTGCACACAAAAATAAACTACATGACCAAAAATATGTGGACACTTGCTGAACATCTCATTTCAAAATCATGGGCATTCATGTGGAGTTAGTCCCCCTTTGCTGCTATAACAGCCTCCACTCTTCTGGGAAGGCTTTTCATTAGATGTTGGAACACTGCTGCGGGTAGTGAGGTCGGGCTCTGATGTTGGGTAATTAGGCCTGGCTCGCAGTCAGCATTCCAATTCATCCCAAAGGTATTCAATGTGGTTGAGGTCAGGGTTCTGTGCAGGGCAGTCAAGTTCTTCCACACCGATCTCAACAAACCATTTCTGTATGGATCTCACTTTGGGCACGTAGGCTTTGTCATGCTGAAATAGGAAAGGGCCTTCCCAGACTGTTGCCACAAAGTTGGAAGCAGAATGTCATTGTATGCTGTAGCATTAAGATTTCCCTTCACTGGAACTAAGGGGCCTAGCCCGAACAATGATAAACAGCCTCAGACCATTATTCCTCCTCCACCAAACTTTACAGTTGGCACTATGCATTGGGGCTGCCAGATGGTAAAGAGTGATTATTCACTCCAGAGAACCAGTTTCCACTCCTCCAGAGTCCAATGGCGGCAAACTTTACACCACTCCAGCCGACACTGGGCATTGCGCAGGGTGATCTTATGCTTGTGTCCAGCTGCTCGACCATGGAAAACCATTTCACAAAGCTCCCGATGAACAGTTATTGTGCTGGCGTTACTCACAGAGGCAGTTTGGAACTCAGTAGTGAGTATTGCAACTGAGGACAGACGATTTGTACGTACCTCAGTACTCGGTGGTCCTGTTCTGTGAGCATGTGTGGCTACCATTTCGTGGCTGAGCCGTTGTTGCTCCTAGACGTTTCCACTTCACAATAACAGCATTTACAGGGCAGAAATGTGATGGACTTGTTTGAAAGTTGGCATCCTATGACAGTGCCACATTGAAAGTCACTAAACCCTTCAGTAAGGCCATTCTATAGCCAATGTTTGTCTATAGAGATTGCATGGCTGTTTGCTCAAATGTTTACACCTGTCAGCAACTGGGTGTGGCTGAAATAGCTGAATCTACTCATTTGAAGGGGTTTCTCCTAAGTGCACAGTGTTGAGCAATACTGTAGTTTTTCTACCAAGTGGTTGAGTAGACAATAGTGTTATCCCTTGTGACAGTCCAAACCACATCAATGGTTGTTGCCTTGCTAATAGCAAGATCCATCAAGCTGCTTCACCACGTAGCCTACTATACTAAATCAAATGTGTAGCTCAAATGTGTAATGCCCAATAGTTTAACCATTTGGGTTGATAGTGGTCTGTCACTTACAATGGAACATCAACTCACCACATTAACCCACGGAACTAACTATATTAATGGTAGAAAATGATGTAGGCTATAGCTTATAGCTTGCTAAGGAGGGACTACACAAAAAGCTGCAGCATTACCCACCTATTACAGCGCTATTACATCAAGCCCGTTTGCTCGATGCCACCTGGAAATCACCAAACCCAAGTTGCATCCGAAACAATGCACATCGAACGTGATATAATTGCGGTTTGCATTGACCAAAATTGACATTTTCCACTCGTGTCACGCGCAGAGTGCGCGTTCTGAACCCACAAAGCAACCTTTCTGGTTCCCTCCTAATTTCGGGAAAGAAAATACCCTGATTGCGCACTCTAATGTAGGCTACTATAGAACACATACTATTCGGTCAGATGTAGCGGTTTAAAATGTGTATTGGTTGAGGAGACTATCCTGATGTTGCTTGCGACCATGTACCTCAAAACATCATGCACATGACATGGATCGTTCCCCAACGTTAAAACGCATGTTTCCCGACTCACCTTTTCTCCTCTCCCCGTCAACCATTGGATGGCATGAACACAATACTAAGCGTTTTTCCCCTTTTGTTTTCCAGGACCCGTCAGTGTAAAAATGCAGCAACACCGTTATGTATATTGCTTTAAACAGTTGTTTCCGTTCCGGTTAAAATCCCAATGATCCTGTTGCCTTCGTCAGATATGTAGAAGTTTGATACAAAGTTACGGGTTTGCTTCGCTGCACTATGCAGCTGCTGTAGAGATGAGATCATACAAACACCCTCCCTCACTGTACTGGAATCTCGCGAGAGGACTTCCTACTATAAAGCAAACGTTACTGTGGTAACATCAATTTCTGCTCACCTGGTTGAGTTTCTGCAGTAGCGCTCTTGAATTGGCTTTTCGAAAATAAAACATCCCCCATCTAGGGTAGAGCATGTGAACTCAACTGCAATACTGTGAAAATCAGTCAAAGTGGTATTTTAATTGTTTTAACTAGGCAAGTCAGTTATTAAGAACCAATTCTTATTTTCAATAGGAACAGTGGGTTAACTGCCTGTTCAGGGGCAGAGCGACAGATTTGTACCTTGTCAGCTCGGGGGGTTGACTTTGCAACCTTCCGGTTACTAGTCTAAAGCTCTAACCACTAGGCTACTCTGCCGCTGATTAAATGCAATCAATAATTTCCGTGTCATGTGAGCTTTCTGTTTCCGATAACGAGTTATAGGCTAGAGTTCTTGTACATTTTGGCTATTGGGGTATAGGGGCTGTGTGTTGTTGCTGGACTAAGCTACGATATTGCATTAGTCAAGGCACTCATTCTACTTGCAAAAAAACACAGGCGTTAGAGAAAATGCATAGCTACCTCTCAGAGAAGAGTAGCCTAACCTTTCACTGTTGTCACAGATCTCTCAATGGACTGCCATAACATAAATTACATTAGGGGATTACTCAGCAGCACTGTCTCTCAGTCAGCAGTAGATGGGACTATTTAAGAAGACATGCAATTGTACATTTTTTCCTCTACTGCTGGGTGGCTCTGCCAAAACTTCCCATTTATTGGAACTAAAACAATGGGGATCAGAAGAATGACTGGAGGTGTTCTAGTGTTCAGTGAGGACACAGGATGGACAGGGTAGACAAGGGGACTGCAGAAATGCAGGGGGTGTGATGTTGAGAAACGTGGCACCATTACGTATGTGAATGCCTGTAGACACAGAAACAGATCTATTATAGCAGGCCAGCCTCTGTCATCATGAGGGTGGTTCAATGCAGGGGAATTACCTGGAAGTACCTTTCTAAACAAGATATACAACACCTGTACCTGTCTGCAACACAAAACGTCTTTAAATCATTAAAATAACATGTCATGTGAAACTAGACAATGTAAAATTATAACATGATTACTACACGTGCTGTATGGTGGAACAATTAGATACTTTTTGGGTAATAAAAGTAGAATACAATAACTTCATTCCAACTACAGTTATATGTCAACTTTGACAATAATGTTACTTTTTCCTCAATGAGTCAGTGGCATCACCTGCTGGCCAGCATGGGAATAGAGCGAGGAAAGGGTTCACTAAGTCAGACACTTATTGTAAATAGGAATAGGATATTAATGTACCATGATTACACATAATCATAAATGCATTGTGAATAATGATGAATGAGAAAGTTACACAGGCATGTCATATCATGAATTGCACCCCCCCACCCAAAAAAAAATCTAACCTCCCCTATTATTGGTAATGGTAAGAGGTTAGCATGTTGGGGGGGGAGTTAACTAGTAGGCTACTAAATCAAATGTGTAATGCTCAAAATGTTTTAATGTCAAAGTAATTTCAGAAACAAATTATATTCTTATTTGCAAAAAAAGTGACTTCAAAATGACAACACATTTACCATTAGTTTCTATTGGGCACAAAATAATAGGAAACAACCAAAAACTGCAAATACAACCAACAAGTTAGCATAGTCAAACTTGACACCTTTAAACATGTGGGAAGTAGATAAAGTGCATTCATTTCTAAATGTTAAAACCGATATGTATGAATATACCCTCAAATAAAAAGGTCATATTCTGTGCCGTCGCCTCACAAAACATTCTCAAATCCAGAATGCTGGAGTATAGCGCCAAATTAAACATTATCTTCACTTTCTAAATACATACATAGGGAAGTATATGTTAGAGGAGCAAAAAATATATAGCTGATGCTTTCCATCTTTTCATTACATAGTGAGTAAGACAAACTATCGAAACATGACCAACAAACACTTGAGCATTTACAAGGCTTCATATAATATTCCCATAGGTTTTTAGAATATTACCCTCGTTCAATAAACCTCAAAAGGATGGACGACACCATAATAGGTCCTCTCTACCATCATAGATGTGAAGTCATTTGTGTAGCAGAAAGAGTAGTGCACAAGAAAAACATTTCAATGCCATTTTCAGGTCTTGGTTAGACTCAGGCTTTGGATTTCAGGCTCCATGTTGATAGTTTCACATTTTTTGCTGTACCGTTTAAAGGGCTCTCCCTTCTGGCACAACGAGGAATTTCTCAAAATGTCTGGCCTGCTAATGGTACTCCAGGAGAGGAATTTAGGATCCTGGGTGAGGGAGTGTGGATCATCATCATCAGGGTAGGGAAGTTTGTTCAAATAGACGAAGACAGGGTGGGTGTTGGTTCCATTCACGTCACGCTTCTCAAAGACCGTGAAGCCAGGCTGGTAGCCATCTCCTGGTTGCACATACCTCAATGAGTTAAAATGGGGAGATCCTGAATAGTTCTCCTGTAAAACACTAACATTCTCATCAGACATTCATGATTTATTAAATGAACTCATACTGGTAACGGAATTTTTTACTAGATTAGCTTGTTTTTTGGATTTCACTGAACCACATAACTAGGCCAAGATGTTGCATACTGAATTGGTAGCCAAACCAATTGCAGGGGCAACCCAGGACCACAAAATGATCCAAGATGGCGTAGCAGTCAGACGTATTTGTCCTTCGTCTTGTCGTGTCCCATGTATATATATTTTTATATACACTGCTAAAAAAAATAAAGGGAACACTAAAATAACACATCCTAGATCTGAATGAATGAAATATTCTTAAATACTTTTTTCTTTACATAGTTGAATGTGCTGACAACAAAATCACACAAAAAATATCAATGGAAATATAATTTATCAACCCATGGAGGTCTGGATTTGGAGTCACACTGAAAATTGAAGTGGAAAACCACACTACAGCCTGATCCAACTTTGATGTAATGTCCTTAAAACAAGTCAAATGAGGCTCAGTAGTGTGTGTGGCCTCCACGTGCCTGTATGACCTCCCTACAACGCCTGGGCATGCGCCTGATGAGGTAGCGGATGGTCTCCTGAGGGATCTCCTCCCAGACCTGGACTAAAGCATCCGCCAACTCCTGGACAGTCTGTGGATAGGAGCGAGACATGATGTCCCAGATGTGCTCAATTGGATTCAGGTCTGGGGAACGGGCAGGCCTGTCCATAGCATCAATGCCTTCCTCTTGCAGGAACTGCTGACACACTCCAGCCACATGAGGTCTAGCATTGTCTTGCATTAGGAGGAACCCAGGGCCAACCGCACCAGCATATGGTCTCACAAGGGGTCTGAGGATCTCATCTCGGTACCAAATAGGCAGTCAGGCTACCTCTGGCGAGCACATGGAGAGCTGTGCGCCCCCCCCCCCCACCGCCAAACCGGTCATGCTGGAGGATGTTGCGGGCAGCAGAACGTTCTCCACGGCATCTCCAGACTCTGTCACATGCTCAGTGTGAACCTGCTTTCATCTGTGAAGAGCATAGGGTGCCAGTGGCGAATTTGCCAACCTTGGTGTTCTCTGGCAAATGCCAAACGTCCTGCACGGTGTTGGGCTGTAAGCACAACCCCCACCTGTGAACATCGGGCCCTCATATCACCCTCATGGAGTCTGTTTCTGACCGTTTGAGCAGACACATGCACATTTGTGGCCTGCTGGAGGTCATTTTGCAGGGCTCTGGCAGTGCTCCTCCTTGCACAAAGGCGGAGGTAGCGGTCCTGTTGCTGGATTATTGCCCTCCTACGGCCTCCTCCACGTCTTCTGATGTACTGGCCTGTCTCCTGGTAGCGCCTTCATGCTCTGGACACTACGCTGACAGACACAGCAAACCTTCTTGCCACAGCTCACATTGATGTGTCATCCTGGATGAGCTGCACTACCTGAGCCACTTGTGTGGGTTGTAGACTCCGTGTCATGCTACCACTAGAGTAAAAGCACCACCAGCATTCAAAAGTGACCAAAACATCAGCCAGGAAGCATAGGAACTGAGAAGTGGTCTGTGGTCACCACCTGCAGAACCACTCCTTTATTGGGGGTGTCTTGCTAATTGCCTATAATTTCCACCTGTTGTCTATTCCATTTGCACAACACCATGTGAAATCTATTGTCAGTGTTACTTCCTAAGTGGCAAGTTTGATTTCACAGAAGTGTGATTGACTTGGAGTTACATTGTGTTGTTTAAGTGTTCCCTTACTTTTTTGAGCAGTGTATTTTTTGCATATCTTATATTTTTCTAAACCCTTACTTCAAACTACTCTCCTGCAACCCGCCTCACCCAATGTGGTGTCAACCCGCTTTTTCACTAACGTATGTCTGCCTCGATTACTGGAATCTCTCCAACATAAACTAGCCAGCTAACGATCATCAGCTATCCTCTAGCTCGGAAAGCTCTCACCAGTTTGTACAACGCGATTCAACCAGAGCATTCCGGACCTATTTCTCTCCATATCCCCGGATACCTATCGCAAGCTCTGAACCATCTCACCTTCCGACCTTCGCAGCTAACGTCCCCTGAATGCTAGCTGTCTAGAGCACAACGGACTGTTGGCTTACGAGGCCCATCGAATACATTCCGAAGCCACTAGCTAGCAGTCAGCTATCCTTTGCTAGCGGTCATCAGCTACCTTTATCCCGGACAACTCTCGTCAGTCTGTACAGCGGGACTCAAACCAGAGCTAGTCGGACTTATTCTTCTCGATATCTCCGGATTCCTACCGCAAGCTCTGAACCTATTTATTTATTTAAATTTGTATTATGTTTTATTTTATCCACCTGGAATTATAGCAGCTAACAACCCCTGAACGCACAGCCGCTAATCTGCGGCCTGCTAGCTATCTAAAGCACATTGGACTGCTGGCTTAAGAGGCCCTTTGGACATATTTCTTTGGCCACTATACATATTTTGACAATTGTCCTGGTTTACCACACGGAGCCCTGCTGATCCGTCCGCTGATGTAACTGCACGAGGGGGCCACAACAGACTTCCCTCCGTCGCGTCATCCCTCTAGGGCCTTTCTGTTAGCCTGCTAGCCCCGTGCCGTTAGCTGCCTGAAGCCACGCAGTAGACTTGTATGATCACCCGGCTACTCATGCCTTTCCCTAACGTCACCATGCCGTGTCGATTGCTGTTCTGGTTTGTAACTATTGTTTTATTTCACTGTAGAGCCTCTAGCACTGCTCAACACGCTTCAACTAACAATTTAGTTCCACCGCCCACACACGCAGTGACATCATCTGGTTTAAATGCTATTTCTAGAGACAATATCTCTTTCATTATCACTATAGGCACAGGTTTACCCCCACTGTATTCACATCCTACTATACCTTTGTCTGTACATTATGCCTTGAATATATTCTACCATGCCCAGAACTCTGCTCCTTTTACTCTCTGTTCTGAACAAACTAGGCATCTAGTTCTGTTAGCCTTTAGTCGTACCCTTATCCTACTCCTCTGGTGATGTAGAGGTCAATCGAGGCCAAGCAGTGTCTACTACCACTCCCATCCCCCAGACTCTCTCATTTGTTGACTTCTGCAACCGTAAAAGCCTTGGTTTCATGCATGTTAACATTAGAAGCCTCCTCCGTAAGTTTGTTTTATTCACTGCCCTAGCACACTCCACCAATTCGGATGTCCTAGCCATGTCTGAATCCTGGCTTAGGAAGACCACCAAAAACCTTCATTTCCATTCCTAACATTTTCCGACAAGATAGAACTGCCAAAGGGGACGGTGTTGCAATTTACTGCAAATATAGAACTCTGCAGGTTGTCTTACTATCCAGGTCTGTACCCAAACAATTTGAACTTCTACTTCTAAAAATGAACCTTTCCAGAAACAAGTCTCTCACCATTGCTGCTTGCTATAGACCACCCTCTGCCCCCAGCTGTGCCCTCAACACCATATGTGATTTGATTGCCCCCCATCCATCTTCTGAGCTCGTGCTGCAAGGTGACCTAAACTGGGACATGCTTAACACCCCGGCCATCCTACAATCTAAGCTTGATGCCCTCAATCTCACACAACTTATCAATGAACCTACCAGATATAACCCCAAATCCGTAAACACAGGCACCCTCATAGATATCATCCTAACTAACTCACCCTCCAAATACACCTCTGCTGTTTTCAACCAAGATCTCAGCGATCTCTGCCTGCATCCGTAATGGGTCTGCGAGCAAACAACCACCCCTCATCACTGTCAAACGCTCCCTAAAACACTTCTGCGAGCAGGCCTTTCTAATCGACCTGGCCCGGGGTATGCTGGAACGACATTGGCCTCAACCCGACAGTAGAGGATGCCTGGTTATTCTTTAAAAGTGCCTTCCTCAACATCTTAAAATAGGCATGCCCCGTTCAAAACATGTAGAACCAGGAATAGATATAGCACTTGGTTCACTCCAGACCTGTCTGCTCTTGACCAGCACAAAAACATCCTGTGGCGTTCTTCATTAGCATCGAATAGCCACCGTGATATGCAACTTTTCAGGGAAGTTAGGAACCTATATACATAGGCAGTTAAGAAAGCTACGGCTAGCTTTTTTAAACAGAAATTTGCATCCCACAGTACAAACTCAAAAAAGTTCTGGGACACTGTAAAGTCCATGGACAATAAGAGCACCTCATCCCTGCTACCCACTGCTCTGAAGCTCGGAGACACTGTTACAACCGACAAATCCACTAGAATTGAGAATTTCAATAAGCATTTCTCTACGGCTGGCCATGCTTTCCACCTGGCTACCCCTACCCCGGTCAACTGCCCGGCACCCTCCACAGCAACCCGCCCAAGCGACCACCATTTCTCCTTTACCCATATCCAGATAGCTGATGTTCTGAAAGAGCTGCAAAACCTGGACCCCTACAAATCAGCCGGGCTAGACAATCTGGACCCTCTCTTTCTTAAATTATCTGCCGAAATTGTTGCAACCCCTATTACTAGCCTGTTCAACCTCTCGTATTGTCTGAGATTCCCAAAGATTGGAAAGCTGCCGCAGTCATCCCCCTCTTCAAAGGGGGAGACACTCTAGACCCAAACTGCTACAGACCTATATCTATCCTACCCTGCATCTCTAAGGTCTTCGAAAGTCAAGTTAACAAACAGATTACTGACCATTTTGAATCACATCGTACCTTCTCCGCTATGCAATCTGGTTTCAGAGCTGGTCATGGATGCACCTTAGCCACGCTCAAGGTCCTTAACGATATCATAACTGCCATCGATAAGAGATATTACTGTGCAGCTGTATTCATCGACCTGGCCAAGGCTTTCGACTCTGTCAATCACCACATTGTTATTGGCAGACTCAACAGCCTTGGTTTCTCAAATGATTGCCTCGCCTGGTTCACCAACTACTTCTCTGATAGAGCTCAGTATGTCAATTCGGAGGGCCTGTTGTCCGTACCTCTGGCAGTCTCTATGGGGCTGCCACAGGGTTCAATTCTCGGGCCGACTCTTCTCTGTATACTTCAATGATGTCGCTCTTGCTGCTGGTGATTCTCTGATCCACCTTTACGCAGACACCATTCTGTATACTTCTGGCCATTCTTGGGACACTCTTAACGTCCAGATGAGCTTCAATGCCATACAACTCTCCTTCCGTAGGCCTCCAACTGCTCTTAAATGCAAATAAAAATAAATGCATGCTATTCAACCAATCATTGCTCACAACTGCCCACCCATCCAGCATCACTACTCTGGACAGCTCTGACTTAGAATATGTGGATAACTACAAATACCTAGGTGTCTGGCTAGACTGTAAACTCTCCTTCCAGACTCACATTAAGCATCTCCAATCAAAAATTAAATCTAGACTCTGCTTCCTCTTTCGCAACAAAGCTTCCTTCACTCATGCTGCCAAACATACCCTCATAAAACTGACCATCCTACCGGTCCTCGACTTCGGCGATGTCATCTATAAAATAGCCTTCAAACACTCAACTCAGCAAACTGGATGTAGTCTATCACAGTGCCATCCGTTTTGTCACCAAAGCCCCATATACTACCCTTCACTGCGACCTGTACGCTCTCGTTGGCTGGCCCTTGCTTCATACTCATCGCCAAACCCACTAGCTACAGGTTATCTACAAGCCTCTGCTAGGTAAAGCCCTGCCCTATCTCAGCCAGCTGGTCACCATAGCAGCACCCACTCCAGCAGGTATTTCTCACTGGTCACCCCCAAAGCCAATTCCTCCTTTGGTCACCTTTCCTTCCAGTTCTCTGCTGCCACTGACTGGAACGAACTACAAAAATCACTGAAGCTGGATATTCATCTCCCTCACTAGCTTTAAGAACCAGCTGTCAGAGCAGCTCACAGATCACTGCACATAGCCTATCTACCTACCTCATCCCCATACTGTATTTATTTATTTTGCTCCTTTTGCACCACAGTATCTCTACTTGCACATCCATCTTTTGCACATTACCATTCCAGTGTTTAATTGCCATATTGTAATTACTTTGCCACCATGGCCCATTTATTGTCTTAACTCCCTTATTTGAACTCACTGTATATAGACTTATTTCTACTGTATTATTGACTGTTTTGTTCATTACATGTGTAACTGTTGTTGTGTGTGTCGAACTGCTATGCTTTATTTTGGCCAGGTGGCAGTTGCAAATGAGAACTTGTTCTCAACTAGCCTACCTGGTTAAATAAAGGTGAAAAAAAATAATAGAAATAGCTGGTGAGGGTACTTGCTCTGGAGCAGGTTGAACTGGCTATAGTCCTGTGTGGTTGTCCCTCAGAGGGATGCCACATTCTCAATGAGGACCAACCGCCCTTCGGAGCACATTAGAGTCTACTGAATCCCCCTCCAGCATTGTGGACTTCAGATCATAGGTCTTAGCAATGAACATCATGGTCCTGTACTATGGTCACGCTGGCAGAAGTGAGGACCAGTGTGTGTGTTAATCCCACTACAGCTCATCTGACTTCAAAAAAATATATGCTACCATTTTACCTTACCTGGGTGTCAAGTAACTCTGCAGAAAACGTATACCCACCTGACATACAATTCTCTAACACACAGACATGCTCATATTTCAGCTTGTAAACTTGCACAGATCGGTATGAAGAGGGTCATGTTATATCACACCTGTGGTTATACCTTGCATGGTTTGTTAAAACAGCATAATATCATAACAGGATTAATTGCACACTAAATAGTGTTTCATACAAATTTCATTTAGGCATTAAACATGCCATTTTATATCTTCACCCCTTCAAGTTTTTGTATTAAGGACAAATACACCTAGTGGTTTTAGTCAGACTCTGCTGTGAATCTGATCTTGTAAAAATGTATTCCACAGTATCTAAACATTTACCAGAGATCTAATGTAAAATAAAATGCACTGTGGTTGTAGCTATTTTCTTCCTGGGAGAATAATAAGGGAACCTTGTATTGTGATATGCGCACAATCTTCAGCTTTAGGCCCTAGAACTAGCATATCTCAGGTTCTAACCATCAGCCATTTATCAAGTCATTATCTGCCTTTCCCAGTATATGATTTTTTTTTTTAAATGACTGTCCAACTTGATCTTCTAGTTCTATTTAAAAACTCAAAAGGAACAAGGCTTCACTCAACTCCCCTTTAGTAAATCTCAAAAACAACCCACAAGATCTCCAATAAATTAATGTTGACTTTTAATTAGTATTTATTATTTTTCACACAAAAAAAAATATTCTTATTGCTAGCACAGCGATTAAAAAACTTCACCAAAACAGTCAGCAATCAGTGACACCCTAAATGCCCTTTATAATAGTATATTCTGCTAAATGACTTAAATGTAAATGTAAATGTATATGTGTATGCACAATTGTGGCATTTGATACAGGTTTTCAACCTGGAAAAACACTTAGTATTAGCAGTGAAATTCACACAACATACTCAAAGATTGAGTTGAACATTTTCAGTTTTAGATTGAGTTTTTGCATTAATGCTTGTCTGAGTAAAGTGTTAGTCTTCCATAGGGAAATGATCCCTTCCAGATAGCTTGGATTCTATTCTATTTCTGTGTATTAATAATTTAGCCTTGCCCTCTGCCTACCCTGTCTCCCCTGTCCTCATAAAAGGACCACTCAAGAGCCTCAGATTGTCTTTCACTATACTCCAACAATTCATATTTTTTGCAAATTACTTTTTAAGTAGTTTTTGTTATTTCAAGTAGACAGCAAAGTCATTTGTGATATGAAAAATAACATTTTGGCAACACAAATTATACAGGAGAAGGCTTAAGTATACCCAGTAACTGAGTTGCAGCTTTCAGAGTATTGCAGACAACATTCCCTCAGCTGGCAAATGTTCTTATTACATGTGGACTACTTAACTCAGCGCACCATCAGTTTAGGTGTTGCAGAATAGGGTAATAAACATGAAAAAGCCAAGTAACTATGAAATTATGAATGAAGATGAAAACAGTGAGTAGGCCAAAAAGTGATAATGCATTCATCTGAGCAAGGGCAATATTCAGTAAGCATAGAACATACCCTCACATTTCATAAGTTACTCATTCCAATGTCCATTATGTCCCAGGGAAAGGGGCATTCTTCTAGCCAAACACCCCCAGGATGAGAGCTTTGCCCTTCTGCTAACATGTGCAGGGCTTCGGGGAGTTTGCGTCACTGTCCTGTTTGTCCTGCTCTCCCCACAGAGAAGTCATGTCTAGGTATAAATTAGTGGAACCCTGGAACGCATTCATCTCTTTCTTGTGAGCCTGCAGAACCAGCTGTGTCAACCGGATGAATGACTAGAAGATGTAAAGAAAATATATCACCACAATTGCCTCATGTTCCCCAACATAACGTAAATATACTAAACAAAAATATAAAAATGCAAACACGTAGTGTTGGTCCCATTTTTCATGAGAGGAAGTAAAATTTCAAAACATTTCCATACGCACAAAAAGCTTATTTCTCTCAAATATTGTGCACAAATGTGTTTACATCCCTGTTAGTGAGCATTTCTCCTTTACCAAGATAATTCATCCACCCGACAGCCCAGGACCTCCACATTTGGCTTATTCACCTGCGGAATCATCTGAGACTAGCCACCCAGAAAGCTAATGAAACTGGGGAGTATTTCAGTCTGTAAAGTCTGTAAAGCCCTTTTGTGGGGAAAACTCATTCAGATTGTCTGGGCCTGGCTCCCAAGTGGTTGGGCCTATGCCCTCCCAGGACCACCCATGGCTGTGCCCCTGCCCAGTCATGTGAAATCCATAGACTAGGGCCTAATGAATGCATTTCAATTGACTGATTTCCTTCTATGAACTGTAACGCAGTAAAATTGTAGGAATTGTTGCATGTTTCATTTCTATTTTTCTTCAATATCCAAGGTATTGACTCATTAAGACTTGTCTCACCTCATTTATGTTGCAGTTGGTGCAGGCACTTGTCTCAAAGAATTCCATTCCATAGGTTTTTGCTAGCTGTAACAAGAGCTCATTAAGGATGGGAAATGTTCAACTGTGTATGGAAGAAAATAGTTATGGCGAAGTCAAACAGTGAGATAAAGGCCAACCTTGCTTCCTTGTTCTTTAGGAACTTTCCTCATCTGCTCCTCATCAGCCTTGTTCCCAACCAGGACCCTCTGCACCTTGTCAGGGGCGAACTGAAACAGTGTGACAGGGTTGAGAAATAGACGACCAGGCACCAGTTCAATGAGAGATGATGTAAATACTAGGTCAGTCAAAATACAGAACCCGAGAAAAGGAGAAGGGGGCACAAAAAGAATGACATGGAGAGGGCTGTGTTTTATCAGTAGGTGTTAGCCTTACCTCATCCACATCACTAGCCCACTTCAAAATGTGCTGAAAGGAGCTGGAACTTGTGATGTCATACACCAGGAGAATTCCCTAGTGAAAGATCAAGAGGGCAGGGACTATCATGACAGATTATGAGCACATGACTAGGCACTTCATATTGTGTAAACTGTTAACTGGTACAGGTTATTCATTCCTGAACAGGGATTATTTGTAGAGAACCCACCTGTGCCCGTCTGTAGTACTGTTTGGTGATGGTCTGGTATCGTTCCTGGCCAGCAGTATCCCTGCACACAGACAGTGGTAATTCCCAGTTTTACATGATGTGACCACATTTCAGAATATTTATAATCTTACTCAAATCAACAGGTAAAGCTCATTTCTAACACTTTGACAGAACGTAAAAATGTACATGTGTGATAAGTGTGTCAATCACTACTGTATTGTGGTAAGTTATTGTCTGGAAGATCTTTTCACTCACCATATCTGCACTCGTACTTTAATGCCATCGACTTGTAATGTTCTCATTTTGAAATCCACTCCTAAAAAAGTAAGCAAAATTAAGTTTTGCAAACAAACATGTATTCCTCTTGGCTGCATT
This sequence comes from Oncorhynchus gorbuscha, assembly GCF_021184085.1. Classification (NCBI taxonomy): domain Eukaryota; kingdom Metazoa; phylum Chordata; class Actinopteri; order Salmoniformes; family Salmonidae; genus Oncorhynchus; species Oncorhynchus gorbuscha. The sequence goes on along the minus strand of NC_060182.1, from coordinate 69,351,858 downwards.
TTCTATCCATCTTCTCCATCTCCCTATTGTTGAATTCTGTATCTCCCTCCGGTTTGCCATAGTGAGCTTGTGCCTTCATGCATCTTTATTCTTCATTTTTCCATTACCGGACTGGAGTTTTACCGAAGCCTCAGAGTGTAGCCTAATCTCAATATATCCTACTCGTGTGTCAAAGCAGCCTGTACTAGTCAATAAGTATCCCTATTAGGTTAACATTCGTACCCCTGGGCTAATGGTAACAGTGACACAAACTTGGAAGTGGATACTGATGAGGACTGGGTTACTAAGATGCCCACTTAACCCAGTTGAAGGTCCTATCAAGCAGTCTTTAGAGGTCATCTTGCTAAAGGGAATTCAATTGTTATTTACTACAGTGCATTCCTGCAGGGCCAAGGAAGACGTGACTTGGGTTGTCTATCGACTTCCGCATGAAAATATAAATTTAAATGTCAGTGGTGTGTGTGTGTGTGTGATAGCTTCACAGTTGAAGCGTAAAAACCCAGAGTCGGGTGCAAAAGGTCAGCTGCTTGCAACATTACCTTAACAACAACCACACCTGCCAAACACAGTAAACAACAGAGTTGAAGCAAACACTTTCACACCAGGATATGCTTCAGGTAACAGATCGGCATCATACAGTGCCTTCAGAAAGTATTCATACCCCTCGACTTTACACATTTTGTTGTGTTACAGCCTGAATTCAAAATGGATTCAATAAAATAATCTCACCAATCTACACACAATACCCGATAATGGCAGTGAAAACACATTTAGAAATGTTTTCAAATGTATTGAAAATTAAATTAAATTGAATTTATACTGAACAAAAATATAAAACACAACAATTGAAGATTTCACTGAATTGCAGTACGTAAGGAAATCAGTCAACAGAAATACTTTCACTCGGCCCCAATATATGGCTTAAACATGACTGGGCAGGGGCACAGCCATGAGTGGGCCCACTTGGGAGCCAGGCCCACCCACTGGAGAAACCCAGCCCAGGCAATCAGTGATTTTTTTCCCCCCAAAAACGGCTTTATTACAGGCAGAAATACTTTGGTTTCAAAAACTGTCCGGATGTCTGTTATTAGATGATCCCGCAAGTGAAAAAACCAGATGTGGAGGTCCTGGGCTGATATGGTTACACGTGGTCTGCGTTTGTGAGGCCGGTTGGACATACTGCCAAAATCTCTAAAATTAAGTTGGAAGCGGCTTACGGTAGAGAAATTAACATTCAATTATCTGGCAACAGCTCTGGTGGACATTTCTGCAGTCAGCATGCCAAATGCACATTCCCTCACAACTTGAGGTATCTATGGCATTGTCTTGTGACAAATGGCACATTTTAGAGTGGCCTTTTGTCCCCAGCATAAGGTGCACCTATGTGATAGTCATACTGTTTCTTGATACGTCACACCTGTCAGGTGGATGAATTATCTTAGCTTGAAGAAATGCTTACTAATAGGGATGTAAACTAATTTATGCACAACATTTGAGAGAAATGTTGGCATATGGAACATTTTGGGGATCTTTAATTTCAGCTCATGAAACATGGGACCAACACTTTGCAAAAATAAACGCAACATGTAGAGTGTACAACGTTGTTGATCCATCCTCAGTTCTCTCCTATCACAGCCATTAAACTAACTGTTTTAAAGTCACCATTGATCTTATTGTGAAATCCCTGAGCAGTTTCCTTCCTCTCCGGCAACGGAATTAGGAAGGACGCCTGTAACTTTGTAGTGACTGTGTATTGTTACAACATCCAAAGTGTAATTAATAACTTCACCATGCTCAAAGGGATATTCAATGTCACCCCCCCCCCCCATCTACCAGTAGTTGTTCAACTAAGGGACCTTAAAAATAATTGTATGAGTGGGGTGCAGAGATGAAGTAGTCATTCAACAATGTTTAAACACTTATCAAAACTTGTGTTACTTAAGGTCATTTTTACTTCTGAACTTTCCATAACAAAAAGAGGTTGAATACTTACAAGATATTTCAGCTTTTCACTTTTTAATTAATTTATAAAAATGTCTAAAAACATAATTCATTATGGGGTATTGTGTGTAGGGCAGTGACAAAAATAAATCTCAATTTAATCCATTTTAAAATTCAGGCTAACAAATAAATGTGGAAAAGTGTGAATACTTTAAGGCACTGTATGATGCCAATCTGTTAACAAAAGCATATCCTGTTGTGAAGTCGTTGCATCAGCTCTGTGTTGTTGGCGAATCCAAACCGTGCGTCTAGTAATGTTTGAAACTGTTCTGATTGTCTGTTGACCTTGATTATCAAAATGCCAGCTCTAATAGTGATGGAGGCAGCCTTCCTGATTAGTGCCCCAACACTGACTCATAAGAGAGAGAGCACTGAGTTCTGTCCGATTCAGGTGCGAGTTATCTTGCCCAAATATATTACTTGGGGTTCAGGCTGATAATTATATAAAGCAGCATGTGTAATCAACATTTCATTTTTTATCCATATTTTCTCATAGTTTCTGTGATCAAAAAATACAATTAACGTTTAAATGTAATTCTTTAAGGTGGATGGAGCCTCCCGAGTGGCATAGCGGTCTAAGACACTGCATCGCAGTGCAAACTGTGTTGCTACAGATGCTGGTTTGAGACCCGTGCCGACCGGGAGACCCATGAGAAGACGCACAATTGGCCCAGCGTCGTCTGAGTTAGGGGAGGGTTTGGATGGCCGGGATGTCTTGTCCCATCGCGCTGTAGCGACTCCTGTGGCGGGCCAGGCACATGCACGCTGACATAGTCAGCATGTTTCCTCCAACACAAAATGTTTTTGTATACATTTATTTAAATTTGCGTCGGGCCACCTCGGGGGGGGGATGCTGGAAAAGTCGGCTGAATTCCTGAAAACGGAAACGGCCCGATGTAGGTGGGCTGATTCTGGGCAGTCATTCATTTTGATTTTGGGCCGAATCAATCAGTTCCATCCCCCTGGAAGAGTGCTGCTTCCTCATTGCTAGCTGGGAAAAGTCTCTACAAGGCAGAATGTTGAATAAAATGTTGTTTAGACTTCCTTTGCCAGTTGTAAATTAGTGATGGGAATTGAGTATTTTCATTGAGCTGGTTCTGTTCAAAATGCTTTAAAAAGTAAATATATAAAACCAAAGAAACTTGTCAAATATCCAATGTAAAGGCCAAAACGTAGTCCACCATTGTCAGATCATAAAATGCTCTTTGAAATACATTTTTACCTGAATAAATTAGATCACCTGCAACGTTTTTTATATTTTTTTATGTAAAACTGGGCATGGACCAGAATGACGCATTCTCCCTACTATTTATTGTTTATGCTTTGAGGATTCACCCTCTTTAGAGAATTATTTTGTAATTTATTTGAAGTTAAGTCATTGTTGTTTTGAGCTAAAAAAATACAGTGACCAATATTACCACGATAATACTGATAACCGTGCTATTATTAAAATGTGCTGGAAATGTTCAAAGTACTGATACGCTGAAATAATTTTAGCAAGTTTTATTAAAAATCAGCAAACAAATAAAATGAGCAGCACAGTGCACTTTGTGCATTAACATTTAAATAATAACATTAAAGATGGCACCATGTGGCCATGAGGTAAAAGTTTCCCTGGTTAATGAACACAACCTTAAGTAAGCAAATCAAAATGTGCATATAAAATCAACAAGTAAAGCAATGTGCATGTAAGAACAATACAACTATATGTAAACAAATCCAATGTGCAGGTGATGACATTAAAATAACAAAATATGTAAACAAATAAAATGAACAGCACTGATTGTATGCATGTTCTCAAATCAAATTTTATTTGTCACATACACATGGTTAGCAGATGTTAATGCGAGTGTAGTGAAATGCTTGTGCTTCTAGTTCCGACAATGCAGTAATAACCAACAAGTAATCTAACTAACAATTCCAAAACTACTGTCTTATACACACACAAGTGTAGGGGGATAAAGAATATGTACATAAAGATATATGAATGAGTGATGGTGCATAGGCAAGATACAGTAGATGGTATCGAGTACAGTATATACATATGAGATGAGTATGTAAACAAAGTGGCATAGTTAAAGTGGCTAGTGATACATGTATTACATAAAGATGCAGTAGATGATATAGAGTACAGTATATACGTATACATATGAGATGAATAATGTAGGGTATGTAAAACATTATATTAGGTAGCATTGTTTAAAGTGGATAGTGATATATTTTACATCATTTCCCATCAATTCCCATTATTAAAGTGGCTGGAGTTGAGTCAGTGTGTTGGCAGCAGCCACTCAATGTTAGTGGTGGCTGTTTAACAGTCTGATGGCCTTGATAGAAGCTGTTTTTCAGTCCCTCGGTCCCAGCTTTGATGCACCTGTACTGACCTCGCCTTCTGGATGATAGCGGGGTGAACAGGCAGTGGCTCAGGCGGTTGTTGTCCTTGATGATCTTTATGGCCTTCCTGTAACATCGGGTGGTGTAGGTGTCCTGGAGGGCAGGTAGTTTGCCCCCGGTGATGCGTTGTGCAGACCTCACTACCCTCTGGAGAGCCTTACAGTTGTGGGCGGAGCAGTTGCCGTACCAGGCGGTGATACAGCCCGCCAGGATGCTCTCGATTGTGCATCTGTAGAAGTTTGTGAGTGCTTTTGGTGACAAGCCGAATTTCTTCAGCCTCCTGAGGTTGAAGAGGTGCTGCTGCGCCTTCTTCACGATGCAGTCTGTGTGGGTGGACCAAATAAGTTTGTCTGTGATGTGTATGCCGAGGAACTTACAACTTGCTACCCTCTCCACTACTGTTCCATCGATGTGGATAGGGGGGTGTTCCCTCTGCTGTTTCCTGAAGTCCACAATCATTTCCTTAGTTTTGTTGACGTTGAGTGTGAGGTTGTTTTCCTGACACCACACTCCGAGGGCCCTCACCTCCTCCCTGTAGGCCGTCTCGTCGTTGTTGGTAATCAAGCCTACCACTGTTGTGTCGTCCGCAAACTTGATGATTGAGTTGGAGGCGTGCGTGGCCTCTCCATAAATAAATAAGGTGCTGCTGGCCTACACCCTGCATGTATGCATCTTTGTTCAATTGAGATTAAAATGTTAAAATGTCAGCATTTTTACTTTGTCAGGTTTAAGTAGTGATCTGCGAAGGGAGACAATGCGCCCCCCCCCCTCCACAATGTTATGAAGGGTGATCAGATGAATTGCAAAGACCCTCTTTGCCATGGAAATGAACTGAATCCCCCCAAAATATTTCCACTGCATTTCAGCCCTGCCACAAAAGGACCACCTGGCATCATGTCAGTGATTCTCTCGTTAACACAGGTGTGAGTGTTGATGAGGACAAGGATGGAGATCACTGTCATGCTGATTGAGTTCAAGTAACAAACTGGAAGCTTCAAAAGGGAGGGTGGTGATTGGAATCATTATTCTTCCTCTGTCAACCATGGTTACTTGCAAGGAAACACGTGCAGTCATCATTGCTTTGCACAAAAAGGTCTTCCCAGGCAAGGATATTGATGCCAGTAAGATTGCACCTAAATCAACCATTTATTGGCTCATCAAGAACTACAAAGAGAGCCATTCAATTATTGTGAAGAAGGCTTCAGGGAACTCAAGAAAGTCCAGCAAGCGCCAGGACAGTGTCCTAAAGTTGATTCAGCTGCGGGATCGGGCACCATCAGTACAGAGCTTGCTCAGGAATGGCAGCAGGCAGGTGTGAGTGCATCTGTGAGGCAAAGACTTTTGGAGGATGGCCTGGTGTCAAGAAGGGCAGCAAAGAAGCCACTTCTCTCAAGGAAAAACATCAGCGACAGACTGATATGATATTATGCAAACGGTACAGGGATTGGACTGCTGAGGACTGGGGTAAAGTTATTTTCTCTGATGAATCCCCTTTCCGATTGTTTGGGGCATCTGGAAAAAAAGCTTGTCCAGAGAAGACATGGTGAGCACTACCATCAGTACTGTGTCATGCCAACAGTAAAGCATCATGTGTGGGGACCATTCATGTGTGGGGTTCCTTCTCAGCCAAGGGAGTGGGGCTCACTCACAATTTTGCCTAAGAACACAGCCATGAATAAAGAATGGTACCAACACATCTTCCGAGAGCAACTTCTCCCAACCATCCAGGAACAGTTTGGTGACGAACAATGCCTTTTCCAGCATGATGGAGCACCTTGCCATGAGGCAAAAGTGATAACTAAGTGGCTCGGATAACAAAACGTCGATATTTTGGGTCCATGGCCAGGAAACTCCCCAGACCTTAATCCCATTGAGAACTTGGTCAATCCTCAAGAGGCGGGTGGACAAACAAAAACCCACAAATTCAGACAAACTCCAAGCATTGATTATGCAAGGATGGGCTGCATCAGTCAGGATGTGGCCCAGAAGTTAATTGACAGCATGCCAGGGCAGATGGCAGAGGTCTTGAAAAAGAAGGGTCAACACTGTAAATATTGTTTCTTTGCATCAACTTCCTGTAATTGTCAATAAAAGCCTTTGACACTTGTGAAATGCTTGTAATTATACTTCACTATTCCATAGTAACATCTGACAAATATCTAAAGACACTGAAGCAGCAAACTGTAAATTAATATTTGTGTCATTCTCAAAACTTTCGGCCACGACTGTACATACAGCATATGCAATGACCATGGAATTGACATAAAATACAAATGCATCTTTAGACAGTGATCGCAAATGCAATGAGCCCAACAATTGACAAATACAGGAGTCTTATCGTGTTTCTCCTGTTGGCACACTTTTACAACCAATTCGACGACTGACGGATTTGAAATGAACAAAATATGTTGGTTGGGTGGCTAAACTACATAACGTGTGCAATGGGCAAATAGAGTCTGCAGACACACAATGCATACAATAGCAGAAAACTGTAGTGTTTTTACAAGAGTAGGTAGCACTGAAAGCTTCAGTTTACATGATTGACAAGCTATTAGTAAGTTAGACAAAACCATGACATTTCCCCAACATTCCGAAGTCCCCACATCATGCATTGAGCTAAAAGTTAACTTACCTTGCATTCAGTTTAAAGTAGCGGGTGGTGGTCACGAATATGACCACATAGACTTGAAGTGTTGCCCCCTTTCGCAGCGATTTTTTGTTGTTGCAGATTCTGACGAAAGTGTGACCATCTTCGATTAGGTTTCCCTCAGCACTCTTGTAAAACCCAAAGTACGACCACACTTCAGATTTGGTCCTCTTAGAAGGCAGAGAAATCTCCCGAGCATTGCCTTCTGCAATGTTTCTACACATAACAAAACCCACAAACCCTACGGCTGCTTCAGACTGTTGCTAACTTTGGTTGAGTTTTTCAAAACACTAATCAAACACGGTTTTAATTATAATTAAAAACGGTAACACTGAACCGGTAACCGCTTCACCCATATTAACGACAGTCACTAAACAAATCCGTTCAAAAAGTTGTTATTGCGAATGGCCGATCACTATTGTACATGCTACTGGTCCTTTTGGTGGATATGGGGTACCCACAGGAAAGTGTTGTTTAGCCGAGTTTTTTCGGCGGCGCTATCCTCTGTCGCTCATATTTTCAATCTGTTGAAGCATTGTATGTGATGCGCAACACACTAACCGATTATAGCGTACTGAAACACTTTTCTCCTCGCAATTAGCTGGACGTGTTTGCTATTCAGTAAAGGCTTGGCTATATATTGCGAAAGTGTTTTGTCATGTGCGAATTGCATTAGTATTGAAAATTAAAACCAGAAATATAGACAAGAATACCTTAGTTCGGGTTGATAACACTGACATTTTGTATCAGATTACCGCCGACATAGGGACAAAAATCGGCGGACAACAGGTGTAAACTCATTTGAAATTAAGTTCGTTCAACATTCTGTCTTGTAATGGGACTGCTGAGACAACATGTCAGAGACCAGGGTGTAAGTATTCCACTCTCAGATTCGGGAAAAATTGTGACCAAGGCCCTACTCATTTTAAGCACTTCCACTGTCCACAGAGCGCTCACTGGGGTGTCTAAACAAACTGTACATAGCCAGGGGCGAATTACATGTTGAACATGGAAACTGAGAAGAAAAGAAAATCACCAGGTTCAAAGTTGTGGTAGGTTCTCACTCGGTGAAACATTCCCTCTGTTTAAGTTTGTAGCAATAACAAAAGACAACCTTTGACACAGGAATACGGCGTAGTAGCGTTTCAGAAACATATCCCTCAACAAAGATTTTGGTGAAGAACCGCATGATAAATCTACAAGAAAGTCCATTCTATCTTTTCGTATAGAATTACTTGATTTTAAATCACTTATTGTGGGAGCCGCATATTCTGCGGCAAACTTGCATTAATCAATTGTCAAACTAACTAACCGATTGCAATCAACAACAGCTTACCAATAGTAGAGATATGCGATGAATTAAATTCGTTATCCGTGAACCTGCACAACAAACACGTTTTCCCAACCCCGGAATCTCCTAAAACCAACAGCCTGAGCAAAACGTCGTACTGCTTTGCCATGGTGGACAAAACAAACTATGAAATCAAAAATGCCTGTCGCATATTCCAAGGATAAAGCATAGTTAGTGATGAGGAAATTAGTTGCATTCCTTGTCGTTATTCATGGGGTGTATTCATTACGCCTTTTCTATTGCAAAACGTTGTCTGTTGTTAAATGTTTTGCAACAGACAACGTTTACTCCGAACCGAAAAGCTTGGTGACGAAAACTAGTTTCTATTGGACAAATTCAGGTAGGTCCCACGCTGTTTCGTACCATTTGGTTCTTAAACGATAAATGGTTTCCGCTGCAAGACAATGAATACACCTGTTTCCCTGAGTTTTCCCCTTATTGAGAACCATAGAGAAGTATAGGAATCGCAACGTTGTAGGTCTTACACGTGCCATTATCGCGTATGTGACAGCATGGGCAGCGTCATTGAGGGTATCTTTATTTTAAAGTAGTATATTTTCTTCTTAGTTTGATGCACCTGCGATGCTGGAATGTTGAACCACATATTGTAATTAATTTGTGGCGACAAGATGGCGGTCATATCTTAAAGCCATTTACAACTACACAAACCAATTTTAAAAAGACAATGCTCTCTGATCATTAGCTGATGGCTCCCAAACCCGTTTACTTTTCCTACTGGCAATGTCCATGCAAAAATTGGTAATTTCCTAGTCATGATCTCTATGGCGAAAACTCACCCATGTGGGTGGCTCTATAATTTGCGACCCGATCTGACATAGGGAAGGGTCGAAAATAAAGTGGTTACAAAGTAGCCCATCTCTTTCACAAATGAAGCATAAATTATATATTTGTTTCATCTCTGTAAAAAGTTTAAAAACAAAATACAAGCAGTATTTCTTATTTACATTTAGTGTCAAATGGTTGCAGTTGGGAAAATGTTTTATTCACGTTGAACTGCACATACTGATTTTCTGAAGAAAGTATTGCTACTTATTACCCTTATCTGCCAGATGTCAGTGCTGTTCTACTTCTCGTCACAAATACTGGAATTATTTCCTCCTGTTAAGGTTTGATGCCTGCATAGGCATAATTTCAGAAGCACTTTAGCAACATAAACACATCTTGGTGTTGATAGGCTATTGTAGCAGATGGTGCGGAGTACATGGACATACCAGTGTACCATACATCCTCCGATAATATTTTCATGAGGCTCATTTACCAAAAACCGGTGAAGTGTACATACTGACCACATCATTTGGAACTTGTTTGAATTGCTAACATGTTTTCATCCTCAACCTTTGACAAACATCAGTCTTTCATATCCTAGTGTGGAAGTGTTGTCTTTCTTTTACTCTCTTCACTCTCTGGCGCCAACAGAGATGGCCGCCTCGCTTCGCGTTCCTAGGAAACTATGCAGTATTTGGTTTTCATGTATTATTTCTAACATTGTTACCCCAGGAAATTTTAAGTTTTATTACATACAGCCGGGAGGAACTATTGGATATAAGAGCAATGTCAAATCACCAACATTACGACCAGAAATACAACTTTCCCGAAGCGGATCCTCTCTTTGGTCCACCACCCAGGACAATGGATGGACCCAGCCGGCGACACGGGGCACACCGCTCCCGAGTACAGTCATGGCCAAAGGTTTTGAGAATGACACAAATATTAATTTTCACAAAGTCTGATGCCTCAGTTTGTATGGTGGCAATTTGCATAAACTCCAGAATGTTATGAAGAATGATCAGATGAATTGCAAAGACCCTCTTTGCCATGCAAATTAACTGAATCCCCAAAACGATTTCCACTGCATTTCAGCCCTGCCACAAAAGTACCACCTGACATCATGTCAGTGATTCTCTCGTTAACACAGGTGTGAGTGTTGATGAGGACAAGGCTGGAGATCACTCTGTCATGCTGATTGAGTTCGAGTAACAGACTGGAAACTTCAAAAGGAGGGTGGTGATTGGAATCAATGTTCTTCATCTGCCAACCATGGTTACTTGCAAGGAAACACGTGCCGTCATCATTGCGTTGCACAAAAAGGTCTTCCAGGGAAGGATATTGCTGCCAGTAAGATTGCACCTAAATCAACCATTTATCGGCTCATCAAGAACTACAAGGAGAGCCGTTCAATTGTTGTGAAGAAGGCTTCAGGGAACTCAAAGTTCAGCAAGCGCCAGGACCATCTCCTAAAGTTGATTCAGCTGTGGGATCGGGCACCATCAGTACAGAGCTTGCTCAGGAATGGCAGCAGGCAGGTGTGAGTGCATCTGCATGCACAAGTGAGGCAAATAATTTTGGAGGAAGGCCTGGTGTCAAGAAGGGCAGCAAAGAAGCCACTTCTCTCCAGGAAAAACATCAGGGACAGACCATTCTGCAAAAGGTACAGGGATTGGACTGCAGAGGACTGGGGTAGAGTCATTTTCTCTGATGAATCCCCTTTCCGATTGTTTGGGGCATCCGTAAAAAAGCTTGTCTGGACAAGACAAGGTGAGCACTACTATCAGTCTTGTTTCATGCCAACAGTAAAGCATCCTGAGACAATTCACCTGTGGGGTTGCTTCTCAGCCAAGGGAGTGGGCTCACTCACAATTTTGCTTAAGAACACAGCCACGAATAAAGAATGGTACCAACACATCCTGCGAGAGCAACTTCTCCCAACCATCCAGGAACAGTTTGGTGACGAACAATGCCTTTTCCAGCATGATGGAGCACCTTGCCATAAGGCAAAAGTGATAACTAAGTGGCTCGGGGACCAAAACATCAATATCTTGGGTCCATGGCCAGGAAACTCCCCAGACCTTAATCCCATTGAGAACTTGTGGTCAATCCTCAAGAGACGGGTGGACAAAGAAAAACCCACAAATTCGGACAAACTCCAAGCATTGATTATACAAGAATGGGCTGCATCAGTCAGGATGTGGCCCAGAAGTTCATTGATAGCATGCCAGGGCAGATGGCAGAGGTCTTGATAAAGAAGGGCCAACACTGCAAATATTGACTCTTTGCATCAACTTCCTGTAATTGTCATTCCATAGTAACAGCTGACAAAAATATCTAAAGACACTGAAGCAGCAAACTGTGGAAATAAATATTTGTCATTCTCAAAACTTTTGACCACGACTGTATACTACTCACCAATGTCCAGTCTCTTGACAACAAGGTATACGAAATCCGAGCAAGGTTTGCCTTCCAGAGAGACATCAGAGATTGTAAAGTTCTTTGTTTCACGGAAACATGGCTCACTAAGGATACGTTATCAGTCGGTACAGCCACCTTGTTTCTTCACGCATCACTCCAACAGAAAAAAACTTCTCTCTGGTAAGAATAAGGGCGGGGGTGTATGCCTTATGATTAACGAGACGTGGTGTGATCATAACAACATACAGGAACTCAAGTCTTTGTTCACCTGACCTAAAATTCCTTACAATCAAATGCTGAACGCATTATTTACCAAGGTAATTCTCTTAGATTATAATCACAGTCGTGTATATCCCCCCCAAGCAGACACATCGACGGCCCTGAAATAACTTAATTGGACTCTATGTAAACTGGAAACCACATATCCTGAGGCTGCATTTATTGTAGCTGGGTATTTTAACTAGGCTAATCTGAAAACAAGGCTCCCTAAATTTGATCAGCATATCGAATGCGCGACCCGTGGCTGGCAAAACCCTGGATCATTGTTATCCTAAATGCCGCGACACAAGCCCTCCCCGCCCTCCTTTCGGAAAATCTGATCACAACTCCCTTTAGTTGCTCCCAGTCTATAGACAGAAACTAAAACAGGAAACGCCCGTGCTCAGGTCTGTTCAACGCTGGTCCGACCAATCGGATTCCACGCTTCAAGATTGCTTTGATCACGTGGACTGGGATATGTTCCGCATAGCGTCAGACAATAACATTCATTAATACGCTGATTCGGTAAGCAAGTTTATTAGCAAGTGCATCGGTGATGTTGTACCAACAGCGACTATTAAAACCTTCCCAAGCAGAAACTGTGGATTGATGGCAGCATCCACACAAAACTGAAAGCGCAAACTACTGCTTTTAATCAGGGCAAGGTGAGGTATGTGGCAGGGTCTAAAGTCAATCACAGACTTCAAAAAGAAAAACAGCCCCATCGCAGACCACGATGTCTTACTCCCAGACAAACTAAACAACTTATTTTCTCGCTTTAAGGACAATACGGTGCCACCGACACGGCCCTCTACCAAAACCTGTGGGCTCTCCTTTACTGCAGTCAACATGAGTAAAACATTTAAACGTGTTAACCCTCGCAAGGCTGTCGGACCAGACGGCATCCCCAGCCGCGTCAAAGCATGCGCGGACCAGTTGGCTGGTGTGTTTACAGACATATTCAATCAATCCTTATCACAGTCTGCTGTTCCCACATGCTTCAAGAGGGCCACCATTGTTCCTGTTCCCAAGAAAGCTAAGGTAACTGAGCTAAATGACTATCGCCCCGTAGCACTCACTTCCTTCATCATGAAGTGCTTTGAGAGGACCATATCGAGGACCATATCACCTCCACCCTACCTGAAACCCTAGACCCACTCCAATTTACTTACTGCCCCAATATGTCCACAGACAAGACAATCGCAATCACACTGCCCTAACCCATCCAGACAAGAGGAATACCTATGTAAGAATGCTGTTCATCGACGACAGCTCAGCATTTAACACCATAGTACTCTCCAAACTCATCATTAAGCTCGAGACCCTGGATCTCGACCCACCCTGTGCAACTGGGTCCTGGACTTTCTGACGAACTGCCCCCAGGTGGTGAGGGTAGGAAACAACATCTCCACCCCGCTGATCCTCAACACTGGGGTCCCACAAGGGTGCGTTCTCAGCCCTCTCCTGTACTCCCTGTTCACCGATGACTGCGTGGCCATGCACGCCTCCAAATCAATCAAGTTTGCAGACGACACAGTGGTAGGCTTGATTACCAACAACGATGAGACGGCCTACCGGGAGGAGGTGAGGGCCCTCTGAGTGTGGTGTCAAGAAAATAGCCTCACACTCAATGTCAACAAAACAAAAGGAGACGATCGTGGACTTCAGGAAACAGCAGAGGGAGCAGCCCCCTATCCACATCGACGGGACAGTAGTGGAGAAGGTGCAAAGTTAAGTTCCTTGGCGTACACATCACGGACAAACTGAAATGGTCCAACCACACAGACAGCCAGAGTGGTGAAGAAGGCGCAGCAGCTCCTCTTCAATCTCAGGAGGCTGAAGAAATGTGGCTCGTCACCAAAAACACTCACAAACTTTTACAGATGCACAATCGAGAGCATCCTGTCGGGCTGTATCACCGCCTGGTACGGCAACTGCTCCGCCCACAACCGTAAGGCTCTCCAGAGGGTAGGGAGGTCTGCATAACGCATCATCGGGGGCAAACTACCTGCCCTCCAGGACACCTACACCACCCGATGTCACAAGAAGGCCAAAAAGATCATCAAGGACAACAACCACCCGAGCCACAGCCTGTTCACCCCGCTATCATCCAGAAGGTGAGGTCAGTACAGGCGCATCAAAGCTGGGACCGAGACTGAGAAACCGCTTCTATCTCAAGGCCATCAGACTGTTAATCACTAACACTGAGTGGCTTCTGCCAACATACTGAACATCTCTAGCCACTTGAATAATGACAAATTAGATGTAATAAATGTATCACTAGCCACTTTATATAACGTTTACATACCCTACATTACTCATCTCATATGTATATATGTTCTCTATACCATCTACTGCATCTTCCCTATGCCGTTCGGCCATCGCTCATCCATATATTTTTTTATGTACATATTCGTATTCATTCCTTTACACTTGTGTTTATAAGGTAGTTGTTGTGAAATTGTTAGATTACTTGTTACATATTACTGCATGGTCGGAACTAGAAGCCCAAGCATTTCACAACACTCGCATTAACATCTGCTAACCATGTGTATGTGACAAATAACATTTGATTTGATTAAACAGAACAGGTATTAGCCTACACCACCAGATAAAGATGGCTCCTTTAAAATGCACGATGAGCCTGCATGAGAGGTGTGTGTCAGCTATGTGGATAATCTGAGCTCAGTGCTCACTTCAAATTGGCAGTGGCAATAGGCCGGCCAGCCAGCACTATGCAACTCCGTGCTTAGAGCATGTAGTGTTTAAAATGTGGGATAAACATTGACACTAATGGTGCTGGTAAGAACAAAGTACCAAGAAAACTCACCAAACAGTAAGGCATTCTTTGACATATATTTTAAGCTGCCATTGAGGTCATGTCTCCCTTGTAAAATAGGTATTCTGACCGCAATTGGACTTCCTGGATAAAGGTAGACTTGGTAAGGAACCATTTTACGTCTGTATTGTAGTCCCCCACTAACAAAGGTCATAACAAAAGCTGAAAGATTGTAAGCAAGACCACCTTGAAGCATGGTCTATCTAGGTTTTCAAACATGTATTGTCAAACAAGGGTAATCTAGTTGACTGTTCATCTAAAAGTATGCTATGCTATCACAACACCCTATCAGACCAAGAGTTTACCGTTCAAAATAAATGCATCCTGTCACTAAACACAGTACTGGATAAAATAGTTTTATTTATAATAGTTCCTCAGCAAAGGTATGCCTCAACTTCCAAAAATGGTTGGCAGTACTTACAACACCTGTAATATCAATAGAATCAACAAAATAAAATCTAGATTCTTACACACTAATTATCTGTAAAATAAAAAAATCTAAATGACAAACATTCCCAGGACAGACAAATATTTTGAGGGTTTTTCTTTGTAGAATGGACAACATTTACAAGTATACAGTAATATGCACTACACTGATATGGCCTTTTCCTTTAATACAAATAAAAAGTTTACTACCTTTTAACTGCATTGTGTAACATTAAGTATTTATCCATTTCGAAAAAATAAAAATGTAATCTCCATTTTCTTGAGAATAACAAAGTAAAAACATTGCTGAACCTGTGAGGTGAGAATATATTAAATTGATGCCAACACTGATGAAGGATGAACAATCTCCATTGACAAGTGGTAAAGTTGAACAAAAATGTACAATATGGAATAAGAAATCAATTTCAACATATCACTTTGAAATATGTGTATTCAAATCCCTATATTTAAAGCCATCCACCTTGATTCCAGAAGATTGCATTAGATACATTTTTTTTCACAGCAACTTCGCATTCTTTTGTGGAAAAGTACAAATATTAAAAAGGTAAACTATTCCTACAGACATTTTCTCAAAGGTCTGTGTAAGTCTCAACTCTTCTAACAGGTTCATTGAGGTGATTCAAAACGAGAGATGGGAGTATTTGTTGTAGCTAGACTAAAGCTGTTCACCTGCTCACCTTCATATCCAATTCTGAACAATGATGTTTTAAAAGCATCAAGTCCTTCAAACTGCAGAGCTGTCTCACTTTGGGGGTGTTGAGAGGTGTTGGTGCACCATGAGGCGTGACAATACACTGGCAAAGGAGGATAAAGGTTGAAGAGTTGTATATACCCTGCATTCGAAAAGTATTCAGACCTAGACTTTTTTCACATTGTTACATTCTTATTCTGAAATGGATAGAGACATTTCCTCAATCTACACACAATAACCCATAATGACAAAGAAACACCTGTCTATATAAGGTCCCACAGTTGACAGTGCATGTCAGAGCAAAAACCAAGCCATGAGGTCAAAGGGGCAGCAGGGAGCCTAGTGGTTAGAGCGTTGGGTCAGTAACCAAAAGATTTCTAGATCGAATCCTCAAGCTAACAAGGTAAAAATCTGTCATTCTGCCCCTGAACAAGTCAGTTAACGCACTGTTAACCGTCATTGTAAATAAATAATGATGGTCACTCTGACAGAGCGCCAGAGTTCCTCTGTGGAGATATGAGAACCTTCCAGAAGGACAACCATCTCTGCAACACTCCACCAATCAGGCCTTAATGGTAGTGGCCAGACATAAGCCACTCCTCAGTAAAAAGGCACATGACAGCCCGCCTGGAATTTGCCAAAAGGCACCTAAAGGACTCTCAGACCATGTAGAAACAAAATTCACCTGTCTGATGAAACCAAGATTCAACTCTTTGGCCTGAATGCAAAGTGTCACATCTGGAGGAAACCTGGTACCATACCTACGGTGAAACATGGTGGTGGCAGCATCATGCTGTGTGGATGTTTTTCATCGGCAGGGACTGGTAGACTAGTCACAATCGAGGGAAAGATGAACAGAGCAAAGTACAGAGATCCTTGATGAAAACCTGCTTAGGACCTCAGACCTGACAGCTTACCTTCCTACAGGACAAAAACACTAAGCACACAGCCAAGACAATGCACTAGTGGCTTCAGGACAAGTCTCTGAATGTCCTTGAATGGCCCAGCCAGAGCCCAGACTTGAACCGAATCGAACATCTCTGGAGAGACCTGAAAATAGCCATGCAGTGATGTTCCAAATCCAACCTGACAGAGCTTGAGAGGATCTGCAGAAAAGAATGGGAGAAACTCCACAAATACAGGTGTGCCAAACTTCATCATACCCAAGACTCGAGGCTGTAATCGCTGCCAAAGGTGCATCAAAGTACTGGGTCTGAATACTTGTGTAAATGTGATACGTTTACTTTTAATGAATGTGCAACAATGTCTAAAAAAAACAGTTTTTGTTTTGTCATTATGGGGTAATGCGCATACATTTAAAAAAACATTTTAATCCATTTTAGAATAAGGCTGTAAGTAACAAAATGTTGGAAA
Organism: Oncorhynchus gorbuscha; assembly: GCF_021184085.1. Taxonomy (NCBI): domain Eukaryota; kingdom Metazoa; phylum Chordata; class Actinopteri; order Salmoniformes; family Salmonidae; genus Oncorhynchus; species Oncorhynchus gorbuscha. Next base: position 69,334,649 of record NC_060182.1, on the reverse strand, counting down.
AGCCACGATCGCACCTTTCTCACATGGTCTTCCCTCTGTCTCCTGGACTGGCATGAGAAGAATGGAAACAGACTGAACAGGAGGGGGCTGGTGGATAAGAGTCTCTCTGGTGATAACACTGTGGATGGAGTCTAGATGGGCTCCACACGCAGCTTCTTTCTATTGGCCGGCTCCTCTGTCTCTGATTCAGAGCTGGAGTCAGAGCCTCCATCGAAGGCAGACACTGTGCTCCCCTTGGGGTTGGTGTACCAGCTGCTGTCAGAGGAAGAGTAGTTGGCCTGGAGAGTAGTGTTCCCTTTGGCCTTCTCCAGTGCACGGACTAAAATCAACCAGAGAAACACAGAACAATAGGATAAGTATAAGTCTCTCCCTTCTCCACCGTGAAACATTGTTCACTGGAATAATGCAATAAAGGCCATCAGAAGCAGAGCGTAAGTAGTGCAAGTATGGTTCTGATCAGTAGTGCCCATGACCAAGACACACCATGACTCACCCTCCTGCACCTGCAGTTGTCCCTGGGCCTTGAGCCCACACTCACCCTGCTGCTCTAGCATTGCATTCTGCTTCTTCAGGTCGTCAATGTCCTGCTGGTGTGTGTGGTTTTTTCGTCTCATGTACTGGATGTAGTCTGTGGCTTTGTCTAGGATCTGAGCTCGGGAAGCCTGTTTGACAGATTGCTGTCAGCAGCAAATTAAAAACTCAGCCATGAGGCAATGTTTCATTTGTCCTTATCAGAGCATTACAGATGACACACACTGCTGGCCTAGTTATTGAAGATTAGGCTAAATACCATTAGCTTATTGGAACCAAGTATCATTCCAAGCTGATTATTAACTCATTAATGAAAAATAAACCATTCAAAATGATGGGTGAGGCTTATTTGATCACCATTGCTACAGTAGTACATTTAGCATTAATACATTTGGACATTCATACAAACTACTAACTTCATATTGCATTTATTCTACAGTCCGACAGAGCTGGATAGTAGAAAATACCGATTACTAACTTCACTAACCTTCTCCCCTTGTAACACAGGCACAGAGTCCCGTAAACTGCTGAAGCTGTCTTTAATGTGGTCCCTACGTTTGCGCTCCAGCGCATTGTGATGTGCTCGTTTGTCAGCCTGTAAAGAGAGATTCACAGAGGAATCAAAGTCAACCCAAACTAGCAATAGGCGGCAAAATGTTAAAGCAAACATTTTAAAGTTGGCTGTCCATTTTAATTTCCATTAGAATCCAAACTCAACAATTTAACACATTAGCCATGAGTTGATCCTAGTAACAGTAAGGATAAATAGACTGATGCACGATTTAAAGGGATATTTCGCCCAAACTACAAAATTACATTGGTTTCCTTACCCTGTAAGCAGTCTATAGACAGGGTATCGGTGGCATAAATCCCATTAAAGTCATGGGACCGATATTAGCTTTTTTTTAACACATGTTCAAAACACCTAAGTGATTTGAGCTTCACAATACTTGGAACCACCAAGAATCTTCCTAGAGCTGGCCGTCTGGCCAAACTGAGCAAATCGGGGGAGACAGGCCTTGGTCAGGTAGGTGACCAAGAACCCGATGGTCACTCTGACAGAGCTGCCAGAAGGACAACCATCTCTGCAGCACTCCACCAATCAGGCCTTAATCGTAGACTAGCCAGACAGAAGCCACTCCTCAGTAAAAAGGCACATGACAGCCCAATTGGAGTTTGCTAAAAAAAAGGCACCTAAAGGATTCTCCGACCATGAGAAACAAGATTCTCTGGTCTGATGAAACCAAGATTGAACTCTTTTTCCTGAATGCCAAGCGTCACATCTGGAGGAAACCTAGACCTAATCCCTACGGTGAAGCATGGTGGTGGCAGCATAATGCTGTGGGATGTTGTTTTTCAGCAGCAGGGACTGGGAGACTAGTCACGATTGAGGGACAGATGAACGGAGCAAAGTACAGAGAGCCTTGATGAAAACCTGCTCCAGAGTGCTCAGGACCTCAGACTGGGGTGAAGGTTCAGCTTCCAACAGGACAATGACCCTAAGAACACGTCCAAGTCAACACAGTAGTGGCATTGGGACAAGTCTCTGAATGTCCTTGAGTGGCCCAGCCAGAGCCCGGACTTGAACCCAATCGAATCTCTGGAGAGACCTGAAAATGGCTTTGCAGCGATGCAATTTCCGTTTGTTCTTATTTTATTAATTTGCTACTTTTTCTAAACCTGTTTTTGCTTTGTCATGATGGGGTATTGTATGTAGATTGCTGATGAAAAAAAACGATGTAATCAATTTCAGAACAAGGGGTCTGAATACTTTCCAAAATCACTGTATGTTGCTTTCTGGGCTTTAACAGAAACAAACAGCCACAAATGCAATAACTGCATTGTCTTTTCACCTATTGATGAAGTGTGAACAACCTGCCAAAAGACTAAATCAATGACATCAGACATGTTTATGTTAAGCCGCAAGGTTTACAAGTTTCTTGCAAGAAAACAAACTAAAGGAATGGGTAATTTCGTACCGCTAGCTAGCTAAATACAGGATGTGTTCAGGTATTATATGATGGAACTACCCTTTCATAAGCCTTATGTAGCTAGCTAAAATTACATCTAAAAGAGAAAAGTCTACCTAGCTAGCTAACTTCTGAGAAATGGCACTGCCCTTGTACACTTCTCTTCATGAGCTAAGCCGACCTCGCAACCGTGTTGATGGGGTAATATTAACCTTTAGCACCCATTGACACATTCATAGACACTAAAACTACCTATAGCACACATTGATAATAGTATCTTCTGGGCAGGGGAGTTTTGTTAAGAGTCTCAACACTTCTCCAGAGTGGCGCAGTGGCCTAAAGCACTGCATTGCAGTGATTGAGGCGTTACTACAGACCCAGGTTCAAATCCGGGCTGTGTCGCTGCTGGCCGCGACCAGGAGACCCATGAGGCAGAGCACAATTGGCCCAGCATTGTCCAGGATAGAAGAGGGTTTGTCCGGCAGGGATGTCCATGTTCCATCGCGCTCTAGCCGGGCTCATGCACGCTGACTTCGGTTGCCAGTTGTACCGTGATTCCTCAGAAACATTGGTGCGGCTGGCTTCTGGGTTAAGCGAGCAGTGGGTCAAGAAGCAGTGCGGCTTGGCAAGTTCGTGTTTCAGAGGATGCAAGGCTCATTGGAATTGGGAGTTGCAGCAATGGGACGAGACCAATTGGATATTTGTTATTTATTTTAACTTTATTTAACCAGGTAGGCAAGTTGAGAACAAGTTCTCATTTCCAATTGTGACCTGGCCAAGATAAGGCAAAGCAGTTAGACACATACAGTAGAAAAATACATCTCTATACGATGTGAGCAAATGAGGTGAGATAAGGGAGGTAAAGGCAAATAAAAGGCCATGGTGGCGAAGTAAATACAATATAGCAAGTAAAACACTGGAATGGTAGATTTGCAGTGTAAGAATGTGCAAAGTAGAAATAAAAATAATGGGGTGCAAAGGAGCAAAATAAATACAGTAGGGGAAGCAGTAGTTGTTTGGGATAAACTATAGATGGGCTATGTACAGGTGCAGTGACATGTGAGCTGCTCTGACAGCTGGTGCTTAAAGCTAGTGAGGGAGATAAGTGTTTCCCGTTTCAGAGATTTTTGTAGTTTGTTCCAGTCATGGGTAGCAGAGAACTGTAAGGAAAGGCGGCCAAAGGAATAATTGGTTTTGGGGGTGACCAGAGAGATATACCTGCAGGAGCGCGTGCTACGGGTGGGTGCTGTTATGGTGACCAGCGAGATGAGATAAGTGGGGACTTTACCTAGCAGGGTCTTGTAGAGGACCTGGAGCCAGTGGGTTTGGCGACGAGTATGAAGCGAGGGCTAGCCCACGAGAGCGTACAGGTCGCAGTGGTGGGTAGTATATGGGGTTTTGGTGACAAAACAGATGGCACTGTGATAGACTGTATCCAATTTATTGAGTAGGGTATTGGAGGCTATTTTGTAAATTATATCGCCGAAGTCGAGGATCGGTAGGATGGTCAGTTTTACGAGGGTATGTTTGGAAGCATGCTTTGTTGTGAAATAGGAAGCCAATTCTAGAGTTAACTGTGGATTGGAGATGTTTGATGTGAGTTTACAGTCTAACCAGACACCTAGGTATTTGTAGTTGTCCACATATTCTAAGTCAGAACCGTCCAGAGTAGTGATGCTGGACGGGCGGGCAGGTGCAGGCAGCGATCTGTTGAAGAGCATGCATTTAGTTTGACTTGTATTTAAGAGCAGTTGGAGGCCACGGAAGGAGAGTTGTATGGCATTGAAGCTCGTCTGGAGGGTTGTTAACACAGTGTCCAAAGGGCCGGAAGTATACAGAATTGTGTCGTGTGCGTACAGGTGGATCAGAGACTCACCAGCAGCAAGAGCGACATCATTGATGTATACAGAGAAGAGAGTCGGCCCAAGAATTGAACCCTGTGGCACCCCCATAGAGACTGCCAGAGGCCCGGACAACAGGCCCTCCGATTTGACACACTGAACTCTATCAGAGAAGTAGTTGGTGAACCAGGCGAGGCAATCATATGAGAAACCAAGGCTATCGAGTCTGCCGATGAGGACATGGTGATTGACAGAATCAAAATCCTTGGCCGGGTCAATGAATACGGCTGCACAGTATTGTTTCTTAGTGATGGCGGTTAAGATATTGTTTAGGACCTTGAGCGTGGCTGAGGTGCACCCATGACCAGCTCTGAAACCAGATTGCATAGCGGAGAAGGTGCGGTGGGATTCAAAATGGTCAGTAATCTGTTTGTTGACTTGGCTTTCGAAGACCTTAGAAAGGCAGGGTAGGATAGATATAGATCTGTAGCAGTTTGGGTCAAGAGTGTCCCCCCCTTTGAAGAGGGGGATGACCGCAGCTGCTTTCCAATCTTTGGGAATCTCAGACGACACCGAAAGGGAGGTTGAGCAGGCTAGTAATAGGGGTTGCAACAATTTCGGAAGATCATTTTAGAAAGAAAGGGTACAGATTGTCTAGCCCGGCTGATTTGTAGGGGTCGAGATTTTGCAGCTCTTTCAGAACATCAGCTGACTGGATTTGGGAGAAGGAGAAATGAGGAATGCTTGGGCGAGTTTCTGTGGGGGGGTAGAAGTCGACAGATTAATTAGGGTCGATTTCAAGTTTTCATAACAATCGGAAATCTGTATTTTTGGGGGCCGATTTTTGTTTTTTACAACTCAGATAAGAACACATACTTTTTTTCATTGACGGCCTAGGAATGGTGGGTTAACTGCCTTGTTCAGGAGCAGAACGACAGATTTTTACCTTGTCATCTCAGGGATTCAATCTTGCAACCTTAAGGTTAACTAGTCCAACGCTCTAACCACCTGCCTCACAAGGAGCCTGCCTGTTGCGCGAATGCAGTAATAAGCCAAGGTAAGTTGTTAGCTAGCATTAAACTTGCTCCAACATGTACCTAACCATAAAAATCAATGCCTTTGTTAAAATCAATACACAGAAGTATATATTTTTTAACCTGCATATTTAGCTAAAAGAAACGTTAGCAGGCAACATTAACCAGGTGAAATTGTGTCACTTCTCTTGCGTTCATTGCACGCAGAGTCAGGGTATATGCAACAATTTGGGCCGCCTGGCTCATTGCGAACTAATTTGCCAGAATTTTGCGTAATTATGACATAACATTGAAGGTCGTGCAATGTAACAGCAATATTTAGATTTATGGATGCGATCCGTTAGATAAAACACAGAATGGTTCCGTATTTCACTGAAATAATAAACATTTTGTTTTCAAAATGATAGTTTCCGGATTCGACCATATCAATGACCTAAGGCTCGCATTCCTGTGTGTTATTATGTTATAATTAAGTCTATGATTTAGGAGATGGAAGCTATACTCTTACACTGGCAATACTAAAGTGCCTATAAGAACATCCAATAGTCAAAGGTATATGAAATACAAATCTTATAGAGAGAAATAGTCCTATAATTCCTATAATAACTACAACCTAAAACTTCTTACCTGGGAAAATTGAAGACTCATGTTAAAAGGAACCACCAGCTTTCATATGTTCTCATGTTCTGAGCAAGGAACTTAAACGTTAGCTTTCTTACATGGCACATATTGCACTTTTACTTTCTTCTCCAACACTTTGTTTTTGCATTATTTAAACCAAATTAAACGTTTCATTATTTATTTGAGGCTAAATTGATTTTATTGATGTATTATATTCAGTTAAAATAAGTTCATTCAGTATTGCTGTAATTACAAATACATTTTATTTTATTTATGTTTTATTAATTTTTTTAATCGTCCGATTAATCGGTATCGGCCTGTTTTGGTCCTCCAATAATCGGCATCGGCATTGAAAAATCATAATAGGCCGACATCTATTGGGGGGTACAGTGCAGTTGACTGGGGTAGGGGTAGCCAGCTGGAATGCAGGGCCAGCCGTAGAAAATGCTTATGAAATTCTCAATTATAGTGGATTTATCAGTGGTGACAGAGTTTCCTATCCTCAGTGCAGTGGGCAGCTGGGAGGAGGTGCTCTTATTCTCCATGGACTTTACAGTGTCCCAAGACATTTTTGTGTTTGTTGCAGGAAGCAAATTTCTGCTTGAAAAAACGAGCCTTGGCTTTTCTAACTGCCTGTGTATATTGGTTTCGAACTTCCCTGAAAAGATGCATATCACGGGGGCTGTTCGATGCTAATGCAGAACATCATAGGATGTTTTTGTGCTGGTTAAGGGCAGTCAGGTCTGGAGAGAGCCAAGGGCTATATCTGTTCCTGGTTCTACATTTCTTGAATGGGGCATGCTTATTTAAGATGGTGAGGAAGGCTTTTTTTTTAATAACCAGGCATCCTCTATTGACGGAATGAGGTCAATATCCTTCCAGGATACCAGGGCCAGTTCGATTAGAAAGGCCTGCTCGCTGAAGTGTTTCAGGGAGCACTTGACAGTGATGAGTGGAGGTCCCTTGACCGCTGACCCATTACGGATGCAGGCAATGAGGCAGTGATCGCTGAAATCCTGGTTGAAAACAGCAGAGGTGTATTTAGAGGGCAAGTTGGTTAGGATGATATCTATGAGTGTGCCTGTGTTTACGGCTTTGGGGTTGTACCTGGTAGGTTCATTGATCATTTGTGTGAGATTGAGGGCATCAAGCTTAGATTGTAGGATAGCTGGGGTGTTAAGCATGTTCCAGTTTAGGTCACCTAGCAGCACGAGCTCTGAAGATAGATGGGGGGCATTCAGTTCACATATGGTGTCCAGAGCACAGCTGGGGGCAGAGGGTGGTCTATAGCAGGCGGCAACGGTGAGAGAGTTGTTTTTAGAGAATTGGATTTTTAAAAGTAGAAGTTCATATTGTTTGGGTACAGGCCTGGATAGTAGGACAGAACTCTGTAGGCTAACACCGCCCCCTTTGGCAGTTCTATCTTGTCGGAAAATGTTCACATAGTAAACAGGATATTTTGTCAGGACAAGATGCTAGAATATGCATATAATTGACAGCTTAGGATAGAAACACTCTAAAGTTTCCAAAACTGTCAAAATATTTTCTGTGAGTATAACAGAACTGATATTGCAGGCGAAACCCTGAGGAAAATCAAAACAGGAAGTGGCTTCTATTTTGAAAACTCCATATTCCACAGCCTCCCTTTGCTGGATTTAAAGGGATATGAACCAGATTCCTTTTCCTATCGCTTCCTCAAGGTGTCAGACTTCAGACATAGTTTCAGGATTTTGTTTTGAAAAATGAGCCAGAACGATAACATCGCGTCAAGTGGTCACATGAGTTTTGCTCGCGCAACAGAATTTGGACAGCCATTGTTTTCCCCTCTCCTACTGTGAAAGACATTTGCGGTTGATATATTATCGATTATATATTTTAAAAACAACCTGACGATTGATTATAAAAAACGTTTGACATGTTTCTGTGGACATTATGGAAACTATTTGGAATTTGTCTGCGTTTTCGTGACCGCTCTTTCCTGTGGATTTCTGAACATAACAGAGGTATTTTGGATATAAATATTATCTTTGTGGAACAAACGGAACATTTTGTGTAACTGGGAGTCTCGTGAGTGAAAACATCCGAAGATCATCAAAGGTAAAATATTAATTTGATTGATTTTCTGATTTTTGTGACCGAGCTACGTATCGTGCGCTCGATAAACTTACACAAACGCTTGGATTGCTTTCTCTATAAAGCATAATTTCAAAATCTGACACGACAGGTGGATTAACAAAAGGCTAAACTGTGTTTTCCTATATTGCACTTGTGATTTCATGAATATAAATATGTATAGTAATATTTATTGTATGTAGCGCTATGCTATTCAGCGGTTGTTGATGACACTTATTCCGATATCGGGATTGCAGCCATAACAAGTTAACTGGGAATATTGAAGAACTAGGATTATTGAACCACAAGCTTTCATATGTTCTCATATTCTGAGCAAGGAACTTAAACTTTTGCTTTTTTAAATGGCACATATTGCACTTTTTCTTCTCCAACACTGTGTTTTTGCATTGTTTAAACATGTTTCATTTATTTGAGACTAAATAGATTTGATTTATGTATTATATGAAGTTGTGTTTATTGTTCATTCAGTATTGTTGTAATGGCATTACAAATATATAAACAAAAATAATGATTAATGAATAAATAAATGTAAAAAAATATATATTATTATAAAATTAAAATAAAATTAAACGCCCGATTAATCGGTATCAGCTTTTTTTTGGTCCTAGAATAATCGGCATTGGCATTGGACAATCATAAACGGCCGACCTCCATTTACTACACACCTTTTATAGGGTTACCAGAGGGCCATATCTCCATGTTACAGTGCTTGTTGACGGAAAACAGACAGAGGCGACCACCTGTGCTAATTAGCTATCTAGCGTGCTTTGAACACCTGTGTGTCAGCGTAACTCGAGAAGTGTAGCAAAAGTATAGTTTTGTTGGCTGTAGGCACCCATAGCTTTATGGATGTGTGCAAAACTGCTACAGTAAGTATCCTTTTCATTTTAAGGAGTCTTTCTCGCTGGTGAAAGATAACACCACTAGGGGGGATACAGTCCTAGACCACTGATATTCTACCCACAAGCAAATATACAAGGCCCTCCCTCATCCGCTAAATCGGCAGGTAGCCTAGTGGTTAGAGCGTTGGACTAGTAACTGAAAGGTTGAAAGATCGAATCCCAGAGAATCTGTCGTTCTGCCTCTGAACAAGGCAGTTAACCTCTCTTGAGTAGGGGGCAGTATTTTGTGTCCGGATGAAAAGCGTGCCCAAAGTAAACCGCCTGTTATTCAGGCCCAGAAGCTAGGATATGTATATATCATATGGTAGATTTGGATAGAAAACGCTCTAAAGTTTCTAAAACCTTAAATTATGTATGTGAGTATAACAGAACTGATATGCCAGGAAAAACCCTGAGGACAAACCATCCCCAAAAAAAGAAATTTCAGCCTACCACTATTTTCAATGGCTATCACTTTTATTATAAAGCCAAGTCCTCCCAGACTGCAGTTCCTAGGGCTTCCACTAGATGTCAATTCTTTAGAGTTTCAGGCTGGCTTTTGGAAAAATGAGCCAGAAATTGTAGTTTTTCTGATTGAAAAATTGAATTTTTTAGTTAAAAAATAAAATATCAGCAAATCAGGCCTCCGTACTCTTGCTTCCTGTTTTACAAGCAGAATCTAAAACCGGAAGTACCCACGATTCACTCCGTTGAGAAATGGTCTCCAGAATAAGAGGTTATGCTACTTTACTAGCGCTGATAGGAATATGTTTAGAGACTCCGCCAATAACATAGATGAGCTAACCACCCGCCACCGGCTTCATTAGAAAATGCATTGGCGATGTCGTACACACGGTGAGGGTTTGCTGCTTCCCCAATCAAAAGCCCTGGATTAACACCAAGGTTGGAGCTAAACTAAAAATCAGGGCTACCGCACACAAAGCTATCGTAGACAACCCTGATGCTACGACCGAAGACAGGAATAAGTACAAGGAGGCCCGCTATTAACGCAGCAGATTCATCAAACGAACAAAAGGACAATATAGGAATAAGGTGGACTCATATTACACAGGCCCTGACACCCGCCACATGTGAGAGGGGCTACAGTCCATTACAGATTACAAAGGAAGACCCAACCGTGATCTACCCAATGATGCCTCTCTAAAAGATTAACTCAATGCATTTTATGCACGCTTTGACCACGTTGGGTCATGTGTGAGGACTGGGTGATCTCACGCTGAGGCCGACGTGAGAAGGGTCTTTAAATCAAGTCAACACCCGCAAGGCCCCGGGACCCAACAATATTCCAGGGTGCGTTCTCAGAGCATGTCCAGAACAGCAGGCATATTCACATTCAATTTTCAACCTCTCCTTTTCCCAGTCTGTAGTCACCGCATGTTTTAAGATGACCACAATCATTCCTGTTCCTAAGAATTCTAAGGCTTCATGCCACAATGATTACTGCCCTGTAACAGTCACTTCTGTAATCATGAAGTGCTTTGAGAGGCTGGTTATGGCACACATTAACTCCACCATCCCAGCCACTCTAGACCCACTCCAATTCCAGTGTTGATTTGCTAAATTGTAATTACTATGGCCTATTTATTGCCATACCTCCTCATGCCATTTGCACACACTGTATATATACTTTTTTAATGTTTTTATTGTGTTATTGACTGTACGCTTGTTTATTCCATGTGTAACTCTGTGTTGTTGTTTCTTTTGCACTGCTTTGCTTTATCTTGGCCAGGTCTGCAACTGGATCCTGGACTTCCTGATGGGCCAACCACATGTGGTGAGGGTAGGCAACATCCCCTCAACCACACTGACCTTTAACACAGTGGCTCCACAGGTGTGTGCTTAGTCCCCTCCTGTACTCCCCGTTCACCCACAACTGTATGGACTTCAATGCCATTATCAAGTTCGCCGACGACACGACAGTGGCAGACCTGATCACCGGCGACAAGAGTCAGCCTACAGGAAGGAGGTCAGTGACCTGGCAGTGTGGGGCCGGAGCAACAACTTCTCCCTCAACGTCAAGAAGACCAAGGAGCTGATTGTGGACTACAGGAAACAAGGGGGGACGAGCACACCCCCACCCACATCAATGGGCGGTTGTGGAGCTGGTAGAGCGCTTCAAGTTCCTTGTGTCCAAATCACTAGACTTAAAATGGTCCACACGCACAGTCACGAAGAAGGCACGACAGTGCCTGTTCCCCCTCAGGAGGCTGAAAAAGTTTGGCCCTCAGAAATGTTTTGGTACCCTTCCCCAGATCTGTGCCTCGACGCAATCCTGTTTCGGAGCTCTACGGACAATTCTGTCAACCTCATGTCTTGGTTTTTGCTCTGACATGCACTGTCAACTGTGGGACCTTATATAGACAGGGGTGTGCCTTTCCAAATCATGTCCAATCAATTGAATTTACCACAGGTGGACTCCAATCAAAGTTGTAGAAACATCTCCAGGATGATCCATGGAAACAGGATGTACCTGAGCTCAATTTCGAGTCTCATAGCAAAGGGTCTGAATACTTATGTAAATTTGGTATCAGTTTATACATTAGCAAACATTTCCAAAAGCCCATTTTTGCTTTGTCATTATGAGGTATTGTATGCAGATTGACGAGGAAAAATAAGGCTGTAATGTAACTATGTGGAAAAAGTCAAGGGTCTGAATATAAATGGAATGGCATCAAACCATGTGTTTGATGTATTTGTTACCATTCCACTCCCAACAGTACCACGACCCCATCCTTCCCAATTCAGGTGCCACCAACCTCCTGTGACAGGTGTTCAGCGGATGCTAGATTGATAATTAGCACAGGTTGTTCGAGAACACATTTCTTTCCTCGAGGCAAGCAGAAGTTGGTAGCCGAAGTCTACGCCCTCCTCGTCGGCGATTGGTCAACCGTAGGGATTCCACAATGATGTGCACGTTGTCATTCAAGGAGAGAAGACTGGTCCTCATTCGCTTTTTTTCTCTCTTCCTAAAGATGGTGGCAGGGACTCTGTACACGTATCCAGAAAACTAGAGAGCCTTCAAGGCTCAGATTGCAGCCCAGTACAGCGGTGCCTGCCTCAAGGTGGCCAGCAGCGTCCCTGCCTTCACTTTCGGGCAGACGAACCGTACCCCCATCTTCCTCAACAACTTCCCCTTGAGCAAGGTTCCAGCTTTTCAGGGTGATGACGGCTTCCGTCTTTTCGAGAGTAATGCCATTGCTCACTACCTGAGCAATGAGGCCCTGCATGGCAGCAGTCCCCAGGCCCAGTCCCAGGTGCTTCAGTGGGTAAGCTTTGCTGATGCTGAAATCATCCCTCCAGGCTCTGCATGGGTCTTCCCAACCTTGGGAATCATGCAGTTCAACAAGCAGGCAACAGAGCAGGCCAAGGAGGAGGTGAAGAAGGTTCTGTTTGTCCTCAACACCAGGACCTTCCTGGTTGGAGAGCGAGTCAGCCTAGCTGATATCAGCGTGGCCTATAGCATGATCTGGCTCTTTAAACAGGTCCTTGAGCCTTCCTTCCGCCAACCCAGTTCAAGACCATGCTCGGAGAGGTCAAGCTCTGCGACAAGATGGCTCAGTTTGATCCCAAGAAGTTCTCTGACATGCAGCCCAAGAAGGACAGCCTTCCCAAGAAAGACGCCCCTCCCAAGAAAGAGAAGGCTGGAACGAAGGCAGGCAGACCTCAGGAGAAGAAGGAAAAGAAGAAGAAGGAAGAGAAGGAAGCTGCCCCTGCTGAAGAGGAAATGGACAAGTGTGAAGCAGCTCTGGCTTCAGAACCCAAAACAAAGGACCCTTTCACTCACCTACCAAAGAGTGCGTTTGTCATGGACGAGTTCAAGAGGAAGTACTCTAACGAGGACACGCTGACTGTAGCCGTGCCCCACTTCTGGGAACACGTTGACAGGGCTACTCCATCTGTTACGGTGAGTACAAATACCCCGAGGAGCTTACCATGACTTTCATGAGCTGCAACCTCATCGTGGGAATGTTCCAGAGACTTGACAAACTCCGCAAGAACGGCTTTGCCAGCGTGACCCTGTTCGGCGGGAACAACGACAGTAGCATTTCTGGAATCTGGATCTTTTAGCTTTCACTCTGTCTGTTGACTGGCAGATTGATTACGAGTCATACGCCTGGCGCAAACTGGACCCCGACAGCAGCGAAACCAAGACCATGGTCAAGGAGTACTTTGCTTGGGAGGGAGAGTTCAAACGCATGGGAAAACCCTTTAACCAGGGCAAGTGCTTCAAGTGAGCAGGGTGGAGGATGATGGCACCATGACCCCTATACGTCTGCCATTATACATCAACACCTTAACCTAAGGACATTCAAACACCTTGTGCTTGGACCTTCTCAAACTGATCTTCAATTGGAGTGGATTGTGTCTCAATGGTCTTAACAGAAGCGATTGTTTTGAGTTGACAAATAAACATGTTTTCCACAATGAAAAAATAATAATAATAATAAAAAGACTCGTCCTCATTCACATTTTTTTACTTGAAATACTGCACCAAACATCCTAGTCAGAAGCAAAATTGTGCAACTATCATCTCCTCTACAAAAATGTCAAAATTAATGACATATCTTGATGTAATGGACAAACAGTACTATTGAAAAAAAAATTCTCGCGAAGGTCTTATTAAGAGAGTATATGCCTGCCGAACGGAAGCATGCTGACGCCTTTACACACAGGTGTTCGGACCATAGCGAATTAGCACAGGTGGTGCCTCTGTCAACACGCGTTGTTCGTGAAGATATGGCAGTGTGGGAACGCTATAACCATATAAAAAGGTGTGTATCAAGTGAACATATTGTATTACATTTATTTTTCACTGATCTGAAATACAAGCTCCGTTCCAAAACTCGACTGCAAGTGATGCGTGTTAATGTGTCAGGGCTCTGAACTCCCCGTACAAAATACGCCTTCATCCAATGATGTGTAATGTAATGGGACAGCGTCATAAACTAATCTCATTCCTGCATTGAGGTACTTTTTCAGACCCATATCTGGCACCAGCTCCAAGTGTCTTAATGTAACCATGTTTGCGTTCCGATACCAGTGCATCTCAGCATAATTTTGGGGTTATATTCTTTCAAGGTAAACAACCCCAGTGCAGAGCAGTGTAATGGTGGGGTTATCATCTTACAATATATATAAATGATGCAGATGGATTTTGCGTCGCAGGCATCGCTGTTTGTTGATGCCCAAGGGTCTAGCCAGGTAGCAAGCGATTTTCATTCAGTTAACCACTTCAACTAGAACAGGCAAGCTCCGTGTTGGGTAACGCTTGCTAACGTTAACTACATTCTTCTAAAACTGGTAACGCTAACTAACATTAACTAGTAAGTCAAACGTTTGAATGTTTTAGCTAACCAGGTTACTGGGTCAAATATTTCTGATCTGCCAGTTCAGCTACACTAGCTAGCTAGTACGCGTTTCCCTCAAAGGCTCGAGCGAGCACATTAACTTACGTCACTGTCAACATCGATATCTTCGTTGTCGCTCATTCTTCGGTGAAACGTATGAGGAGGAGGGGGGTGTTTAAAAACAAAGCGAGGTGGCAACCAAAATGAAATCAAGAACGGAGCAACTCCTACAGCAGGGACAAGACGATCAACGGATTCTCCCCACGTGATTCGCCTACACATGGACACAACAGCCTGTAAAGCGCATGTGCGAAGACGAAATGTTGTATGGGTATTGGTGTCCTTGACTCATTAAACGCGTACTATTGTCACCATTTTGTAATTGGACTGTATTATTCCTGACAAAGTTTTAAAATACCATTACAATATCTGCTTTATAATTTTACCATATACCTTGTGGTGAATAGGCAACTGATCCTAATTCAGTGACTTCTACAGATGCATAGAAAGACAGACAGATTCTGATCAGTAAATTCACATTGATAAATGGTGTTAATTTATTACCCTTGATTAAGGAGGGATTCTGATGGAATGTTCAAACTACATACAGATGAGAGCACACTATCACAGATGATAGGGGGGAAACCTAACAATATATTTGGTCATATCATCATAGCTGTCTTTACCTGTTTATTATTATTCAGAATTAGGTGTAGGTATGTACAATCTATATTTTTCCTGTTTAAGCATGCATGGTTTCCATTCTTGTTTGCAGACGTCATTGATCACAAGAATAATAGAGGGGTATAGGCAGGTGGCGACGATAACCAGGCATGCCCTTCTGCAGCCTGTGATTATAAGCCAGGTGGCAGCTCAGCTTCAGCAGCCCTCCCCCACTCCGAGCAGTTAACCCACTGTTCCTAGGCCGTCATTGAAAATAAGAATTTGTTCTTAACTGACTTGCCTAGTAAAATAAAGGTAAACATATATATACACTTCTCTCCATAGGACCTGCATATAGCCATTGTTTCCCTACCAGCACCTGAAAATGTCCCTGGCTGCAGTCTGATGGTATTTAACATCGGCAGAACAAGTAAAACATTTTATCGTCTCACAAATGGGTATGATATTTGAAAATCAAGGAAATAACTCTGCACATTTTAGATATATACTTTTTTGTACTTGTAGTACCCCCCAAAAAACAGGCCACCTATAGTATTCATAGTGGGATTATGTTTGGTGTTCAGATAAGTAAACAAATTATCCAACCATCTGACATTCTGCAATTAAGCCATATGATCCTCTGATAGTTAATGGATGATCTTACAATAGATATATTCTGAAAATAAACAGTATAGAGTGCTTCTTGTATTAGTTATGTTTGACACTGATTCTTTAGCAGTGAAGAGAATGACACTATCAAATGATACACCTAAGTAGGCTCGACTTGTTCATAGAACAACCAGCTCTTTCCAACGCCATATTCATCACCACCCACACCATATGCTACCCTCAACCCTCACTGTCGTTTCCATCCCCCTCAACACACACAAAATAAAACGTAATCAGTTATATTACGTCTCTGTGTTGTATAACACGACATGAAGTGAGACCTAAGACAACTACATAGCATGGCACTAACACATCACAGCAACATTATAGCAACACAACATGGCAGCAGCACAAAACATCATACAAACATTATTAGGCACAGATAACCTCAAGAAGGTAGAGACAACAATACAACACCCGATGCAGCCACAACTGTCAGTAAGTGTACACGATTGAGTCTTTGAATGAAGAGATAAAACGGTCCAGTTTGAGTGTAGTTTTTTTTCAGCTCGTTCCAGCAAACTGAAAATAGGAGTAACCCAGGGATGTGTGCAGTTTTGGGACCTATAACAGAATGTGACTCAGAATGGGTGTTGTATACGGAGGCATTCTTCTTACCAAACCACATTACTTTTGTTTTGGAAGTGTTCAGAACAAGGTTAAGGGCAGAGAAAGCTTTTTGGACACTAAGAAAGCTTTGTTGTAGAGCGTTTAACACAATATTCGGGGAGGGGCCAGCTGAGTAAGACGGTAACATCTGCATATAAATGGATGAGAGATCTTCCTACTGCCTGAGCTATGTGTTGATCAAATCAAAGTTTATTTGTCACGTGCGCGGAATACAGCAGTGAAATGCTTACTTACAGGCTCTAACCAACGGTGTGGGGGAAAAAAAGAAAAAAAAGGTGTGTGTGTAGGTAAGTAAAGAAATAAAACAACAGTAAAAATACATTTGAAAAAAAGAGTAGCAAGGCTATATACAGACACCTGTTAGTCGGGCTTATTGAGGTAGTATGTACATGCAGGTATCGTTAAAGTGATGAACAGAGAGTAGCAGAAGCGTAAAAAGAGGGGTTGGCGGGTGGTGGAACACAATGCAAATAGCCCGGTTAGACAATGTGTGGGAGCACTGGTTGGTCGGGCCAATTTAGGTAGTATGTACATGAATGTATAGTTAAAGTGACTATGCATATAAGATAAACAGAGAGTAGCAGCAGTGTATAAGGGGTTGGCGTGGGGCACACAATGCAAATAGTCCAGGTAACCATTTGGTTACCTGTTCAGGAGTCTTCTGGCTTGGGAGTAAAAACGGTTGAGAAGCCTTTTTGTCCTAGACTTGGCACTCCGGTACTGCTTGCCATGCGGGAGTAGAGAGAACAATCTGAATGGGGTGGCTGGGGTCTTTGACAATTTTTAGGGCCTCCCTCTGACACTGCCTGGTGTAGACGTCCTGGATGGCAGGCAGCTTTACGCCAGTGATGTACTGGGCCATACGCACTACCCTCTGAAGTGCCTTGCGGTCGGAGGCCTAGCAATTGCCATACCAGGCAGTGATGCAACCGGTCAGGATGCTCTCGATGTTGCAGCTGTAGAACCTTTTGAGGATCTCAGGACCCATGCCAAATCTTTTTAGTTTCCTGAGGGGGAATAGGCTTTGTCGTGCCCTCTTCACAACTGTCTTGGTGTGTTTGGACCATCTAGTTAGTTGTTGATGTGGACACCAAGGAATTTGAAGCTCTCAACCTGCTCCACAGCCCCATCGATGAGAATGGGGACGTGCTCGGTGCTCCTTTTCCTGTAGTCCACAATCATCTCCTTTGTCTTGGTTACGTTGAGGGATAGGTTGTTATTCTGGCACCACCCGGCCAGGTCTCTGACCTCCTCCCTATAAGCTGTCTCGTCGTTGTCGGTGATCAGGCCTACCACTGTTGTGTTGCCTGCTAAATTAATGATGGTGTTGGAGTCGTGCCAGGCCATGCAGTCGTGGGTGAACAGGGAGTACAAGACGGGACTGAGCACGCACCGTTGGGGAGCTCCAGTGTTGAGATCAGCGTGGCAGATGTGTTGCTACCTACCCTCACCACCTGGGGGCGGCCTGTCAGGAAGTCCAGGATCCAGTTGCAGAGGGAGGTGTTTAGTCCCAGGATCCTAAGCTTAGTGATGAGCTTTGAGGGTACTATGGTGTTGAACGCTGAGCTGTAGTCACTTAACAGCATCCTCACATATGTGTTCCTTTTGTCCAGGTTGGGAAAGGGCAGTGTGGAGTGCAATAGAGATTGTATCATCTGTGGATCTGTCTGGGCGGTATGCAAATTGGAGTGGGTCTAGGGTTTCTGTAAATTGAGAAGGGCGTGAGGCCTAGGATCGAGCCTTGGGGCACTCCCTTGGTGACAGTCAGTGGCTGAGACAGCAGATGTTCTGATTCTATACACCACACTCTTTGAGAGAGGTAGTTAGCAAACCAGGCTAAAGACCCCTCAGAGACTCCTTAGCCGGCCCACAAGAATTAAATGGTCTACCGCAGGGTTGGGCAATTCCAGTTCTCGAGGGCCTGATTGGTGTCACAGTTTTGCCTCAGCCCAAGCTAACACAGCTGACTCCAATAATCACCTAATCATGATCAATTTAATTAATCAGCTGTGGTTGCTAGGGATGGAGACAGTGTGACACCAATCAGGCCCCCAAGGACTGGAGTTGCCCATCCCTGGTCTACCGTATCACAAGCTTTGGCCAAGTCAATAAAAATAGCAGCACAACATTGCTTAGAATCAAGGGCAATGGTGACATCATATAGGACCTTTAAGGTTGCAGTGACACATCCATAACCTGAGCGGAAACCAGATTTCATACCAGAGAGAATACTATAGACATCAAGAAACCAAGTCAGTTGATCATTGACAAGTTTTTCCAACACTTTTGATAAACAGGGCAAAATAGAAATTGGGATATAACAGTTGGGATCAGCTCGATCTCCCAAGTAATGGACACACCGTGGCTGCATTTCAAGCAATGGGAACCTCCCCAGAAAGGAGAGACGGATTAAAAAGGTCAGAGAAAGGCTTGGCGATGATATGGGCAGGAACCTTAAAGAAGGGTCTTAACCATCTGACCCTAATGTTTTTTGGGTCAAGTTTAAGGAGCTCCTTTAGCACCTCAGACTCAGTGACCGCCTGCAGGGAGAAACTTTGTAGTGGGGCAGTGGAAAAAGAGGGAGTAGCGTTCGGGCTAGCCACTTTAGAAAGGGTGGGAGATGAGGAAATGTTGGATGGGCAAGGAGGCATGGCTGAGTCAAATAGGAATCCTGACTTAATGAAGCGGTGATTTAAAGAGCTCAGCCATGTGCATCTTGTCAGTAACAACCACATTATCCACATTAAGGGACATGGGCAGCTATGAGGAGGACGGTTTATTCTCCAGGTCTTTAACCATTTTCCAGAACATCTTTGGGTTAGATCCAGAGAGAGTGAACTGCCCCTTAAAATAACTAACTTTGGCCTTCCGGATAGCCTGAATGCCGGATAGCCTGAGTATGCGTGTGCCAAGCCGTTTGCCAAATGGAATTCTCGAGGTGGAGTAACTCTACCAGATCATTGTTGAACCAGGGGCTGAACCTGTTTTTAATTCTAATTTTCTTTATGGGTCGTATTTAACAATACCACTGAAAATATTAAAAAAGAGGGTCTAACTGTCTTCGACAGAGGGGATCAAGCTGATTCTACAACATTTTACAGAGGCCAGTTCATGAAGGAAGGCTTGCTCAATAAAAAATTTTCGCAAGTGTTTGACAAATCTGGACAGGTTGTTTCACTGAGCAGCCATTACGAAGACATGCTATAAAACAGTGATCACTTAGGTCATTACAGAAAACATCAGACTGATACCTATCAGGATTATATCTTTTCTGGGTGTTTGGAGTCATACCTTGTGGGATTGGTGATAATCTGAGAGATTTGGGGAGTCCCATTGCTTTAGGACTTGGTCAGGTTGTTTAAGCATGTCCCAGTTTAGGTCACCTAGCAGGACACATTTAGACTCAGTGTAAGGGGCTAGGAGAGATCTTAGGGCATTTAGGATACAGGCCGGCGCTAATGGTGGACGATAACACCCAGCGACAGTCAACAAATATCTATTTGAAAGTTTAATGCTTAAAACCAGCAAATCAAAATGTTTGAGGACAGACTTGGTGGAGACAACCAAGCACTGAAGGTGTTCCTTGGTAAAGATTGCCACTCCACCACCTTTGGAAGATCTGTCTTGCCGAAAAAAGGTTATAACCAGAAAGGTTAACATCAGTGTTCAAAACACTCTTTCTTAACCATGTCTCAGTAATGACCAACACTTCTGGAATGGAGCTGTGAATCCACACTTTCAATGGATTGATTTTAGGTAATAAGCTTCTAGTGTTAACATGCAGAAAACCCAGGCTTTTACGAGAGCAGAAATCAGTGAAGCAGACATCAGAGCACAAGTCAGATTTGGGGTTAGCAACAGTAGATGTGCCAGGGTGTATTTGCACATTTCCAGATATCATCAGCAGTAATACAATCAGGGCACAGCAGAGGACAGGAAGAGCTCTGCAGTGTTGATTTATGACATTTGAATGTGCATTAGATGGCAACAATATCATATTGTACAGCAATTTCATCAGGTAACATGAATACAAAGCCGGCGAGAGGTGGTTAGAATATGATGGGAGTCCCGAGTATGGGAACAAACAGTCTGTCCCATGATTAGGTAAACAAGCAAGTTAATAGTCAACAAAGCACGCAAGGAGTCATGAGGCAAATAGCATAAAGTACAAGAAAAATATATAACTATGTTAGCTAGTTAACATTTGCTACGTATTGAATTTCCATCCTCTCAGGCCGGGGGCACATTGTATGAATTTATGGTTGGATCAGAATCGCTGTTATAATCATTGGCCAGTAGGGAGAATTAAGTAAAACCACAAGTCTAACTCCCTATCTCCATCCGTGGCTATTTTAGGAAAGGGACAGTTTTAGCTACCTAGCTAGCCACCGGAGGACAACAACATGCAACAATTCAAGTTTGGTCTGATGCCAAATCCAAACTAACAATCCTTTACATTTTATTTTGGTGCACCAGGACCATTCACAGCTGAGCTCATCAGTTTAGCTCAACACTGATTGGCTATTATTTGTTATTCTTTTATCAAGGGAGGCCAAATGCTTGCTGGCTTCCCTTGCATTCAATACTAGGTGCAGCAACCATGTCATACTCTTTTTGACCAAACAGCATCAGATAGATAAGTTCCACATATTGAGACAGTAGTTGTTTCGTCGGATGCTTTCTCTTGTGAGATACAATCGAATTGAAGGAAATTTATGAAACACAGAGAGAGACGAAAGATAATTTTGTATCTTTTCATATTTTTGCTTGGGAAAGCCTGTGTTGCCTAGGCATCCATGAATACACACCACTGCATGAAAGACAGGAGGATGCCATTACCATTTCTCAACAAGTAGGGTGAGTCAACATGTTTTTTCTATTTACACACACACACACACACACACACACACACACACACACACACACACACACACACACACACACACACACACACACACACACACACACACACACACACACACACACACACACACACACACACACACACACACACACACACACACACACACACACACACACACAAATCAGAACCATTGAGAGCCACATATTTAGCTTATATTGATTGGAATAAACTGTTTTTGGTATCTTTTAGTTGTCACTGTACTAGACTAAGGATAGGAGGTTTGATGTTGTTGAAGTGGAAATGGTGCTGGAATAGTGGAGGCAGTAACTGTTTTCTTCGCGACATGCGGTAGGTAACTCTGCGTGGTTCAAAGTCAATAGTTGTTTAGTAGTCCAAAAATGTCGGAAACATTAACTTGCTTGACCATGCTGTAGGTCATGTAACTGCTTGTTACATGCAGTATGCTTCGTGGACGGTTTTGTGATTAAATTAAGGTGTGGTTGCAACTGTGTCTTATTGTCTCGGCATTATGCCTATATATCACAGTTGCAAGGCATATGAACTACAATGCAATTATCATAACACATACAGTGCCTTTATAAAGTATTCACCAGAGGTGTGGAATCAACTCAGTTGCCGAAGAGGAAAGAAACTGCTCAGGGATTTCACCATGAGGCCAATGGTGACTTTAAAACAGTTAGAGTTTAATGGCTGTGATAGGAGAAAACTGATGTTCGATCAACAACATTGTAGTTACGCGACAGTACTAACCAAATTGACAGAGTGAAAAGAAGCCTGTACCGATTAAAAAATATTCCAGAACATGCATCCTGTTTGCAACAAGGCACTAAAGTAATACTGCAAAACATTTCGCAAAGCAATTAACTTTTTGTCCTAAATACAAAGTGTTATGTTTGTGGCAAATCCAATAAAACACATTACTGAGTACCATTCTCCATATTTTCAAGCATACTGGTGGCTGCATCATGTTATGGGTATGCTTGTAATCATTAAGGACTCGGGAGATGTTCAGGATTAAGCACAGGGAAAATTCTAGAGGAAAACCTGGTTAGTCTGCTTTCCACTAGACGCTGGGAGATGAATTCACCTTTCAGCAGGACAATAACCTGAAACACAAATCTCCACTGGAGTTGGTTACCAAAAAGACAGGGAATGTTCCTGAGTGGCCGAGTTAGTTTGACTTAAATCTGCTTGAAAATCTATGGCAAGACTTGAAAATGGTTGTATATCAATGATCAACAATCAATTTGACAGAGCTTGTAGAATTTTGAAAATAATAATTTGCAAATGTTGCACAATCCAGGTGTGGAAAGCTCTTAGAGACTTAGCCAGAAATACTCACAGCTGTTATCGCTGCCAAAGGTGATTCTAATATGTATTGACTCAGGGTTGTTTCCATACTTACTTTTCAATACATTTGTACAAATTTCTAAAAACATGTTTTCACTGTCATTATGGGGTATTGTGTGTAGATGGTTGAGGGAAAAATGTATTTGATTCATTTTGAATTCAGGCTGTAACACAACAAACTGTGGAAGGGGGTATGGATACTTTCTAAAGACACTGTAGGTTGTAATATGGCTTTTTCCTGGCTTGGCTTCCCCAGTGATTTTCCCCACACACTGCTACCTTCTATGTCATGGAAGGAATGTTCCTAATATGTTGTATACTCCGTGTATATCGAGTACATTTCATAGTAATTTATTTATACATTTAAGCTGGAGCTTTCTCAAATAGCTACGATTTGCCAAAGAACTGCAATTGCAACACATAGCTCACTTGGTGTGGTAAAATGCATTCTTGTGAACTGCCTGCCTGCATCAGCTGACCTGCAGGATGATTTGGCCAGGTGTACAGTTGCAACCTGGTCTCAGAGCATTTTGTATTATTCTGTATTGTGGCAGACCAGTGGGTTTGGTCAAGACGTTTACCCATATCAGACATGGACAGAGAAAGATTAGCTCAGTTTCAAGGGTGTTTATTTAAATAATAGGTAAAAAAGAAAAGGATAGGTCTCCCCTATGAGACCCTCTCCGGGATGCTGTCTTCTGGTATTCTGGGTCTGGTTGTATCCTGTCGGGCAAAAAACTGAACTCCCTCTTCTTACTTCTGCAACCGTCAACAATACCACGGGAGTCCTTTCTTCCCCTATTCCTCCTGTGTGCTGCCATTTTGGCAGCTTTATGGGCCTTGCACAGCTGGTGAGCAATCCGCCCTTGATTACTCACCAGCTCCCAATCAGCCCCAATTAGTTCTGGCTGGAGAGCCCGTCGAGACCTGGCACGTCCAGCAGATTGAGCCATCGCCTCGTGATGTATACTCCATCTGTTACCAGGCCTCGGCGAGTCTCCCCCTGGTGGCTGACCTGCTGTACACCACAGTATGTAAATCCAAGGTACTGCGTTTAGTATGATATGTATTAATTTGTGGTCCATCACCCATTTCTTGTGATATATTACTATTTACACTTCGTATTACATGTTACGAATTTACAAAACATATATGTTAGAATTCCTATCTAGGTGGCTAATGTTAGCTAGCTGGCTAACGTTTTCGAGGCACAACATTACTGAACATAACGAGCCAATGTAAACTGAGATTTTTGGATATAAATATGAACTTTATCGAACAAACCATACATGTATTGTGTAACATGAAGTCCTATGAGTGCCATCTGATGAAGATCATCAAAGGTTAGTGATTCATTTTATCTCTATTTCTGCTTTTTGTGACTCCTCTCTTTGGCTGGAAAATGGCTGTATGTGTTTTTGTGACTAGGCTCTGACCTAACATAATCATATGGTGTGCTTTTGCTGTAAAGCCATTTTGAAATCGGACATGAAGGGTAGATTAACAAGAAGTTCAGTTTTAATTTGGTGTATTGTACTTGTGAATGTATGAAAGTTAAATATTTATATTAATTAAATAAAAATATTTTGAATTTCGAGCTCTGCATTTTCAGCGGATGTTGTCGAGGGTTCCGACAAACCTCCAAACGAGCATCAACGCCATACAACACTCCTTCCGTGGCCTCCAACTGTTCTTAAATACTAGTCAATTTAAATGCATGCACTTCAACCAATCGCTACCGCCCGACTAGCATCAGTTCTGACGTTTCTGACTTAGAATATGTGGACAACTATAAATACCTAGGTGCCTGGCTAGACTGTAAACTCTCCTTCCAGACTCACATTAATCTTTTTGGGATAGGGGCAGTATTTTCACTTTTGGATGAATAGCATGCCCAGAGTGAACGCCTCCTACTCTGTCCCAGATGCTAATATATGAATATTATTGTTAATATTGGATAGAAAACACTCTGACGTTTCTAAAACAGTTTTAATGATGTCTGTAAGTATAACAGAACTCATATGGCAGGCGAAAACCTGAAATCCAACCAGGAAGTGGGAAATCTGAGGTTTGTAGTCTTTCAACTCAGCCCCCATTGAAGTTAGAATGATATTAGTTATGTTTCACTTCCCAGGGCTTCCACTAGATGTCAACACTATTTAGAACCTGTTTTGAGGATTCTACTCTAAAGGAGGGGCTCATAAGGGCTCTTTGAGTGAGTGGTCTGGCAGAGTGCCACACCCTCGGTATGGTGGAACTGTGTTTCCAAGGAGTGCATTCTGATGAAGATCATCAAAGGTAAGTGAATATTTAAAATGCTATTTCTGAGTAATGTTGACTACCCAATATGGCGGGTATCTTTTTGGCTGCTTTGTTGTCTAAAGGCTGTTATTATTGCATGGTTTGCTTTCTCCGTAAAGTTTTTTAAAAATCTGACACAGCGGTTGTGGTCCTTCTGTAGCTCAGTTGGTAGAGCATGGCGTTTGTAACGCCAGGGTAGTGGGTTCGATCCCCGGGACCACCCATACGTAGAATGTATGCACACATGACTGTAAGTCGCTTTGGATAAAAGCGTCTGCTAAATGGCATATATGGCATATATATATATATAAGGAGAAGTGTATCTATAATTCCATGCATAACAGTTGTATCTTTTATCAACGTTTATTATGAGTATTTCTGTAAATTAATGTGGCTCTGCAAATTCGCGGACCTGTTTTCTGGAGGCATGGATGAGTACAGAAATTAATGATAGTTATGATTTTGGAGATGCAGCCTGTTTAGATTTAGACCCCCTTACCATGTGACCATAATGCCATGTGACAGGGGGTTCTAGACAGAAAGCAAAGGGGTTCTAGAGAAGAATGTGAGGCGGGATGGGGAACGTGTGTGTGTGTGTGTGTGTGTGTGTGTGTGTGTGTGTGTGTGTGTGTGTGTGTGTGTGTGTGTGTGTGTGTGTGTGTGTGTGTGTGTGTGTGTGTGTGTGTGTGTGTAAGAGAGAGGGGAGCGACAGGGGGAGTGAGAGAGGAGAGACAAAGCACAAAGCGGACCAAAGATTTGAACATCACAATAAAGGTAAGAAAATACTTTTAAAATAATGACAGTTCCTTGAGGTGTCATGATAACCAACTTCATTAGTAATTGTATTATATTTTGGGATTGTTCTGTGCTTAATTTTTCTCTTACATCATATGTACTATAATAACAACTAGTTGGAATACAGTGACATTTAAGTACTAGTGCGTTTAAAACAGACAGGGTCTGCATGAAAGTAACCTATTTACACATAAAGGAGATCTAGCTTGAGTTTTTCTGGATTACAAATTAGTAAGGGCAATAAAATAACTGTATGTGTCTTGTGAAAACATCATGTTGAGTCCAGATGTTTTTGTTAAGAGACCATTGTTAGGTTCTAATTTTCAGAGGAAAAACTCAACAGACAATATGAAAGCTTAACCAACTTTATTTTTCCCAGAGGGTCAATACAGCTGCATTAGACAAAGACATTGTTCACACAAGCACTGATATTTAACCCTTTCTCCTAGGCTGAGTCTCCTCCTACACATCTGAACAAACATAGTTTCCTGCCTAGCAGTAAAGAAACAAAGTGATACGGGCCATAAACGGTTCTTTCTCCCTTAACATGACCTGACCTCGACCCCCTTCATCACTAATCCACAGCTCTCTCCCCTTATCAATACCTGCCACGTGATCACTTTCCCTGCACTCAGCATATTCCAAGCTTAATTGCACACACTATATACCTTCTGGTGTAGACCCTCTAAACCTATGCACTCAATATTTCAAATATGCAATAATCTGAGTACAGCGCTCAGACACAAAAACAAGCCATACAGATACCCGCCATGTTGTGGAGTCCGTAAAAGTCAGAAATAGCGTTATAAATATTCACTTACCTTTGATGATCTTCATCAGAATGCACTTGTGGAATCCCAGTTCCACAATAAATGTTTGTTTTGTTCGATAAAGTCCATCATTTATGTCCAAATACCTCCTTTTGTTAACGCGTTTAGATCACAAATCCAAAATCATGAGGCGCGGACAAGTCCAGGTGAAAGTTCAGACAAAGTTCAAAAAGTTATATTACAGTTCGTAGAAACATGTCAAACGATGTATAGAATCAATCTTTAGGATGTTTTTAACATAAATCTTCAATAATGTTCCAACGGGAGAATTCCTTTGTCTTCAGAAATGCAATGGAACGCAGCTATCTCTCACGGACATGCACGTGATCAGCTCATGCCAGTCTGCCAGACCTCTTACTCAATCAGCTCTCCTTCTCTCCCCCTTCACAGTAGAAGCCTCAAACAAGGTTCTAAAGACTGTTGACATCTAGGGGAAGCCTTGGGAAGTGAAATATGACCCCATAGACACGGTATATTCGATTGGCAATGAGTTGAAAAACTACAAACCTCAGATTTCCCACTTCCTGGTTGGAATTTTCTCAGGTTTTCGCCTGCCATATGAGTTCTGTTATACTCCCAGACATCATTCAAACAGTTTTAGAAACTTCAGAGTGTTTTATATCCAAATCTACTAATAATATGCATATATTAGCTTCTGTGACTGAGTAGCAGGCAGTTTACGCTGGGCACACTTGTCATCCAAGCGTGAAAATGCTGCCTCCTATCCCAAACAGGTTAACACAGTGTCCAAAGAAGGGCCAGATATATACAGAATGGTGTCGTCTGCATAGAGGTGCATCAAAGAATCACCCGCAGCAAGAGCGACATAATTGACATATACAGAGAAAAGAGTCTTGAACTCTGTGACACCCCCATAGAGGTCCGGACAACTCTGTGACAAGAATGTGGTGATTGGCAGAGTCGAAAGCCTTGGTCAGGTCGATGAAGACGGCTGCACAGTACTGTCTTTTATTGATGGCGGTTATGATATCGTTTAGGACCTTGAGCGTGGCTGTGTGGACCCGTGACCAGCTCAGAAACTTGATTGCATATCGGAGAAGGTACTGTGGGATTCAAAATGGTCTGTGATCTGTTTCTTCACTTGGCTTTCAAAGACTTTAGAAAGGAAGGGCAGGATGGATATAGGTCTGTAACAGTTTGGGTCTATAGTGTCTCCAACTTTGAAGAGGAATCTCAGACGATACGAAACAGGTTGAACATACTAGTAATAGGGGTTGCAACAATGGCGGTGGATAATTTTAGGAAGAGAGGGTCCAGATTGTCTAGTCCAGCTGATTTGTAGGGATCCAGATTCTGCTTCTCTTTCAGAACATCAGCTGGATTTGGGAAGTTTCATACCGTAAGGAGCAACGCATGTTGCGCACAGAGTTGTTTTGGTAAAGCGCATATTCAGCTGTTTATATATCAATCAGTATGGCGACTAAGTCAGGGAAAGCTAAATCTAAGTCTAGATATACAGATGTACACACAATTTTAGAAGAAATTAATCGAGGACGAATCATTTAGCGATTCCCAAATGGTGGAATATATTTTGAACGGAGAGAACATCGTTTTGGACTGGTAAGTTCTTCTCATGCTATAAATAATATAATATAAAAAATAAAATATTATTTGTGAAATGAAATAGCCTATTTGAGGCTGTTGAGGGGAGGGCAGGCCCACAACAATGCCAAAGTGAAATGGAGACAGTAGATACAGCTGGTCTGTTGTAATATAATAAAGACAGTAGATCTAGCTGAAATGTCATAATATAAATGAGACAGTAGATGTAGCAGGTCTATAATAATATATTCAACCTTATGTTCCCTGTACTATATATATATATATATATATATATATATATATATATATATATATATATATATATATATATGTTTATTATACCTGTTGATACAGGGCTCATATGTGAAACTATTCTAACTGAACATTTTCTTTCACGGTGACACTGACTCTGAATGGGAGCCCCCAGTGCCAAGGTGTCCATACCCCACTGAAGCTGGTTCATCCAGCTCCTGCCACAAGTGGTGTTCATCTGCCCAAATGTATTTCTGCAGGCATGGATGTGCTATGGCACCTGCATCAGCAGCATAATATTGTGTGTAGAGGACTGCAGATCTTCCAAATATTGAAAATGTTATTTTGTAAATTTATATATTTTTTCTCAATTTTGGGGGGGGGTGTGTTAGAATACCAATTTTGGTATTTTGTATATAGTTATTCCATTCAAAATGTATAACTTCACCAATTTGGCCACTTGGGTACATTTGGGCTACTTGTGTGGGACACCTGGGTCACTTCATGATAAATGTCATGTAGCACACTCATTTTGGAAGTTCTGAACCTTTGATTTCTGAACCTTTGCACAAGTACTGTTGCCCTCTTATGTTTTCCCCTGAAATTGTCCCCATCATCCTATCTGAATGTTTGCTTTATCTTGTTCATTTTAAAGATGATGATACAATGAAAAAAAACATATATTTTTTTATTGTTGTGTTAACAGACCTATTGTTATATTCTCCTACATTCAATTCACATTTACACAAACTTCAGAGTGTTTTCTTTCAAATGGTACCAAGAATATGCATATCCTTGGTTCTGTGCCTGAGCTACAGGCTGTTAGATTTGGGTATGTCTTCAGGCGGAAATTGAAAAAAGTAGGGGGTAGCTCTAAGAGGTTTAAGCATATCCCAATTTAGGTAACCTAGCTGTACGAACTCTGACGATAGATGGTGGGCAATCAATTCACATATGGTGTCCAGGGCATAGCTGGGAGCTGATGGGGGTCTATAACAAGCAGCAACAGTGAGGGACTTATTTTTGGAGAGATGGATCTTTAAAAGCAGAAGCTCGAACTGTTTGGGAATAGACCTGGATAGCAGGCTATCTCTACAGTACATTGCAATTCCGCCCCCTTTGGCAGTTCTGTCTTGATGGAAAATGTTGTAATTGGGGATGGAAATTTCTGGATTTTTGGTGGCCTTCCTAAACCAGGATTCAGACACGGCTAGGACATCAGGGTTGGCGAAGTGTGCTAAAGCAGTGAATAAAGCAAACTTAAAGAGGAGGCTTCTGATGTTAACATGCATGAATCCAAGGCTTTTACGGTTGTCGAAGTCTGCAAATGAGAGCGCCTGGTGACACACAGGGCCTGGCTTAACCTCTACATCACAAGAGGAACAGAGGAGGAGTAGGTTGAGGGTATGGCTAATTGCTATAAGAACTGGTCGTCTGGTGCTTTAGGAACACAGAATAAAAGGAGCAGATTTCTGGGCGTGGTAGAATAGATTCAGGGCATAGTGTAAAGATTTGGTAGGGTGAGTACAGTGGGGGTAAACCTAGGCATTGAGTGACGATGAGAGAGGTTTCATCTCTGGAGAGGCTAGTTAAGCTAGGTGCAGTCACCGCATGTGTGGGGGTGGGACAATGGGGCTATCTGAGGCATGTTGAGCAGGACTAGGGGCTCCGCAGTAGAATAAAACAATGAGAGCTGCCCTAAATAACAGTATACAAGGCATATTGACATTAATGAGAGGCATAAAGCAATCCCAGGTGTTGATTGGGGGAGCTAAGACAACAACGGGTGAGACGACAGACAACAGTAAACAGCTAAGACAACAACAACGGGTAGATGGCGATAAATGGGCAGAGAGGGTCAGTTAGCCACACACAAGGCCTGAGTTTGAGGCTGGGGCCGACAGATAAACAAAATGAAGTACTGTGTTAATGAACAGTCCAGCAGGCATCAGCTGTGTAGCCGAGTGATCATAGGACCAATGAGCAGCAGTAAATGAAACAGGGAGGCGTTCGGTAGTCGATTACTATGCTAGGTGAGCGGGAGACAGTGTTCAGGAAGCTAGCAGACCGAGGCTAGCAGATGGATCTTCACCACATCCACGACGCAGAGGCTGGTTGAGAGCACATCGGCCGAATTACGTCAGCAGATCAGCAGACCAGTCGTGATGCTTGAGGCTGTTGCATGCTTCTGGACGTTAGCCACAATAGCCACTTGGTAGCAGCTAGCTAGCTGCGAAGATCCGGTGTAATGGTCCAGAGCTTGCGGCAGGAATCCGGTGATGTAGTGGGGGGAAAAAAGCAGTCTGATATGCTCAGAGCTGATATTGCGCTGTTCAGACTAGCAGGTATAATACCAGGCTATCGCGGCTGGTGTACGTGCTGAAGGTAAAGACCTCTAGCAGTGGCTATCAATGACTAAATAGCTAGTAGCTCATTAGCTGGCTAGCTTCTGATGGAAGTTCCAGTTATAAGGTCTAAAAAATAGCAGATCTGTACCACATTGGGTGAGGTGGGTTGCAGGAAGGTATATATAATTCTAAAATTGAAAAAATAGATTGAAATATCATGAAATGTATACAACAACAAAAAACTAAAAAGAAATTGGACAAAAACAAATATGTTTTACTGCTGCGCCATCTTGGAAAAAGCCTCAAAGAATGCATGTATGATTGGGCACACCACTGCATCTATTTTTTGGGCACTGTGCCTGCTTGTTGCTGTCTGACTAGCACAGGTTGATGAGAGGCCCTGTCAACAAGGGCGCCGCCAGGGATTTTGGGCCCCATGAAAAGATATCACATTGGGCACCAACCATGCACAATTGCTGTAACCACACACTTCCAGAACCCAATTGTCTCATTCAAAGCTTTAAATAACTCTACCTTGCAGGCTTGCAACTCTCTTGTAGTCCAATATTTACTGTACAATATTTACTGATAGTGAGCTGTGAAAATATAACACTGTGCAGACATGCATGCAACATTCTGCATACAGTGGAATTCACTATTTGATGCTAGACTGATACCCTCTATAAGAAATGTGCTAAAGGCCGTCTTTTACAGTCTAAATGTACGTTTTATGGTAAAATTCTTGAATGGAAAATCCTCTTAGATTTATTTTAAGTTCTTCATTAGTATTAACTTAAATATACATTAACCTCTTCAATTAAAATAAATGAACAATCTATAGAATGATATAACAAATAAAATAATTACATTCCGCAGCAGAACTAAGTATACATACCAACTAGAAAATAAGCAGCTGTAAAAATGGAAAATAGAAAACAAAATGTAAATGAAAAGGCCTGATGGTGGCGCTAGAGGAAAGGTCAAGTGGTCATCAAATCAACAGGTTTCTTCCACTTGGGTTCTTGATGATGCACAACAAATTTTATGGCAATCCAGCCATTAATTGAGATATATCTTGTACTCAGTCTTGTTCTCAGCCTGTGGGCATCATGTGTGTAGCGATCCAATATCCATAGCCATGCCATTTAACAGTTATGGCCCTTGTTCAGCCTTACTCACCAAGAGCCCAGCGCCGAGCCTTCTTGCTAGCAAAGTCACTGATCAAGTCCAGCTTTCCAGCTAACTGACTTTCAATGGACAGCATGGCAAGACTGCAAAGCCTGTCCTGGGACATAGTGGACCTCAAATAGTTTTTAAATCAGTTTTAGCTTACTGAAAAATAGAATATAAAAATATATGTAAAGCAATGCACACTTCTCCAAAAATGCTTTGCAGCTGCATCTAACAAATTGCATTCAGGAGACCAAGAGGGAACAAGTTAGGGGGGGGGGGGAGTGGCAGCATATACAGTGTTCTGGTGTCTTACTTCATTTTGAAACTCAGGTGTAAGATCTCTGGAATACTTCATGGTCAGTGGTTGGCACACAGAAGGGACTTTATCCTCACTAATCTGCCCAACTTTCAGAACAGCAGAAAATGATTAAAAAATGTTTGCGGTAGTGTCCAAGTCACTTATGATGTTGTCCATAGCAGTAAAAAACACTGTGTTCCAAAACACCTTTGCTGCACTTTCCTGAGCTGTCTCCTCTTGAGAGGTCTCATCATGGAATCTCTTCCTTTTCCTCTGACAGCTGTGTTCCTTGAGGTTAAACATCCATTTGCGTAGCAGTCATTGTTGCCTCAGACAAGAGAGACTCACATACATCTCTAAGAGCCTGCATCTCTTCCTTTACGGCTCTGATATTGGCTGCCTCTGTGTCAAGTGAGATTTTTCCTGACTGTAGAATCACATTCCTGTCCTCAATGCATTGCAGTACCTGAAATTATGCCAAATGATATGTCATTGAACACAATGCTGCTCACCTCCTTCAGTTGGGAGTAGGGCTGCTTCAGGGGTATGGAGATGAGGAGACAGGGCTGTTGAGCCTGAAGCTGCATCTGTTGGGACTGGCACCAGGCAGAGGCAGGGACAACTGATTTAGTATGAATAGCTTGCTAAAATTTTGCCTGCATTGATTAAATGACAGCAAAAAGAGGAGCAAAATGTAAACACTTTTCTGTGACAATATTTAGTAACTAATGTCAGGGGAGCAAAAGTTGCCTCTTTCACCAGCTAACAGGTTAATTTTCACCACTCACGGACTACACCCTCCTTCCTTTGTGAAAAATTGGGTGACATACTGTCGCCCTTTATTTTCTCTCACCTCTTTACGTTTTTTCTTTAGGAAGCTGAGACATGATGCTCCACCGTCACTCCTCACTCACAGTTCACTGCTAGCATGTACCGTTTACGCCTGTTTTGGGGGCAGGACCGAACTATTTAATCTAAATAAAGGGTGAGGAGGTGGGAGGGTTAGTACATTGTAAATAAAATATTATATTAATGATGATAGGTTAATAATTGAATATTGAAAACATTTTACCTAATGTTCTAATAATTTTTTAGGGCCCGTCAGTCACAGGCCCCTTAGAATCGTCCTAACTTTCCCCCCTCATATGGCTCCCCAGCCTGTCAGTGGGTGCCTATGGAATCGCATAAGGATAGCAAAGCATCTAGAAAAACAAATCCTACTCATCCAATTCATTATGCTAACATTGCTATGTTTGCTCCTTAGTCACAAGGAAAGTGGCATATTCTTTAAAAAATGATTTGCCCCTTATCCTAGCAGCTGAAAGTCACAAGGAGAATATCTTAGAGCGCTCGAAGAAATTCCAAAGGGTAATACTAACCGCTGCATGGTCAGAACTGAGTGACAATGGCATGCATTTATAGAGTAGTCTACTAACTCTCTGGACTGGTGAGACATTATCTGCATAGCTACAGAGTCATTCAACATTACAGGACATATTTTAATCATATTCTGAGGTGAAATGTCACCTGGTAGCAAAATACATTAATTGATATTGCTGTTCAAGTTTCATCTTGTATATGAATTGTGCGTTTGAATTGAGTGATACATTATACACTGAGTATACTAAACATTAGGAACACCTTCCTAATATTGAGTTGTACACCCCCAACCCAGCAGCGTTGCAGTTCTTGACGCAATTTTTTGTCTTGCCCACACATACACAATCCATATCTCAATTGTCTCAAAGCTTGAAAATCCTTCTTCAACATGTCTTCTCCCCTTCATCTACAGTGATTGAACAAGTAATTGAACAAGTGACATCAATAAGGGATCATAGCTTTCACCTGGATTGACCTGGTCAGTCTATGTCATGGAAAGAGCATGGAAATGTCATAGAAAAGGTAGTTAATGTTTTAAAAACTGTGTTTTTGTAGCTATTTCAAGAACTAAACTGTCTTATTGTGAAAATAGTAATACTCATGGAAGTGAATTCAAAGTTTGATCACAAGGTTGAAGTGTAATAGAGTAAACAGGATCAATTTTAACTGCAGTTGATCAAGTCCAAGAGACAACAAAGAACCCTTTGCTCTCTATTGACATAGGATATATTTTGTCTGTTTGATTGTTATGTTCTGTGTCTCAAGGTATAATAAATATAAAGTAAATGAACAACTTTGGGATGAATGGCACCATGAACCAGACAGAGGGCAGCACAGAGACAACTATGACGTTTGGAATGGCAGCAACACCTACAACATCACACCTCTCAATGTAACCTCTGTCTTCCAGTCCCCTCATCCCCCCCTGGTAATGGACAAGGCCATCAGTGGCATCACCATCATCATCCTCTTCATCACCATGGTGTCCCTGGGCTGCACCATGGAGATCTCCAAGATCAAGGCCCATATCCTGAAGCGGTGGCCATTGCAGTGGTGGATCAGTTTGGTATTATGCCCCTCACTGCCTTCAGTCTGGCCAAGATCTTCCAGCTGGGCCCCATAGAGGGTGTGACCATGCTGATCTGTGGCTGCTGTCCGGGGGGAAACCTCTCCAACATCTTCACCCTGGCCCTGAAGGGTGACATGAACCTCAGATGAAACTCATTGATATGTATGTTGTGAGGAGATTACAGCAGTCTGCTCCATCAGGCTGCTGAGGGTTTTCAGCACATTTACGTCAGGCCACAGAGGCCATTAACATGTCAGACAAAACCTAAATGGTAACTTCTTGAAAGTAAATTTGTTTCACAATAGAAAAATGCAAATGTTGAAATAATTGTGCACATGGCATAAATGCTAAACAACAAAAAAATCACACAAACTCAGTTAATAAAATATGGAATGAAAATTATAAAAAGTTTAATTCCCCCTTCTCTTTATATCCTACAGCATTGTCATGACCACATGTTCTACTGTTTTGGCCCTGGGTATGATGCTTCTGCTGCTCTTCCTATATTGACATAGCTTAAATAACTTGGAAAATGCTGTGCCTCACACCGGCATCACCATAGCTCTCATCATGACATTAGTGCCCTGTGCCATTGGCATAGCCATCAACCATTGTGTACCACAATACGCTCAGATCATAATATAAGTAAACTGAAATACATTTACATTTACATTTAAGTCATTTAGCAGACGCTCTTATCCAGAGCGACTTACAAATACAGGTCCCAGATTCACAATTCTTACACAAAAACTTAAGTAGCTTCTTCAGAAAAAAATAAGAAGTTCATAATATAGTTTGTAAATTCAATTCATCAACAATATCTTAAGATTGAATGATTTTCTCACAAACATCTCAAATACACTGCTCAAAAAAATAAAGGGAACACTTAAACAACACAATGTAACTCCAAGTCGATCACACTTCTGTGAAATCAAACTGTCCACTTAGGAAGCAACACTGATTGACAATAAATTTCACATGCTGTTGTGCAAATGGAATAGACAACAGGTGGAATTTATAGGCAATTAGCAAGACACCCCCAATAAAGGAGTGGTTCTGCAGGTGGTGACCACAGACCACTTCTCAGTTCCTATGCTCCCTGGCTGATGTTTTGGTCACTTTTGAATGCTGGGGGTGCTTTCACTCTAATGGTAGCATGAGACGGAGTCTACAACCCACACAAGTGGCCCTGGTAGTGCAGCTCATCCAGGATGGCACATCAATGCGAGCTGTGGCAAGAAGGTTTGCTGTGTCTGTCAGCGTAGTGTCCAGAGCATGGAGGCGCTACCAGGAGACAGGCCAGTACAGGAGATGTGGAGGAGGCCATAGGAGGGCAACAACCCAGCAGCAGGACCGCTACCTCCGCCTTTGTGCAAGGAGGAGCACTGCCAGAGCCCTGCAAAATGACCTCCAGCAGGCCACAAATGTGCATGTGTCTGCTCAAACGGTCAGAAACAGACTCCATGAGGGCCCGACGTCCACAGGTGGGGGTTGTGCTTACAGCCCAACACCGTGCAGGACGTTTGGCATTTGCCAGAGAACACCAAATTCCCCACTGGCGACCTGTGCTCTTCACAGATTAAAGCAGGTTCACACTGAGCACATGTGACAGACGTGACAGAGTCTGGAGACGCCATGGAGAACGTTATGCTGCCTGCAACATCCTCCAGCATGACCGGTTTGGCGGTGGGTCAGTCATGGTGTAGGGTGGCATTTCTTTGGGGGGCCGCACAGCCCTCCATGTGCTCGCTAGAGGTAGCCTGACTGCCATTAGGTACCGAGATGAGATCCTCAGACCCCTTGTGAGACCATATGCTGGTGCGGTTGGCCCTGGGTTCCTCCTAATGCAAGACAATGCTAGACCTCATGTGGCTGGAGTGTGTCAGCAGTTCCTGGAAGAGGAAGACATTGATGCTATGGACTGGCCCGCCCGTTCCCCAGACCTGAATCCAATTGAGCACATCTGGGACATCATGTCTCGCTCCATCCATCAACGCCACATTGCACCACAGACTGTCCAGGAGTTGGCGGATGCTTTAGTCCAGGTCTGGGAGGAGATCCCCCAGGAGACCATCCGCCACCTCATCAGGAGCATGCCCAGGCGTCGTAGGGAGTTCATACAGGTACGTGGAGGCCCCACACACTACTGAGCCTCATTTTGACTTGTTTTAAGGACATTACATCAAAGTTGGATCAGCCTGTAGTGTGGTTTTCCACTTTAATTTTGAGTGTGACTCCAAATCCAGACCTCCCATGGGTTCATAAATTTGATTTCCATTGATCATTTTTGTGTGATTTTGTTGTCAGCACATTCAACTATGTAAAGAAAAAAGTATTTAAGAAGAATATTTCATTCATTCAGATCTAGGAGGTGTTATTTTAGTGTTCCCTTCATTCTTTTGAGCAGTGTATATTATTACAAACTTAAAATGTTTGTTGCTCGGCAACCGATTTAGCTAGCTATCTATCTCGGATGACAATCATGTTAGCATATTTCCTACTGAGATTACTGTTCTAAAACATGTTCTTGGGTTTAAAATAATCTATACTGAAACTCAGATTAAGTTTGTGAGTCAATGAAACATGTTCAATTGCTTTATGAGTGTATTCTGATTTGGCAGAGCTTTAACAATCATCAGTAAGTGCACTGCTGTATTCATCTGGTCATGGATGGGGCCAAGGGGCATGTATCCATTCATAGCTATCAATAATAATATAGTCGAGTGAACCATGTAACAAATAGGTGGCCTTTCCCCCGGAGTTTATTGGCCCCCTTTATCTGTTCTACATCATATTCCAGGGTGGTGAGGCACTGCTTTTTATCATCTTCAGCTGTTACCAAAGCTTCAAGCCACCAGTTTAGGGTAAGTGTCACAACTGTCTGGATAACACTAAAGTAGGTGTGGCTCACAGATCGTAATGTAGCCGAACCACGCTGTCGTTAGTGTGCCAGACTGTTTTGACAAAATAAAGGCAGTCTTTCTTCTAAAATAATCTCTTTATCTACCTGTATACCTGGCAGTGGCTGGCAGTATAAAGTTACTATAGGTCCCAGAAGGGAGAAGCCCATAGAGATGGAGAGGGCACAGGAGGACAACAGGTCCAGGACAGGAACCACCACAGCAAATGCAACAGAAGACATCAAATGTATGGCATTTAGGGCAACATAGCTTGCTTGGGATGTGGAGCACAATTTTACCAATGCAACTGTATACTGTAGGTGGAATGCAGTGTCTAAGAAACTAGATACTATCATGTATTGTTGACCCTAGAGTTTGACACAACAGGGAATGCCCAGGTATGTTATACTTAGTGTGTAAATCTGAAAAAATTATGTAGATTAAGGTTTTTTAACCAAATACAATAAGTCATTTCTGTATAACATAAAAGCAGCATATGTTCCTTTTGCTGATAGTATGGAGTAGCCAAAAATCCATCAGTGTTCTTGTGGCAGTTTTATGAACAATTGTGACGCTTGTAATTAAAAACCTAATTTTCAAAAAGTGGGTTTTAGAAGTCAAGACTATGAATCAAGTAATTCACAATGCCACCAGGTGCTGAAAAGGTACACTAACCGTGGCTATAAAACTATTCAAGTGAAAAAGTTTGGGATTGGTTGACAAGAACAAAATGTTCCACAGCTAAAATTATATTTAATCAAAAATTATCACAGGGTATATACACAGAGTAAAATAAACACACACCAATTGCATTGTTTAGTCCCAAAGGAAATCCAAAGCAACTGAAACCATTTGAATAGACATGACACTAAGCTTCTGTACATAACAATGACCTGTTTCATTAAATTATGGTTAACCCTCTTCACTTTAGTCTCACATTATGTCCTTATGAGTCCACCAAGGTGGCAAAGTTAAAAGACCCGTCTTCATATGATTTCCCAAGAATTGTGGAAGCGTCAAAGGAACCATGGCTGATCAACAGCATTCTGAACATGAATATATTAAATACTCAATTAAGTTTCCCTATCTAGACTTAATTAAAACCATTTCAAAAACAACCCACAAATAAATAGTAAGTAGCAGGTGTCCAAGAAACACCAACTATGCTCCAATTTGTTACATCACTAAGCTGTGGCGACTGAAAATGTACATTCATTTTAAAATCATTTTCAGGAATGAAACCCAATACAGATGGTGTTTGTGCATAGAAGTGGAGATCTAAGGCCATTCGAGAAAGGGTGTACTGACATGAGTGAGAGAATATGAATGCTAAGCCCAATGTCAATGAGCTGAGAAAAGGTGTGCCTCAACCTTGGGAACACTTGCCTTCAGCGAAATCTTCAAATAAGTGCGCGGGGAAAACATTTGAGTTCAAAACCATGATCAGAAAGGATGTGACATCAAATAGTTGTGCCATAAAGAACCCCATGAGAATATGAAAAGTTAAAATCATACCTTCTTATCATTAAAATGTTAAGAGTAATTGTAAAATCTGTGTATGTGTGATAATTACTGGTTCAATCTAAGTTGCCGTTGTCTTTATCATGCATCATGCCTGTTGTGCTGCAGTGATCATGTAAAAACAGGTTGACATGGTACAAATTGGTGATGGGGGCAATGGTTCTCAAAATGTGTTTGCAGCATTAACCATCATGGGGGAAAAAATAAATACATACGGATTACAAGTACAGAATTTTCAAAAGGCATATTGAGCCTTTCAAAAAAAACTTCCAACATACTGGGTGCTCTTTCAGTTATGTCTCTGCACTAAGCCAATGGTTAAAAGAGCACGTGTCAGACACTGGACATAGTGTAAGAAGTCCTATAAAATTGCAAAGCATGTATGTACATGTGAAATCCCTCTTCCCCCATCCAGAGGAGGGCACAGAGGTAACATTCTGCTGAGAATGACACAGCCTCACTTATTGCCCCAAGGGGGGGGTGGATAGTCTGTTGTGTTGGCAGCTGCTGCAGTGGGGAGCTCCAGACAGGCCTCTGGCTCAACACAGCAGGTCAACAGCAACCCTGTCAGCAACTCTGGGTGTTTCCGTAACATACACCCCAGCGTCTGCAGCATGCTTCAGGCCTCCTTTAACAAAGGCATATCTGCAGGACGAAACAAGATACATCAATACACTGTATGCATATATGGGCATTATCAACCAATACATGCATGAAGAGAGGCCTGTTTGGAGAGACATAGATCGACGTCCCACCGTCAGAGTAGTCCATCTCAGAGTTGAGGGGCAGGCTGTGCTGCTCTCTGCATGTGGAGTCCCTCCGCAGTGAGGGTGAAGGCACTGCAGCAGCAGCCTGCTCCAGGCCCCAGCGGGAGGAGGATGAGAGAGAGGAGGGAAAGGCGAAGGATGATGGTACTGGGTGAACCACTGCCATCTCTGAGAGCTGGGGGAGGGTGGAGGGCCTGGCTTGAGCAATGAGAGGTTCTGTCGTCCCTGCAGCTTGCCGGCCCTCTGACAGCACTATCTGGACTCGGGACTCAGAGCTGAGACTCAGAGCCCCTTCCCCACACACCGCCTCCTCATAGGAGGGCAGGGCCACCTGTACCCCCTCCACCATGATGGACACGGGCTGGCCTGACACCCCCTGCTCACGGCTGAGGGGGAGCACAGAGGAGTGGAGCAGTCTGTTAATACCTCATTACTTTAGACTCTTAAAGGAAAGACTCACCCATTTAGAAAGTTATCGTATTTGTACATTTCTGAGCGATGGACTATCGATCCCCAGGGTCATATCATGTTTTCACGTGTATCCGAGCTATTCACTGTTCAAGCAGATATGAATACAGCCGGAATGAGAAGTTTTGCATCATATGAACTATTTCTGCCTGCTTGAACAGCTATGAGACATGCACACCCCTGGAGTACACACAGCTTTAGTAGGATTAGCCTACCACAGCTGATACTGAATAAGCACGTTTGTGGTTTCAGGCCACTCACCGGCTGTGGTTGAAGGACTTGAGTTTAGGCTGCAGCAGGACAAACAGGACCACCAGCAGCAGGACAAACAGGACCACCAGCAGCAGGATGAGGGCTACAGAGCTGGCAGTGGAGGCCACAATGGATAGGGTGGGTATGCCAAACACAGGGGTAGGGTCTCTGTCTGGAAGAGGGGAAGCAGGCAATGAGACCACACTCAAACACTGTCCATTAAAAAGCATGAGGCGTCAAAAGGTAGCATAGTATAATTTCATCTTACAGGTTGATACAACAATAAAACAAATAGTTCAAGCTACCTAACACTGAACCCTGGAGAATAAGACCGTGTAATCACAATATGGTCACCAACCTTGGTCCAGGAGACAGCTAATCTGCAGGGAGCCGTCCCACTCCCCGTCCTGGCAGGTCAGGTATTTATAGTCTCCCTTCAGGATGTAGCCTTCATCACAGAAGTACTCGATAACAGTGTGATGGTTTAGTCTATGGCAGGGGGACGGGTGGCAGGTATAGCCCCCATTCTCTGGTTCAAATGGAGGCAGACACACTGTCGACAAGAAGAAGAAAAAAAGAGAACCATTATCAGTGAGCGAACAAACCAAATTTTAGACTTAAAAATATGTTAGTGTGTTTGGAATGAATTCAGAGTATTTAGTAAAGCCATTAGTACCATCACTACGTATGCAGCGGGGTGGGTCTGAGGACCAGCAGCCCAGGTGGGTGCAGGTGATTATGTTGGGCCCGTCCTCCAGGAAGCCTGGGTCACAGCTGTACTGGAGCACCGTGCCCACAGGGAAGGAACCTCTGTTGGTCTCTGTCAGGTTGACTGACCCATGCTGGACCATGAATGGCCTCACACATCCTTGGTTGACACAGCTAATCTGCATCGGGCCATCCCACTCCCCTTCCTGACAGGTAAGATATTTGTATTTGTAGTCTCCCCTCAGGATGTAGCCTTCATCACAGAAGTACTCAATCACAGTGCCCTGGCCTAGCCCATGGCAGGGAGAGGGGTGGCAGATGTACCTTCCATTTTCGAGTTCAGACGGAGGCCGGCACACTGCTGGTCAGAAACAACACAATCATGTTATAGTTATAATCCTGCATTAACTTCATTTTGATTTCAACTGGAGAGAAATTATACTTATCACAATGAGTTATAGTGGTGTCCACATTGTGGAGAGAACCACTCACAGTCACTCTGTATGCAGCGGGGTGGGTCTGAGGTCCAGAGGTTAAGAGGGGTGCAGGTGAGGATGCTGGGCCCATCAGCCAGGTAGCCTGGGTCACAGCTGTACTGGAGCACTGTGCCCACAGGGAAGGAACCCCTGTTGGTCTCTGTCAGGTTGACCAGGCTGTTCTGCACCATGAAGGGCCTCACACATCCTGAGGGACAAAAGGGCATATAATTGATGCTAGAACATTCTGATGTTAATGTTCTATTTGATGGTTTTAAAGCAATGTTGTTAAAAGGTATTTCTGATGCTTATATAAT
The DNA here is from genome assembly GCF_021184085.1 of Oncorhynchus gorbuscha. NCBI lineage: Eukaryota > Metazoa > Chordata > Actinopteri > Salmoniformes > Salmonidae > Oncorhynchus > Oncorhynchus gorbuscha. The sequence continues at coordinate 69,292,654 of NC_060182.1, read as the reverse complement.
ATAAATGATTCATGAAAACAGTGGGAGCAGAGTTGGCACAGGGCAAGAGAGGATCTCTAGCAACAGCTTCAAGCCCCCATCCACATCCAGCATTTTTTACTAATCAGCTATTGGAAGTAGAGAATGTGGGGACTTGACACCTTAATATTGCATGTGGCAGATGTGGGCCAGCTGTTTGCTCAAACGAACCCAATTCCAATGTTACAATTGACCATAAAGAGCAATGTACATCTGGCATTATTAGACTTAAAGAGGAGAGCTGAATCTTAGCAGGGTAAAAGCAGCTGTAGTGTACAGAAAGGAGGAATGAAGCTGTGTGAGAGCCTTTTGCTGAAGATGAGTGATCTCTTACCTGACCCTTGTCCAGTGGATAGCACAGTCAGGAAGAGCAACAGAGAAATCGACTGCTTGTCTGCTGAGGTAGGCAGCCCAAGGGCTTTTGACGTGGGCTCGTACATTCCATTGCACATCTTTTACTTCCACTGCAGAGGTAGTCAGCTCAACCTATGGGATAGAAGAGCATCCCCATCACAGCTCTAGTTATGCTAGCCACATTTGACGGAGCCAATACGAAAATTCAATTTGATAGCTAGCTAGCCAGCTTGTTACGTTCTGTTAGGTCATACTGTACCCAGGTCCATTTTGTTTTAAGCTAGCTAACTTAGCTACACCACAAAACCAGACTAGCAGCGGTACTAGCTAACGTTATTTATCGCCAGACGTCAGCACACTAGATAACTGCGAATCAATTAGCTCTAGCTAGAACTAGCTATGCTAACAACAAAACCCTTAGCTATCTATAGTAGCTGCATCGCTAACGAACTAGCGTTAGCTCTGCTTGTACGCTATACTATACTTAACTAACGTGTCGCTTTGCATGCTTACCCACACAACAATACAGCCAGTTAGATCCTCCTCCACCCTCTTCCTCGCTTACTGTGGATACATCTGGATCATAATATCAGTCTCTGTCGAAGTACAAAGGCAAAAAGGCAACTGTCCTTCGCCAGATGAATCAACAATGCGCGATCAGGGGAGACTGGAAATCGCCGGGTAGGCTGAGCTCTTCTCTGGACTGAGTTCTTCTTCTTTTACGTTTTATGGCAGACTTCACCTATTGATGTATTGCCGCCACCTACTGTATGGGATATTGAAACAAAACGTATATATCCCCAATCCTTCAGTCACATTCAAATCACACAGTAGTGGAAAAAGTACTTAATATTGTCATACTTGAGTAAAAGTAAAGATGCCTTAATAGAAAATGACTCAAGCAAAAGTGAATGTCACACAGTAAAATACTGCTTGAGTAAAAGTCTAAAGGTATTTGGTTTTAAATCTACTTAGGTATCAAAAGTAAAATGTATAAACCATTTCAAATTCCTTATATTCAGCAAACCAGACGGCACAAAAAAAAACATATGACGGATTACCAGGGGCACACTCCAACACTGAGACATATTTACAAATGAAGCATAATGAGAAGTGGGCTTATTTTGTTAATTGTGTTTCTATGGAACAGAAGGAGTGACTCAAGAAGATGTCTGATTGGAATGTGTTGTGTGTGGAACTTCCAAACAGGGCGCCTATCATGGGTGTTATCTCTGGGGTGGTGCTAGATGTAAATGCAAAGGATATACGTGAAGAATTGGATCAAGTGGTTGGTGAACAACGACTGATCCGCATGCTAGATGGAGTGCGGAAGACCACTCCATCCATTCTATTGTTTTTTTTGATGCAGAGTCTCTCCCTTCTCACGTGTAATTGGATTATATGAGATTCCCTGTGAGAGCCTTTGTGCCCAAACCCATGCAGTGTGAGAAATGATTTGATCATGTGTCAAGTGTATGTAGAAGGTATTATATGCCAGCTAAGCTTAAATGCTGCAATTGTGTTGGTGAACATCCACCCAAATTTCTGAAGTGTCCTGCTAGGGTGAAGGAGATGGAGGAGGCAAGAATAAGGGCTGTCCAGAATGTCTCCTGTCTCGACTATTGACGAGTGTAGTTGAAGAAGTAATGCTAGTAAGAATAAAGACACAAGGTCATGTCCAATGTCAACAGAGGGATCCTGACATTTTACATGTTAAGAAGGTGGCCTTTGTAGCGTTTATTACTTTGGTTATCAATGGATTTGGCCGGTGTAGGCCGTCATTGTTAATAAGAATTTGTTCTTAACTGACTTGCCTAGTTAAATAAAATGTATATATATTTAAATAGCAACTGCACAACGCAAGCGGAGAGGAAATTTGAAAAAACAGGCATTAATTTTCTACAGAGGCATTACAAGGAATCCTGTCGATGAATGCTCCATCCTCACAGGCACCTGAGTCTTGGTAGGGATGTGATTTCAGTGGTGTAAAGTACTTAAAGTATTTTTTACTTAAAGTACTACTTAAGTCCTTTTTGGGGTATCTGTACTTTACTCAACTATTTATATTTTTGCAAACTTTTACTACATTCTGAAAAAAATGTACTTTTTACTACATACATTTTCCCTGACACCCAAAAGTAATTGTTACATTTGGACAGGACAATGGTCCAATTCACACACTTATCAAGAGAACATCCATGGTCATCCCTACTGCCTCTGATTTGACGGACTCACTAAACACATTTTTATTTTATTTTTTAATTTTACCTTTATTTAACCAGGCAAGTCAGTTAAGAACATATTCTTATTTTCAATTACGGCATGGGAACAGTGGGTTAACTGCCTGTTCAGGGGCAGAACGACAGACCCGACAAACCATCTGGCAGACCAGGGGGTTTGGTCAAGACGTTTACCAATATCAGACACGGACAAAGAAGGATTAGCTCAGTTTCAAGGGTGTTTATTTAAATAATAGATCAAAAAGAAAAGGACGGGTCTCCCCTATGAGACCCTCTCTGGGATTCTGTCGGGCACAAAACTGAACTCCCTCTTCTTACCTCTGCAACCGTCAACCATATCATGGGAGTCCTTTCTTCCCCCCATTCCTCCTGTGTGCTGCCCTTCTGGCAGCTTTATGGGCCTTGCACAGCTGGTGAGAAATCCGCCCTTGATTCATCCCCAGCTCCCAATCAGCCCCAGTTGGCTGGAGAGACGTCGAGACCTGGCATGTCCAGCAGATGGAGCCATCGCCTCATGATGTATACTCCATCTGTTACCAGGCCTCGATGAGTCTCCCCCTGGTGGCTGATCTGCTGTACGCCACACACTTTACTTCTCTTATTTCCTTTTGCATTCACCACTATAATCCAACTAACCCTACACCTACAGGAAATCACCACCCCATTAACTCCTCTGCAGTAAAATCTCATACACCCAGGTACTTCTCTGCAGTTGCCACCTGTGGCTCTGTTGGGCTAAATTGCTGTGAGCGCTGCAGTCTGTCCCAGGATCCTACTAGATTCTGCATAGGGGGAGTGACACGAAAGCCCAGCTAGCCTCCCAGTTGGTTCGGCGGGTCTCAAATGGAGACCACTATTGAAAGTTTCCAGCACTGCAAGGGCGGTGTTTACTTTGCTTTGTTCCGGGACAATGTGGTACACGCTGACTTTAAATGTAGCAATTGCTTGCTTGCGGAGGACTACAGTGGCTTGCGAAAGTATTCATCTCCATTTGCATTTTTCCTTTTTTATTGCGTTACAACCTGGAATTAAAATAGATATTTTTGGGGGGGTTTGTGTAACGTCCGTCGTTAAATGAAGACCAAGGTGCAGGGTGGTAGGCATACATTTTCTTTAGTTTGAAATAAGACAAAAAAAATAAAACTGGAGTGTGCATAACTATTCACCCCTCCAAAGTCAATTCTTTGTAGAGCCACCTTTTGCAGCAATTACAGCTGCACGTCTCTTGAGGTATGTCTCTATAAGCTTGGCACATCTAGCCACTGGGATTTTTGCCCATTCTTCAAGGAAAAACTGCTCCAGCTCCGTGAAGTTGGATGGGTTCCTCTGGTGTACAGCAATCTTTAAGTCATACCATAGATTCTCAATTGGATTGAGATCTGGGCTTTGATCAGGCCATTCCAAAACATTTAAATGTTTCCCCTTAAACCACTCGAGTGTTGCTTTAGCAGTATGCTTAGGGTCATTGTCCTGCTGGAAGGTGAACCTCTGTCCCAGTCTCAAATCTCTGGAAGACTGTAGCAGGTTTCCCTCAAGAATTTCCCTGTATTTAGTGCCATCCATCATTCCTTCAGTTCTGACCAGTTTCCCAGTCCCTGCCGATGAAAAACATCCCCACAACATGATGCTGTCACCACCATGCTTCACTGTGGGTATGATGTTCTCGGGGTGATGAGAAGGGTTGGGTTTGCACCAGACATAGCGTTTTCCTTGATGGCCAAAAAGCTCAATTTTAGTCTCATCTGACCAGAGTACCTTCTTGCATATGTTTGGGGAGTCTCCCACATGCCTTTTGGTGAACACCAAATGAGTTTTCTTATTTTTTTCTTTAAGCAATAGCTTTTTTCTGAACACTCTTCCGTAAAGCCCAGCTCTGTGGAGCGTACGGCTTAAAGTGGTTCTATGGACAGAAGCTCCAATCTCCGCTGTGGAGCTTTGCAGCTCCTTCAAGGTTATCTTTGGTCTCTTCGTTGCCTCTCTGATTAATGCCCTCCTTGCCTGGTCCGTGAGTTTTGGTGGGCTGCCCTCTCTTGGCAGGTTTGTTGTGGTGCCATATTCTTTCCATTTGTTAATAATGGATTTAATGGTGCTCTGTGGGATGTTCAATGTTTCGGATATTCTTTTGTAACCCAACCCTGATCTGTACTTCTGCAAAAAGCTGTCCCTGACCTGGACTTCATCACTTCTCTGATTACCTTCCCTATATATGTCACTCCCTTTGGTTCCTTCCCCAGGCGTTATTGTCTCTGTTTCCGTTTCATGGCTGTGTTCTGTTAGTGTTTCTTGTTTTGGATTATGTTACGTTTACTTTATTAAAACACTCACTCCCTGAACTTGCTTCCTGACTCCCAGCGCACATTGTTACACAACCTACCAGGGTAGTTACAAACAGCACAGCAATTAAATCATCAACATGTATTGATCACATCTTTACTAATGCTGCAGAAATTTGCTTTAAAGCAGTATCCAAATCCATAGGATGTAGTGATCACAATATAATAGCCATATCAGGGAAAACCAGTTCCAAAGGCTGGGCCTAATATAGTGTATAAGAGGTCATACAAGACGTTTTGTAGTGATTCATATGTTTTTTTTTGTGATTCATATGTTTTTTTTTGTGATTCATATTTGCTGGTCTGTGGTGTGTAATGAGGAGCAACCAGAAGCTGCACTTGACACATTTGTGAAATAGCTTATTCCTGTTACTAATAAGCACACACCCATTAAGAAAATGACTGTAAAAACTGTTAAATCCCCTTGGATTGATGAGGAATTGAAAAACTGTTTGGTTGATAGGGATGAGGCAAAAGGTATGGCAAATAAGTCTGGCCTCCCAACTGATGGCAAACGTACTGCAAATTAAGAAATCGTGTGACTAAACGAAATAACAATAAAAAAGAGACTATACTATGAAACAAAGATCAGTTAAATAAAGAATGGTAGTAAAAAGCTTTAGGGCACCTTACATTACATTTTTTGGGGAAAAAAGCAAACTCGGCTCCATTCATTGAATCAGATGGCTTATTCATCACAAAGCCCATATTTCCAACTACTTTAATTACTTTTTTATTTGCAAGATAAGCAAACTTAGAGATGACATTCCAGCAGCAAACGCTGACACGACAGTCGTGGCTAAAAGTTTTGAGAATGACACAAATATTAATTTCCACAAAGTCTGCTTCCACAGTTTGTATGATGGCAATTTGCATATACTCCAGAATGGTATGAAGAGTGATCAGATGAATTGCAATTAATTGCAAAGTCCCTCTTTGCCATACAAATTAACTGAATCCCCCAAAAACATTTCCACTGCATTTCAGCCCTGCTACAAAAGGACCAGCTGACATCATGTTAGTGATTCTCTCGTTAACACAGGTGTGAGTGTTGACGAGGACAAGGCTGGAGATCACAATGTCATGCTGATTGAGTTCGAATAACAGACTGGAAGCTTCAAAAGGAGGGTGATACCTGGAATCATTGTTCTTCCTCTATCAACCATGGTTACCTGCAAGGAAACATGTGCCGTCATCATTGCTTTCCACAAAAAGGGCTTCACATGCAAGGATATTGCTGCCAGTACAATTGCACCTAAATCAATCATTTATCGGATCATCAAGAACTTCAAGAGTGGTTCAATTGTTGTGAAGAAGGCTTCAGGGCACCCAAGAAAGTCCAGCAAGCGCCAGGACCGTCTCCTAAAGTTGATTCATTTACATTACATTTACATTACATTTAAGTCATTTAGCAGACGCTCTTATCCAGAGCGACTTACAAATTGGTGCATTCACCTTATGACATCCAGTGGGACAGTCACTTAACAATAGTGCATCTAAAACTTAGGGGGGGGTGGGGTGAGAGGGATTACTTATCCTATCCTAGGTATTCCTTAAAGAGGTGGGGTTTCAGGTGTCTCCGGAAGGTGGTGATTGACTCCGCTGTCCTGGCGTCGTGAGGGAGTTTGTTCCACCATTGGGGGGGCCAGGGCAGCGAACAGTTTTGACTGGGCTGAGCGGGAGCTGTACTTCCTCAGTGGTAGGGAGGCGAGCAGGCCAGAGGTGGATGAACGCAGTGCCCTTGTTTGGGTGTAGGGCCTGATCAGAGCCTGGAGGTACTGAGGTGCCGTTCCCCTCACAGCTCCGTAGGCAAGCACCATGGTCTTGTAGCGGATGCGAGCTTCAACTGGAAGCCAGTGGAGAGAACGGAGGAGCGGGGTGACGTGATTCAGCTGCGGGATCGGGGCACCATCAGTACAGAGCTTGTTCAGGAATACCAGCATGCAGGTATGAGTATATCTGCACGCACAGTGAGGTGAAGACTTTTGGAGGATGGCCTGGTGTCAATAAAGGCAGCAAAGAAGCCACTTCTCTCCAGGAAAAACATCAGGGACAGACTGATATTCTGCAAAAGGTACATGGATTGGACTGCTGGACTGGGGTAAAGTAATTTTCTCTGATGAATCCCCTTTCCGATTGTTTGGGGCATCCGGAGAAAAGCTTGCCCGGAGAAGACAAGGTGAGCGCTACCATCGGGCCTGGCCATGCAAACAGTAAAGCATCCTGAGACCATTCATGTGTGGGGTTGCTTCTCAGCCAAGGGAGGGGGCTCACTCACAATTTTGCTTAAGAACACAGCCATGAATAAAGAATGGTACCAACACATCCTCCGAGAGCAACTTCTCCCAACCATCCAGGAACAGTTTGGGGACAAATAATGCCTTTTCCAACATGATGGAGCACCTTGCCATAAGGCAAAAGTGCTGCCAGTAACTAAGTTTGCTCGGGGAACCTAACATAGATATTTGGGTCCATGACCAGGAAACTCCCCAGACCTTAATCCCATTGAGAACTTGTGGTCAATCCTCAAGAGGCGGGTGGACAAATAAAACCCCACAAATTTTGACAGACTCCAAGCATTGATTATGCAAGAATGGGCTGCCATCAATCAGGATGTGGCCCAGAAGTTAATTGACAGCAAGCCAGGGTGGATTGCAGAGGCCTTGAAAAAGAAGGGTCAACACTGCAAATATTGACTCTTTGCATCAACTTCACGTAATTGTCAATAAAAGCCTTTGACACTTATGAAATGCTTGTAATTATACTTCAGTATTCCATAGTAACATCCGACAAAAATATTTAAAGACACTGAAGCAGCAAACTTTGTGGAAATTAATATTTGTGTCATTCTCAAAACCTTTGGCCATGACTGTACACATGCAAGTATATCGGACCAAATTTTGAAAGACAGAAATTGTACTTTTGAATTCTGTCAGTGTGGAAGCGGTGAAACAATTATTATTGTCTTTCAACAATGACAAGCCACCGGATTCTGACAATCTGGATGGGAAATTACTGTGGATAATAGCAGACGATATTGCCACTCCTATTTTCCACATCTTCAATTTAAGCCTACTAGAAAGTGTGTGTCCTCAGGCTTGGAGGGAGGCTAAAGACATTCCGCTACCCAAGAATAGTAAAGCTCCCTTTACTGGCTCAAATAGCCGATTAATCAACTTGTTACCAACCCTTAAAACCTAAAAGAATAGTGTTTGACCAGATACAATGCTATTTCATAGTAAACAAATTGACAACAGACTTTCAGCACGCATATAGGGAAGGACATTCAACAAGCACAGCACTTACAAAAATGACTGATGATTGGCTGAGAGAAATTGATGAAAAAATTATTGTTAGAGTCTTGTTAGACTTGAGTGCAGCTTTTGACATTTCCAATCATTGTCTGCGTTATGGCTTTACACCCCCTGCTATAATGTGAATAAACAGTTACTTGTCTAACAGAACACAGAGGTTATTCGTCAATGGAAGCCTCTCAAACATAATCCAGGTAAAATCAGGAATTTGACATGCCACTGACTTTGAGTACGGCCAGTGTGTCTGTATGCGGATGACTCAACACTGTAAACGTCAGCCACTACAGCGACTGAAATGACTACAACACATACACAAAGAGCTGCAGTTAGTTTCAGAGTGGATTGCAAGGAATAAATTAGCCCAAATATTTCTAAAACTAAAAGCATTGTATTTGGGGAAAACCATTCACTTAACCCTAAACCTCAACTAAATCTTGTAATAAATCATGTGGAAATTGAGCAAGTTAAGATGACTAAACTGCTTGGAGAAACCCTAGATTGTAAACTGTCATGGTCAAAACATATTGATACAGTAGTAGCTAAGGTGGGGAGAAGTCTGTCTATAATAAAGCAATGCCCTGCTTTCTTAACAACACTATCAACAAGGCAGGTCCTACAGGCCCTAGTTTAATCGCACCTTAACTACTGTTCAGTCGTGTGGTCAGGTGCCACAAAAAAGGACTTAGGAAAATTGCAATTGGCTCAGAACAAGGCAGCATGGCTGGCCCTGGATGTACACAGAGAGCTAATATTAATAATATGCATGTCAATCTCTCCTGGCTCAAAGTGGAGGAGAGATTGACTTCATCACTACTTATATTTATGAGAGGTATTGACATGTTCAATGCACCGAGCTGTCTGTCTCAACTACTGGCACACAGCTCAGACACCACAAGAGGTCTCTTCACAGTCCCCAAGTCCAGAACAGACTATGGGAGGCGCACAGTACCAGATAGAGCCATGACTATATTGAACTCTATTCCACATCAAGTAACTGATGCAAGCATTCAAATTAGATTTTAAAAAACACCTTATGGAACAGCGGGGACTGTGAAGCAACACAAACATAGGCACAGACACATAGACAACACACACACACACACACACACACACACACACACACACACACACACACACACACACACACACACACACACACACACACACACACACACACACACACACACACACACACACACACACACACACACACACACACACACACACACACACACACACACACACACACACACAGTATGGGTGGTAAACTATATATAGGAAAAATATATTTTTTAAAAGGGGAGGAAAAAAAACACATTATCAAAAATACAAAATATAGACACATGAAAAAACCCATCTCACTTCTTTAGTTACATTCCAATTTAAGTCACATCCCTACACAGTCTCAGGGGCCTGTGAGGGCAGAACATCCTTTGACAGGAGGCCCAAAAAGTGTTCTACTGCACTCACAATGATTAAAATGTTCTCTGGTTTCTTCTCCGTTTGTGCTGTTCAGTTTATGAACATTGCAATAAATGCTACAAAGTCCATCTTTTTAACATTCAATATATTAGGACCACTCAGTTGCTGAGAAACAATCACTGGTGTAGGCTCTACTACCATTTCTTCTTCAGCTCTACCCGCTCCTTCAACTCTTTTCACCGCTTTCAAGTAGGAGACACGTTGGACAGCCCTTACTCTTGCCATCTCTGTCTCCTTCACCCTAACAGGGGAATTTGGCCGCATGTCTGCCACCACAATTGCAACATCTAACCTCCACTGGCATTCGTTCCTCTTCCCGTCTGCATACACTTGACAAGTCCAAATCTTTTGCATTTATGACACTATAGGGGTTTGTGCACAAAAGCTCTTACAGCGTATCTCATGTAGTCCAACTTTACATGAGAAGGGAGAGACTCTTCATCAAAAAACTAAAGTATGGATGAAGTGAATTTCTTCACTCCATCTACTGTCTCCTACGGGTCAGTTGACGTAAACCAACCACTCCACCTACTTCCTCAAGTATTACATCTGCATGCACGGTATGCGCCACCCTAAAGATTACCTCCTTTATAGGTACTCTGCTTTGATGATCCATACACAAAAAAATCCACTCATATATATATATATGCATGCTTCTTCGACCCTCACTGACGCCACTTCACCCAATGCATTCATGACATTTATCAAGACTTCAAAAGGATCTCCCAGGTTACATTGGCTCAAAACCCTCACTCCGATTTAAAACGAGTCTAGGGGTTTCCTATTTTCCACCACAACTTTACTTCTCCTTTCCTTTCTTTTTTGCCACTGTAACCCACTCATTCACACTCTCTGTCCTCTCATCTTCCCCCATCTAGGCCTGTGAGGACAGCACATTTCCATTCAACACACCCTGCAACTCCTCTGCAGTAAAATCCTACATACTGCTGCAACATGACCATAAGCTTGGGACCTGAAACATCATAGTGGGTTGGTCACAAAAGCTCTCATGGGATAACTGACATATCCTAACGTTACTTTGTCAGGTTAAAGATTCTTCTTCAAACCAAATCACATAAATGGTTTGTTGAGATCGGTGTGGAAGAACTTGACTGGCCTGCACAGACCCCTGACCTCAACCCCATCGAGCACCTTTGGGATGAATTGGAGCGCCGATTGCGATTCAGGCCTAATCTCCCAACATCAGTGCCCAACCTCACTTATGCCTTGTTGGAAGAAAGTTCCAGCAGCAATGTTCCAACATCTAATGGAAAGCCTCCCAGGAAGAGTGGAGGCTGTTATAACAGCAAAGGGTGGACCAACTCCATATTAATGCCCATGATTTTGGAATGAAATGTTCGACGAGCAGGTGTTGTTAGGAATTTTATGAATAATGACTAAACAATATCTACATTTTAAATATAACTATAACTAATGAAACTTATACTCTGTTTTATTATATCTGATTAATAATATTAATTCATAAGGAAGGGATTGTGGAGCATGAAACAGGGGGTAATTAAATAAAATAAATACCATTCCAGCTAGGTTGGGGAGGATTGCAATTGTAGAAAGGATCTGTTATGCAGGTGAATGAGGACCCAAAAGCGACTTGGCGAAAACAGAGTCTTTAATCCAGTATAAGGAAATAGCAATACTCCTAGACAAATCGGAGCGGTAAATAAAGCATAAAAAACAATTTCACTCGTAATCACGAGAACTGTCTGGAGACTCGATAATAAACTGCAGGTTGCCTCGGGAAGGCACTTGACCGTAGCAGACTCAGACACCTGCTCACCACGCAGCATCTGAGGGAAACACGACACGACAGGGCGATACAAAGACACAGCACGGTGAACAATAAACAAGGATCCGACAGGACTGAAACGGAAAACAAGGGGAGAAATAGGGACTCTAATCAGGGGAAAAGATAGGGAACAGGTGTGGGAAGACTAAATGATTGATTAGGGGAATAGGAACAGCTGGGAGCAGGAACGGAACGATAGAGAGAAGAGAGAGAGAGGGAGGGAGAGAGAAAAAGGGGAACGAACCTAAAAAGACCAGCAGGGGGAAAACGAACAGAAGGAAAAGCAAAATGACAAGACAATATAAGACAAAACATGACAGTACCCCCCCACTCACCGAGCGCCTCCTGGCGCACTCGAGGAGGAATCCTGGCGGCAACGGAGGAAATCATCAATCAGTGAACGGTCCAGCACGTCCCGAGACGGAACCCAACTCCTCTCCTCAGGACCGTAACCCTCCCAATCCACTAAGTATTGGTGACCCCGTCCCCGAGAACGCATGTCCATGATCCTACGTACCTTGTAAATAGGTGCGCTCTCGACAAGGACGGGAGGGGGGGAGGGAAGACGAACGGGGGTGCGAAGAAAGGGCTTGACACAGGAGACATGGAAGACGGGATGGACGCGACGAAAATGTCGCGGAAGAAGCAGTCGCACAGCGACAGGATGGACGACCTGGGAGACACGGAACGGACCAATGAACCGCGGAGTCAACTTACGAGAAGCTGTCGTAAGAGGAAGGTTGCGAGTGGAAAGCCACACTCTCTGGCCGCAACAATACCTTGGACTCTTAATCCTACGTTTATTGGCGGCTCTCACAGTCTGTGCCCTGTAACGGCAAAGTGCAGACCTCAACCTCCTCCAGGTGCGCTCACAACGTTGGACAAACGCTTGAGCGGAGGGAACGCTGGACTCGGCAAGCTGGGATGAGAACAGAGGAGGCTGGTAACCCAGACTACTCTGAAACGGAGATAACCCGGTAGCAGACGAAGGAAGCGAGTTGTGAGCGTATTCTGCCCAGGGGAGCTGTTCTGCCCAAGACGCAGGGTTTCTGAAAGAAAGGCTGCGTAGTATGCGACCAATCGTCTGATTGGCCCTCTCTGCTTGACCGTTAGACTGGGGATGAAACCCGGAAGAGAGACTGACGGACGCACCAATCAAACGACAGAACTCCCTCCAAAACTGTGACGTGAATTGCAGACCTCTGTCTGAAACGGCGTCTAACGGGAGGCCATGAATTCTGAACACATTCTCGATGATGATTTGTGCCGTCTCCTTAGCGGAAGGAAGTTTAGCGAGAGGAATGAAATGTGCCGCCTTAGAGAACCTATCGACAAGCGTAAGAATCACAGTCTTCCCCGCAGACAAAGGCAGACCGGTAATGAAGTCTAGGGCGATGTGAGACCATGGTCGAGAAGGAATGGGGAGCGGTCTGAGACGACCGGCAGGAGGAGAGTTACCTGACTTAGTCTGCGCGCAGTCCGAACAAGCAGCCACGAAACGGCGCGTGTCACGCTCCTGAGTCGGCCACCAAAAGCGCTGGCGAATAGAAGCAAGAGTGCCTCGAACACCGGGATGACCAGCTAACTTGGCAGAGTGAGCCCACTGAAGAACAGCCAGACGAGTGGAAACAGGAACGAAAAGAAGGTTACTAGGACAAGCGCGCGGCGACGCAGTGTGCGTGAGTGCTTGCTTAACCTGTCTT